>NC_133167.1:48922833-49233166 GCF_040802235.1 Manis javanica
CTTCTGGTATGAGTCTTCCAGAGAGTGCTGATGTTGGAAGTTCTTCTTCATATCGTATGTTAGTTCATTTTCTGGGTAGTCAAATTAGGCTTTGATCCTCTGTATAAACACAAAGAGACCCTTTTCCCACACTTTGATATGCCCTGTATACCATTGTGTAGAACTCATTGGAGATCACCACACAGGAACTGCTTTTTTTTTTTTAAGAGAAAGGAATATTATCAGAAAAATGTACCTCATCTGACACCCTTTAAGTGAACAAAATTAAGGATATTTAAAGCATGCATTAATCATTAGTTTACAGTTAGTTTTATCCTATCAGAGAGTAATCCACCTTTTCTTTCTTTCTTTCTTTTTTTTTTATCATTAATCTTCACTTACATGAAGAATATTATGTTTACGAGGCTCTCCCCTATACCAGGTCCCCCCTATAAACCCCTTTACAGTCTCTGTCTATCAGCATAGCAAAATGCTGTAGAATCACTACTTGTCTTCTCTGTGTACCTCATCATTTTTATTCATTCATCTGTAGATGGACACTTATGTTGCTTCCATATCTTGACCATTGTTTATAGTACAGTGATAAACATGGGGGTGCATATATATAAGATTTGTGTCCTTCAAAGTATGTAGATTTTACCTCAATAAAAGCAGTTAAGAATTAAAAAAAAAAATGGACAGAGGACCTAAGTAGACATTTTTCCAAAGAAGACATACAGATGGCCAATAGGCACTTGAAAAGATGCTCCCCTTTGCTTTTCATTAGGGAAATGCAAATCGAAACCACAATGAGATATCATCTCACAGCATTCAGAATAGCCACTATCTAAAACACAAGAAATAACAAGTGTCAGTGAGGATATAGAGAAAAGGGAACCCTCCAACACTGTTGGTGGGAATGAAAATTGGTGCAGCCACTGTGGAAAGCAGTATGGAGATTTCCTAAAAAATTTAAAAAAGAAATACCCTGTGACCCAGACCCAGTAACTGTACTTCTAGGAATGTATCCAATGTAAGTAAAATCTCTGATTCTAAAGTATATATTCACCCCTATGTTTATTGCTACATTATTTACAATAGTCAAGATATGGAAGCAACTGAAGTGTCCATCGGTAGATGAATGGATGAAGAAGAGGTGATACATATACACAATGGAATATTATTAAGCCACAGAAAGTCCAGCCATATGCAACAACATATATGAACTTGAGGGTATTATGTTAAGTGAAATAAGCTGGGCAGAGAAAGATAAATACAATATGATTTCATATGTGGAATCTAAAAACAAAACAAAATAAACAAAATAGCAATAGACTCATAAACACTGAGAAATGACTGGTGGTTATTATGGGGGAGGAGTTGGGGCAGGTAGGTGAAATAGGTGGAGGTGATAAAGAGACACAAAATCTCAATCATAATATAAATTTGTCATGGGGATGAAAATGCAGCATAGATAATATAGTCAATAGTTCTGTAACATCTTTCTATGTTGATAGATAGGTACTACACTAGTTGGGCAGAACATTTACTATTGCCTTTAGCTGTTGAATCACTATGTTGTATATCAACCATACTTCAATAAAAAATATGTGTTAGAAAAAGGTGGATTTTGAATCGACACTCTTACCACATTGTGGATGGGTCTAGCCCTGAGTTTAGTGAGACAAGGGATTCATAATTTCGAAAAGACACAGCTATAGACATAATCAGTTAGTTACAATGCGTTTTTTAAATTTTGAAATATCTGAATGTTTTTAAGAAGAATATTTTCAAAGACTCGATGAGTAATTAGGTATGGATAGTAAAGGAGAGAAAGGACTAAAATATTGTTGAGGCCCAATATGTAAAGAAAACCAGGAATGCACTGAGTTGGGAGTATTAATTTTCTATAGCAAGGAGATTGCATACCTATGGGAAACATGAAATATTGTGGTATGAAAGAATTAGAATGTATTTTATAGGTGATTTTGGGAGAGTGTTTAAGGATTTAGAAAGTAAGGGTTAATCAGTGACAGGATCACTTAATAATTTATATGTAGGAGGTGGGAGTAAGAATATGGAGCTAGAACTGTTATTGCTAAAGGAATAGCAGTCATTAATTTTAGATAGAAGAGGGGACTATTTGATTATTGTTGCAGAGCTTTAGAATCCTTCTCAGTATTATATTCAGGCATTATTTTAGAATGGTCTTGTTCTACCACAGCAACAAAACGACCTTGTCTAATTATTGATTTTTGTTCAGTGGGCAATACCATTGCCTGGTTGAGAACTGCTTCCAGGGCCACTTGATATTCTTATAGTTTTTTCCTTTTCTTTATTCTTCCCCTTTTTGTGCAATGAGAAATAAAGTTAGGCCATCGTATATCAATCTTGTGATCCATTGCTCAGATTCTGTTGATCAGTAGGTTGTCTGGAAAATTATAATTGTAGTTAGAGTTGCTCTCTCCTGTTCCTTTTGTTGTGGGATCAATTGTTAAGCCACCTGATGTGATAATGGTTGTACCATAACATTTAAGATTTTTGTAAGGACACATCATCCAACTATAGTTTAGAAAATTTCCAGGAACAAAATGATTATCAGTCCTTGTAATTAGATTTCAGTGTCAAGGATCTAACCAGCCCACAAAAGTATCTCCAAAATCTACCTGGATATCTTTTAGAGATCCATGTGGTTTTTTCTCTTGGCCTAAGAAACAGGCCAAAAGATAGGACTAGGAGACTAGATATGGTACATTATATTTTTAACATAAAGTAAAAGAGGCTAGAGAATCAGACCAGAATTTTGTGTTTGTGAATATTTATTCCAGGCAAGTTTGTGAATTTTTGCTTTTGTCTAAAAGCAACAGGAAATCTTTGGAGAAGTGTGACATTCTTTGTTTAGCATTTTAGAAAAAATGTTTTCTGGACTTAATGTGAAAAGTGGATAAGAGCATAAGAGAAAATACGAGCTTGCAGGGATCTGAATTAAGACAGTATATAAAAGAGAAATTACTGGATATACAATCAGAAGAAAAAAGGAAGAAACCAGGAAAATATTAAACTGTTAAGGAGAATATGAGGGAAAGAGATGCATGCAGTTTGACACCCAGATGTTTGACCTAGCTGGTTGGGAACACAGTAGTACCAGGAGATTTGGATACAAAAAGACAAACATATTTTAGAGAGAAAAAATTTATTAAAATGGGTAAAATGGTAAACTTGGGGTAACTGTTTAGGACACACAGGTGATATGTCGTAGAGTATAGAAGATGCATATTTTATTTTAGGAGATAAAATTTTGACCAAATCACATACCTTTATAATCCATAAGAACAACAAACATCAAACATCTTATGGAAATTCTATTATCTATAAAAAATGCTTAGTATAATTATTAACAGTTGCAGTTAGAAGAATTGTGTTGGAAATATTCATATTCATGAACAATATTAATGTTTCTTCTGTTGCAATATATTTTCCCCAGATTTCTCTGTTTAAGTAGGGTTATTTTCAGTCACATAAAGGAAGTATTTGGAAAGCATCAGTTTAAGATAAATACAATTTATAGCAGTATTGCCAACTGGTAGAGCTTCAAGAGTTTTATAGTTGTCTTCTCCATTAGATTAAGCAAATAAATAAACACATGGATATTTAGGAATAACTAACCACAGAAGTGATAGCATTTTATTGTGTCTGGCAATATTTAAGAGATAATTTCCACACTCCAGATGATCACTTCCTATATCAAAGTAGGAAATACAAATATTAAGGTCAATACTAAAATCTTGTTATATTTTATCTAAAATATACCCTCTAATCTCTTTTAGAGACCTGTATATTTTACATGTATTAATACAAATTACGTTCTTCTAAAAAAATCTTAATTGTTAGAATTTCCCTTATTAGTACCATTTACCTTTAGAGAATTAGGTTCCTATAGTGTGCTCATAAAACCTGTACTTTTCACATTCTAGCTATTTGATGTTGAATATCTTGAGTGAGTTAAACAGGACACTTCTGCTTTTACTAGGCAGAATACTTTAATTCATTATTGGAAAGATGGCATGGAACAAAATCTCACTTGAAAATGGGGCTTTTAATACTGTCATTTTAAATCACTACTGAAATGTAATAAGCTATTTTATTCATCTTGTTAGCATTTTAGGAACAAGTTCTACATATTTGACTTTTCTAGTTATTATCTAATTTCATCCTTAAAATAATACTTATCCAAAAAAGTCAAAAAGAATGCTTTTGTGAAGGCTATGTTTTAGCAGAAAATACAGGAAGATTTCTCTCTATGCTAATTTTGTGCAAAACAATTAGTTTATCCAATCCAGAATTCATGAATTAATGCAACAAATGTGTTTTAATATAAAAAACTGTACCAACTTTAGAAAAATAAAGCTCTCTAATTTAAGTTGCTTTTCACTTAAGGATCAATGTGATATATTAATTTGAATAATGACATTGCTGTGGACTGAATGTGTGTCCCCAAAATTCATGTGTTGACATACTACTACCCAATGTGTTGGTATTAGGAGGTAAATCCTTTGGGAGGTGATTAGGTCATCATGAATGAGATCAATACCCTTATGAAAAGTCACAGCACACTTGCTCTCTCTCCTGTGCTCTTCTCCATATGAGGATCCAGTGAAGAAATCGCCCTCTGCAAACCATGAAACAGACTCTCAGCAGACACTGGATCTGCTGGAGTCTTGGTCTTGGACTTCCCAGCTTCCAGGACTGAGAAATAAATTTCTGTTGTTTAAGCTACCCCATCTGTGGTATTCTGTTGTGGCTGTCAGAACTAAGACACTGACACTGAGAAACACAATTCAGATGAGTAACTAAGAGCACACCACTTCGTACTGAGTCAGATGCCAGTTGTAACACATATCTTGTGTGATGTTACACAATTAAAAAAATTTTTTTCTACGATTCAGATTCTGCATCTGTATGAAGGAAATAACCATTGTAAGGATATTGTAAAGATTAAATAACAAAAAATCTTTAACAGTGTCTGGTACCTAATAAGCATGATTAAAGACTAGATGATGAGATTGCCTTTTAATAATTTATTTAAATGAGTAAGGCTGTCAATTTGTATGATATTGTCCTTGTTTGCAACAATAATGCATTCTTTGTATTCTAATGAGTGTAAAACTATTCTAAGGAAAAAATGTTTTAAAACATTTTTGGAACAATACTCTGTTTTTTTTCCATCCTGTTGCATACAAAGTAAGCTTAACTGCTTTATAAATTTCTATTATTATTATTTTCAGAGCAGAAGTATAATTATATAGCCACAGGAATTTAAAATGTTTAGATAAATTCCTAACTTGAATAAGATTCAACACCTGTTGAAAAGTAAAGAATATATGGTAGTATACAGTGATATCTAATAACATTATCTGTTTCTTAATGTGGAAGGAATTATAATTTCTACATTTAATTTCACAGTTAAACAGAAAGAAAATATAATCATGAATATATTTGTCAATCTTCTTCAATGCATGTTTTAAAAATGGCTAATTAAAAGATATTTCAAAAGAAAGAGGAGAGAATGACAAGAATACTGTAATTGTTTAGCAACCACTGTGTCGTAGAGGGTGTTCTAGTCCCAATGAGCATTGAGAGCCATTTAATACATTTAATACAATAACACATTATTCTATGATATGGATATTAATACTTTCATCCTTCTCATAAATCACTTAATTTTTATAAAATTAAACTGTGTTTCCAATTCATTCTAATTATATATCTGATTGACTACTTTTGGACTTTGATTTTAAATGGAAACAAATAGTATAGCAATAGGAGCTTTTAGGATCCATTTGTTTCATTCATTAATTTTGCAAAATGTCAGTCATTATCTCTTCAAATTTTCTTCTATACTTCATTTACCTGTTCTACTTCAAATATTTAAATTACACAAGTGTTATGCCTTTGATATTGTTCTGTAGCTTAGATACTCTGTTGTGGTTTTTCTTCATTATTTCTTTCCATCTGTTTGTTTCAGTTTTGATGAGTTTTGTTGATCTGACTTCAAGTTAATTGATTCTTCCTCAGCTATGCTCATTCTACTGATGAACCTATTAAAGGAATTCATCAGTCACATCATGATTTCCCTCCTAGCATTTCCATTTGATTGTTTTTATAGTTGTGATATCTTTGCTCAAATTCCCTCTATATTCATGTGAGTTTCCCTCATTTTCTGCTGGTTTAACTTATAATTCATGGTTATTTTAAATCTGCTGTGTGGGAGCTTTAACAGTTGAAATCATCTCTCAATATGGTTCTATGGTTTACTTTATCTCTTGAAAAATAGTTTGTTTTTCTTTGTGTGTAATATCTGATGATACATCATATGTTGTATATAGAGGAGGACTGAGGTAAGTAATGTTTATATCCAGAAAATAGGTATACATCTTCTTCTGTTGGGCTGCTAGTGTGAGGGATCAGGTCTATCTAGTAGTACTTCAACTGAGTTTGAGTTTTGTGTTTACTGCCATTACTTTGTGTTCACCACAGGCTTCAAATTCCACAGCAATGGGCTGCTCTTATGCTCAGAGAATCATCTGCAGTGCTATAAGGTTTTCCTCAATATTTCTGATCCATTTTCGTCTTTTAGTAGTCCATATAAGTCTGTGCAAAAACGGGACCTGGCTCCACGCTCTTACCCACCCCCCCCCAGTGGTAGTTTGGTGGTGCTTTTAGCCTGATGCTCCTCAGTGTCCAAGTCTCAGGCATATGTGCTTGACTCTTGCGGGTAGGTCTTTCTCAGTATTTCCTATCCCTTCTACCCAGGAAAACCAAGCTCTGTTCTGTATTTGTAGTGGATCTTAGGTGGAAACAGTTTCCTTCACCTTACTCAATAGCAGGAAACCTCTATTTCATATTGATGAAGAATCCTGCTTATAAGAAGGCCCAAGTGGGAAGGAGAGTTTTCTCCCTCTTCCTGAAGTCGTGAATCTTTGTCTCTCTCTAGCCATCTGCTCTGAATTCTTTTCATGAGCACAGAAGAAGCCTGGGGAGGGAGCTTACAAGTGAGTGTGAATTCCCTTTATGGTTGGATGCCATCCCATGCCAGGCCTTTACAAAGTTGTTGAAATTTTACCCAATTTCTTCTTTCTGACTATATGGCAGCCACCTTTTCCTGCTGTTCTTTCCCAGAGTTGAAACAGTTTGTGTATGATATCTCTCCTTTGTGAGACTTATCTGTCTTTGGAATTTAATTCAATTCCTTATCATGTCACTTCCTATTTTTCTGTTTTCATAATAAACAAAAAATAACAAGTGGCAGTGAGGATAGGGTAATAAACATTCTAAAACATTATATTGCTTCACAATAATTTATGAGATTGTCAGGAAATGTTGCAATTTTAGAAAAAACTGGCATCTGTAAAGATGAAATGATCTCAAGATGGAACCCTCTTGTTAAAGTGTTTATGTGCTCGTTCTGCCATCAGCATAGAATAATCTGGCAGTTGCTACTTTATTTGAATTTCCTTCAGGAATAACCTTACTTAATAAGGACAGGATAATGATGAAGATAACAGCTAAAGTTTTTCTCCATTTGTTTCTTGTTTATTCGCATAGAAATTGTTATAGTAAAAGGTAAAGGATAAAGGCCAAATACATTTGATATAGGTAAACATCTACCATGCCCTAAATTTTAAAGTTTATGTGTATGCTATAGGAATTTTAAGAAAAAATTTCATACATAAGTTCTCTTTCATTGCTGATCTGATAATAGTTTTAATAAATGAATGTTGAATTCAATCAACTTTTTTGTATGTATTGACATGATCATATGATTTTCCCTTTATTATCTTAATTTCCCAATTAAAATAGATAATCTTTACATAAACCAATTTTGTCATGTTTTATCCTTTTTAAATATGGCTGGATTTTGTTCAGTAAAATTATGTTAGAGACTTTTACATTTATGATCATAAACAAGATTCGGCAGTATTTTCCTTTTCTGGAATATTCCTGTTAAAATTTGGAATGAAAGTTGTTATCTGCATAAAACCAAATAGTAAATGCTCAACCATTTTCTGTTTTCTGGAAAAGCTTTTGCAACGTTGGTTTTCTATTTCATTAAATGTTAGGAGGCTTCACCTTTAACTGTCTAGAACTGAAATTTTCCTTGTGGGAAGGTTTTTATTGATAGATTCAATTTCAACATAAACTTTCGATTTTTCTATTTCTTCTTGTGTTCATTTTTAATTTATGGTTTTCTAGGCATTTGTTCATTCAAGTAGTTTTCATACTCCCATAAAATTGCCTATCATATCATTTGATGTTTTTAATATCTGTAGAATCTGTAATAATGTTACCTTTTTTCATATATTGATAATATTCTCATTCCTTCTCTCTTTTGTAGATTCTTTGAGAAGTAAACTGTTGATTTTATTGTTCCACTTTAAAAAATAATATATCTTTTCTCTCACTACTTTATGTTTTTCTATGTATTGTTTCATTAGCAGGAGCTTCATCTTCATAACTAATAAGATGGGATTAGTTGTGGTTTCCTACATGTTTATCTTCCTTGATTTTTTATGAAGTTGTACCTTAATGTTTTTCATTAGTTTCAGAAGATTCTTATCTTTCGTCTTATCAAATATTGATCTATCCCACTTTCTTCTTTTTGGGACTCTGCATACATATATCTCATACTTTTAATCAAGTCCTATATGTTTATTATACTTTTCTGTATTTTTTTCTTTGTTTCTGATCTTTGTATTTCAGCTGAATCATTTTCTACTGACATATTCAGTTCATTTCATCTGTTTTCTGGTCTGTCCAATGTAGTATTGAATTCTAAATTTCTAAATTTTGAGTTCTGAATTTCACATATTATGCTTTTTGGTTCCAGAATCTCCATTAAATTCTAATAGTTTCCAGGGCTCTAGTAAAATTCTACATATTACTATTTTCTTCATTTTTTTAAATTACTCTTTTTTCAAAAGATTGCTGATCAGTTCAATGTATGAGTCACACCTACATTTGTTTACATAGGCTAGTTTCCCATGTTTTGTTCCTGTTTTTTGCTGTTGTTCTAAGTGATAATTTTTAATAACATATGATACATATAATACACATTGTATTTATATATATTATGTGTGTATATTATTTGTGTGTGTTATGTGTGTGTATATGTACACACACACAACACACACATATATATATATATATACAGAGTGAAGTCCATTGGCAAAAAATTCCTGAACAAAAATGTTACACACAGAAAACTGGGTCACCTTGAAAAAAATCCCTTCTTCTCAAGATCTGGACTCTTCAAGTACTGGATGCCTTTAAACTGAAAATTTAGTAAATAAAAAATATATTATTGCTGTTCTTGGTCTGAATACTGCCCTGCTCGCATGATATTCTATCACAGTTGGAAGTTTGGATGAATGTTCTGGCTGAAAGAAAAAGTGTTCCTAAGCAAAGAGGGTCTGGAAGGGGTGTGTGTGTATGATTTACAGTGGAAAGCTCTCAGAAAGTATACCAGAATCTTCAGGAGAAAAAAAAATCAGTTCTTCTCAACGGAGACACACTCATCACTTTTGGGTTTCTTGGATTATGCTAGTCATTTCATCTCACATGCTGGGGAGAAATTTGGGAAGACAAAAGTCAGGGGCTAAGGGGTTATCTGTCCTTTATTTTCTCACCTGTAGGGAGAAGTGGTTAGGGTTACCACTATAGGATATTTGCCCCTGGAAGTAACATACAAACACTAATGCATAGCCCTCTTAATTTATTACAAATACCGTATCTCCTCAGAATATTTTGTTTAAATTCTTTTATAAAGTGTTATGCTTAACTTTTCCACTGCTTTCCAATGTCTATGTTTGAGATTAGTATTGGTAAAAAGTATAAATATTGTTTTTCTTCCATGACCGGAAGTATCCTGACATGTGGGAGTGGGGGTTGCTGTGGTCCTAAAACTTAACTGAAACTGGTTGCTTTCCATGAGTATGGATATTAAAAATATTTTGTGAGTTCTTTCTAATAGTTTGACTCAGTCTGGGCAAATATAAGATATGATTGTTGCCATTGTTTTTAAAAATATACCTTCATATTGATACTTTGTATACTTATTTTAGAATTTCTTGCCCAGTTAGCTTAAAAAAAAAGAAATATTGAAAATGTTTTTGATTCAGGCTGGTATTCTGGCTGTGTTTGTTCTTCATCAAGTGTAATCACTCCATACTGGTAAAACTACACGCTAAGCTGCTATGTCCAAACTCCAAACTATAATTGTAGTCTCCAACAATCTAGTATCTTATTTTCCTCTTGTTTAATAACCTGGGGATATTGAGAAGCTACATACAAACACACTGATAGGCTGTTCTGTTTCACGTGATCACCCAAACACCCAGATTACTTCTACCTTATTGGTCCATCAACCAGTTAGGTTATGTATCTGCTCCATCATGTGCATAGTCAGTGAGGATAAGGTTCCATCTTACTAGCACATTGTTTTATGTTACAGCTTTGTGAAGGTCAAAAGAGGAAATGGATTACCCATCTAATCAGTTTATGAGTAAGACTCAGACATTATATGCATAGCCTTTGCTCATATTCCATTGGAAAGAACTTAATCACATAATCAAATAGATTTGTGAGGGGGACTGGGAAATACAGTCTCTAAGTTAGTGGCATGGGCTTGGCTAAAGCTAAGGGAGTTCTTCTTAAGGATTAGAAGGAAAGACTTTCTGTTGGGAGATAATTTGCCATTTTTGGCCTAGGGTCTATCAGGAAGTCATAATTTTCTTATGTTATTGTGATGCTGTAAAGACTTTAAAGGACTGCCAGAATTTTTGCTTGAGCTCTGCACCTAAGAACCTCTGTTATATCCTCACTTTCCCAAAGGGTTTGGGATTTTATTTTTTTTAACTTTCAGTCTCTTTCATTCTTGTATGACAGCCATAGTGCTGTCTGAGAATCTTGATTTTGTAGCAAAAATGTAATATTCCACTCCCAAGATTCCTCTTACTTCAAAGCAAGTCTGAGTAAATCAGTGCCTAGACTGGTTGATACATGTATAGGATTCTGGGGCCTAACGCTGGGTCATAGAAACAGGAAGACTAAAGGGCTGTAAACTATGTGAATTATTGAAAGATTATCACAGGAAGTTCAAATGCACAGCCAGATTTGGTCAGCTGCCATGTGAGCACTGGGTAATGGATAAAATGGTAAATTAAAACACACATGGCATGTTTACTCATGAATTTAGTGGAGAAGACAGATATTAATTAAATCACTGCTAGTGGATATATTGTTGCTATATGAAGAGGATATACTGAAAGAAAAACAAGTTTATATGAGGATGCAACATAGGAAGCTGATTTAGACTGAAGGGTCTAGGAAGGAATTCTTGTGTTCATTGGGAATTTGTTCCCTTTTCTTCCTGGCAGTAGAACTAGACTATATCCTCTGGTTTCTCTGAAGCTCGATGTGCCAGCATGACTCATTCCAGCCAGTGAGATGTGAGGTGACATAGTGTGCCATTCAGAGCTGACTCTGTTAAGAGAGGCTGTGCTTCTTTTTTGTTAACTTTATCTTTCTAGTGGCTAAAAACAATACAATGAGGCCATAAGGGATAGTGGAGCAACAGCATAGGAGTAAATTATCACATAAATTAAAATTATATTGTGTTTTACATTTGGCGTGTACTTGTTATAGCAGCTAGCTTTAAACAATACATTGTGTCACCATACCCTTTATAACAAAATTGTAACTTACATTGATACAAGCACTAGCATTAGATTACAAAGCAGCTCATCTTTAACTGTCCCAAGTCTATGATTTAGTTGGAAAAAGTTTTGAGTAATTTAATTCTGTTCCTGAGCAGGCTGGTTTCATGTGTGTGTCACCTTTATAGGTGAACAGCGATCTACACTGAGAAGGACTTTTCCCCTGGTTCAATGCTCTGCTGCCACCACCTTGAAATTCTTAATAAGTTTTGAACAAGGGGCCCTTCATTTTCATTTTTCACTGGGTCTTTCAACTTCTATAGCTGGTCATGCTACTGGAACTGAGTAAGTGAGAATGTTCCTGCTGTTCCAGAGGAATTTGAGTGGAGTTTTAATAACAGAAGGTTAGGGTAAGTAAATATTATTGTCAAAGTCAGTGTAAATTCCATGCACAATGATAAAAAGTAAAGCAGAAACAAAAGTCAGGTGAGAGGGCAAACAATAATATGAAGTAAACGAGCCGTGAAAGAAAAAGGTTATGGAGTGGCCAGTGTCTTGAAAGAATTTAGTATTTGTTCCTCTTGTGACCTGGGTTTTCAAGTTCTTGTTTTGAAAAACTTATTCAGAAATTTTGACTGTTTCTTACAATCAATCAAAAGAGCTCGATAAATACATGTCTCAGGCTACCCTATGCGCTGATTTCCCATGTTGGGTTAACTGCACTTGCTGCTAGGAAATATCGTGACTGGAAAGTTAGAAGACCCCAGTGCTATGTTTTTTTCATAACTGTGGCCCCAAGTGAACATCGGCATATTCTGGCTACTAGTGGAACCGTGCATCATTAGAGCTACAGCCAGATCTATAGAGATTGTATAAATCAGAATTTACAACTTGTCAAGTGTTCTTCTTGGAGCCAGAATTTGTTAATATATATTTTTTGAACTGGATTTGCAACTGCTCTGGATTCAGAATTCAAGATCTACATTCTAGGTGGCTTTATTAACATACCGTCCCACACAGACTGGAGATACTACCTCATTGGGTATATCTGTGGTCCTGAAATGTAAAAATACTTATTTAGAGATTTATTAAGATAAATGATGACTATCTTCAATGCTGGACCTAAATAGTTTATTGCTTCTTTTATCAAATAGAGAAAAAAAACTTTAAGAGTACCAAGAGATAATTATAACACAAAAATATTCCCCTTTAGTCCTTTATCCCTACCCAAAATAATTTTGAGTAATAATAAAACATAACTTCACTGATTTTCAAATCATTTTGAAAGATTTCATATGCTTTGAAAAATACTGACAATGTTTGAATAAAATCCAATTTTTCATAAGTAAGGAGGAGTAATTACCTGGCAAATATCCAAAATACTCCACACTCTTAACATAGGATTCTCAGTTCTCTTGAATACTATCAGTAAATGGAAAAACTTCAAAATATCTGTAAGTAACCTCACTTTTGTATGTGTGAAAAGACTTTCCCCAGTTTCTGTTTACTTGCTTAATAATAAAATTCTCTAAGCTTGTAGATCCCAAATGGATTTTAAGGTGTTTAACTTTCAACATTATACAGAGAATTTTTAACTTTCTTTAATAAGTAAATTGTGTACACATTTCATGCTGTGGCTGTTGTGTGTAAACATTTGGTTTGGCATCATGAGACTTGCATTCAAATGACAAATGTCTGTATTACTGCTCGTCATGTAACCTTCATCAAAGGGTATTATTCCTGTATCCATGAGCTTCATTTCCTTATTTTCAGAACATAAGTTAAACTTACATAGAGTTAATGGGAAACAGGAAGGTGGTAAAGTATTTGGAAGCGCACAATACATTTTGTCTTACTACAGATAATAATAGTTAAAATGAATGATCTAGTTGCTTTTTCTCAGCATTAAAAAGCAAGTTTACACTCTGAAAGTCCTCATTGTTTTTAATTAAGGATTTCAGGGTAGTAACAAAAGCTCTCTTCAACACAACTGCCTTTTGTGTCCTCAAAAATGTTTCTCCTTACTTTATTCAATGTCAATCCAACATATAAACTACTTTAACGTATAATAAAAATAAGCCCAGACTAAGGAAGATTTTATTCAAAAAGAGTATGGTAGAGGGAGAGTACTGTGACATAAAATCTATGAGTATCTCAGAGAGAAGAGAAAAAGGGAGAAGCAAAACAAGGCTAAAAAGAACGAGGCATGGTGATGAGGGTGAGCAGGGGGCATGATCAAAGAACTGAACAGAAAATGCTTTTGTGGTCAGCAGATTTTCAGAAAATGATATTAATAGGACATTGTCCTGCATCTCAGTGCTTAAGCTAAGTGTAGGTTAAAGTTCAGGGGTCTCGATAAAGGTGAGAAGCCTGACTAAAGTTTGGTCAAGTTAGTATTTGGTGAGCATTTGGTCAAACACAAGAGTAACAAGCCAAACATTAAGCAGTAGTGTTTTTTTCATAATAGTGAATGTCTTTGGGCTGCTATGCTATGACAGAATGTCTTAATTGAGTATCTTTAACAACAGTTTATTTCTCATCTTTCTGGAGGCTGCAAGTCTAAGATCAGACTGGCAATATAGGTGTGTTCTTGGTGGAGGCCTCCTCCTGGTTTAGAGATGGCTGTCTTCTCGTGTCCTTACTTGGTAGAGAGATGAATTATCTCTCATTTGTCTCTGCCTATAAGGAACTACTTCATCGTGATGATTCCACTCTCATGACAGGAGCTATTTATGCCCATATATAGGTCAAATCTGGAGGATGTAGTCAAGAGAACCCCTTGCAGGACACTTTTGTCTCTGGTCCTGTGAGAGACTAGAGAACAGGGTAGAAGATCTATAGAACTAGGATCAGAAAGTAATAAATCCTCCTAGGGAATACCAGAGAAGTCTCAGGCACTTTGGAAAAGGGCAACAGTATCTCCCTGACCCTCAAACTATTTATATATATATGTAGTTATATATATAATTAGTTATTTTGTCAGAACCTCAGACACACATCTTGATCATCCATAACTATACTTAAGAACAGCAGGTAGGATACTGAGCAAGAATGTTACATTTATGTTGCAGATAATATTACTAACTTGCCATTTGACATATACAAATGTTCCCTATTTTCATTTCTATTTATGATTAGAATTTTTACTATACTTTTTTACTGCTTTGGTAATAGGTAAGATTTTTTTTTTTTTTGAGAGGGCATCTCTCATATTTATTGATCAAATGGTTGTTAACAACAATAAAATTCAGTATAGGGGGGTCAACGCTCAATGTACAATCATTAATCCATCTCAAGCCTAACTCTCATCAGTCTCCAATCTTCTGAAGCATAACGAACAAGTTCTTACATGGTGAACGAATTCTTACATAGTGAATAAATTCTTACATGGTGAACAGTACAAGGGCATTCATCACAGAAACTTTCGGTTTTGATCACGCATTATGACCTATAAACAATCAGGTCAAATATGAATATTCATTTGATTTTTGTACTTGATTTATATGTTGATCCCACATTTCTCCTATTATTATTATTATTTTTATATAGGTAAGATTTTTTTTATGTAAAAATGTGCCAATTATATATGGGAATGAAATTATTTCTTTTATTTCAGACGGAGTGTGTGCACTTGTCTGGTGTAGTTTGTGGAAACTGTAAATTCATCTGATACTCCTTAAATGTAGCAATACACTAATCAACCTCAGATAACTTGATGTTAAAACACTCATCCAGGTTTCTTTTTTCAAAGCTGAGGTTTGAAGCTTCCCATTGTGAACAGAACTTATCTTTAGGTTGTAATCTTTACATAAGAGGTGGCCAGCATTACATATGATATTGAAACTCTTCTTGCTGAAGTCAGCAATAACCAGTACATTGCTAGAGGCAGTGGCCTGTTTTCTTTCTCGTCCTTCATGTCTCATACATTTGACACTGTTTGCTTATTGTTCCTGAAAGTTTATTCTTCTGGGGTTCTTGTGAAACCCAACATACTAGAAATTTCTCCTCACTGTTTATAAGCTCATTTTTATCCCTTTCTGCCTTACATTGGTAACTCCTATAAATTTACTACTGATCCTCTATTTTTAATATTCTCCTTTGAGAGACTTTACTTACTCCATAGCTTCAGGAGCTACCATCAGAGTTTCTGTTAGGTAGAAAGAACTTGTGTTTTGGAAAATATGATAGATTCTCCCTTAGAATAAAAGATGAGTGCCTTTTATAGAGCCACACACAGATACAAACAGATTGTTAGATTTTTAATTGAAATAGTAAACAGGGAACTAGGGGTAGTGGGATATAGAGGGAGGAAGAAGAGAGTAAGTAGAGAGAGTGGGATGTAGTAAGAACAACAGAGAAGAGTGGTTGAAGAGCCCTCAAGCAAAAGGATGTGTAATCGTTGATTAATGTTCATTTTGTTTTGAGTTAACTCTCTTTACCCAAGTATAATGCTTCATATTCAGGAATAGGCTGACAGTTTTGGTTCATTTTAGTTTAGTTTTGTGTGTAGTAATATAAAGAAAGAAGCTGAGTTCCACATTTGTGTCAAAAAAAACCACTTGCAAGGTGCTGAACAAAGAAATCAGGTCACGATATTGGAACAAGAAGCAACCATGTAAATGCTTTTCCTCTGCAAATTTGCAGAAACTTTCAAAATGCATTAAACTCTTTCCCCACAACCCTCTATGCATACCTTACATTAATATTTATCACACTCTGAAGAAATTCATTATCCATCCCTTGTCCCATTGGGCTATGAACTACTTTAAGCACAGAAGCCATGCACTTCCATAATAAAATAATAACTTACTTCTACGAGGTGCTAAAAATGTGTGACTACAGCAATGAAGGTCTTAATATTGACTGTCATAGACGTACTGGAATTAGAGGAAAAGGCAAGAAGTAGCCCTAGTAGCACTGACCTAGTTAATGAGTTGGACCCCATGAGGTGAGCCTTCAGTCCAGATTACCCAGTTTTCTGGCAGGCAGTGTAATAAAGAATTAAGTCTACTTTTTTGGACTTATTTAGACTTGTGTTTAAGCACTGGCTCTATCACTTACTGGCTGTGTAATTTGTTGCCACTGATTTAACTTCTCTGTATTAAAATTAAGCTCATTTCAATGCACAGGGTTCTGGGGAGGATTAAATTTAATATATGCAAAATGAGCTAATGTTGACCTAAGGTAAATTTAAGTCCTGAAATGTTTTTGCAGAAGTGGATCGAAATTACAGCAAGTATAGACTAATTTAGCTTATTTACCATGTCACCTGTAGAATATGCCATGAGGCACTTTTTATTTATGTCTGAGAAGAGTTCTGTTGAAGAACTGGGATCAAATTTTATTTTTGTTTAACGAACCTAAATTTTGCTGCCAAGGGCATGAAGCCAAATCTAGTGGACAAGTGGGGACAGGTGCTGTTATGCTCACTGCCTATACCTGGTGAGAGTAGTGGATTGTAGGAGGAGTGTAACTTTGGACTCAGCAGAAATACTTTAATGTGTCTGTCCCCCAAGACTTCGTGAAATCAGCTATTCATGAAGAAAAATAGAATGGGGAAAACAACTTAGTTCATTTTTTAAAAACAGTTACTCTGTATTACCTTTTCCTCTAACATATAGGAGATGGTGAACAGAAGTCTAAAATTTACCAGAATTATAGTGTTTGATTGTTGCTGGTATAAGAGGAAATATATCTGTAACTCATTTTGTGAAGCTCATTTCCTATTACTTGCTACAGATAGCTGCCACATCTAATTGTGTTTGTGTAGTTCCTTAATTTTCATGAAAGAAGATAACATAAATGAAAAATTCAGATTACTAGCCCAGGCAAGCTAATTTGTTATTCATTAAATGCTAATGAACACAGCACCAATGTTTTATTTGTTTCACTCTATTTGAGATTTGAAAGGTCTTGTAACACAGTTAAAGTCTACAATAAACACATATGTGAAATTAAAGCTTTGCTTTCCTCTTATTTCTGTTAGGTGGATATACAGTTATTCCAGGACTAATAAAACCAAGTAAGTCAGCATGGAAGAGAGTATTTTCTTTTTGTTTAAAAAACATTTAATCAAATTAGGCCCTTCAAACATGTATGTTATCTTCAGTTTACGTAGGATTTAGGCATTCTTTATGTCTTCCTGGAACCAAGCCTATTTTAAAAAATCCAAAAAGTAGAAAGAGGTAGAGTGTGAATTAAGTGAAAGCTATTAATTTATATCTTTTTTAAAATCACTTAAACATTACTTAACAGTTTTTTTTGCATATATTTTCTATGACTGCTTTCTATAAAATTATGCAGATAGAAAGAGATGGTATATGTAATCAGGGTAGATCAGTTGTTTATTTGTTGATGTAGTTATTTATATTAATTTGTTGGATTAGTCATTGATTGAACTTGGCCTTTATGTAAAATTTCTGAATTTACTTACCATATATTTTTAGCTTATTATAAATTCTTCTTCTATATTCTTCATTGACTGTTATATCGCAATATTCCAGATAGTGAATTTAAGATGAAAATTGTGTTTCAGTCATCACTGCTCATGTACATGAAAACCATGGGTGTTCATTCTATTTGTTAGCAATGCTTTTCTCATTTATATAACCTCTGATACACAGATGTAATTAAGAAAAGGAAAGCAATTAGACATTCTCCCTTTTGTACAATGCATATAATGCAACCAGAAATCTACTAGTATTCCATAGGGTAGGTTATCAAGGTCACTTACAGCTCTTGGTGGAGATAGCTTGTTTTTATCAGGGATCATTCTGGTAGTTGATTAATCTCTTGTGTAAGATATGATGCAGTTTGGTTACAGAGGACTACCTACACAACTTCTGTGTTGGAAAAAATGACTGACTGTTGGGCCCGGCTTTTCTTTTAAAACCCACTCTCTTTCTGCCATCCAGATTTAAGCAACCTTTCATAGTAGGAAGAAACCAAAGTTAAGGATGTGTCATTTCTTGTATTTAGGAGTTTTTCAGCATAACATTTTTGCACAGATAATCCCCACAGCTGCTGAAAATGCTAACCAGTTTTATTTTTTACAGGCCACTTTCTAAGGTCTCAACCTGAAAACAGCTATAGAGGTAACTGCCCCATCTTATTGACAGCTGATCTTTTTTTTAGAAATGCTAATTTTGGAGGGAAGAGGCATGAAGAACACTAAGACAAAGCACAGATGGACTTTGGAGAAATGAGAATATAAGCTTGACTCCACCACCCACTAGCTTCATGATCTTTCTAATCTTTCTGTATGGTTTCTTCAACTGCCCAATTGGAATAATCATACTTTGTATTATTATTGTACATAGTGAAAAGTCCCTGTGACATCAATCTGAACATTGTAAGCACTTGATTCACATTAACTATTATCTGAAAGTTTGGAATACTACTTTTTTTTAAGAGACGTTTTTTAAAAAATACCAATAATTTTTTTAAAAAGGATCTTTAATTGTAAAATGAGGCTTGGGCATATTGTAGCATGAAGAAATTTTGAAAGTGATTAGTAATTGGCAGCCTTTAATAATGTTAAGGCTATAGGTTTGCTGCCATTAACAATATAAACCTACCCTTCCTAACTGTACTTTGATTTACTGTTATTATTTCATGGAAAAATAAACTGCAAGATGAATCCTATTTTAAAACATATGGATGTCAATGAACTATCTGTAACTCAAGAGACAAATACAAAATTAAAAACACTTCTTGTTCGTTTTTACCCCATGGTTAAAGTCTAAATTACTTCTTGACATCTTCAAAAACTACTACTGGGAAAGTAAAATTGAGAAATAAAACAGTGAGTTCTATCATTAATGTGTTGTGGACCCTGTAGTCTACTGAAATTATCTGTGACAAGTGTAATCCTCCAGTAATGGAGAAATTTGAGATATCATTGGTTGTTACACAGTTCAACATTATGAATTAAATTAGAGTGAATGTTCTCATTTCTCAATATAGGTTTATGGAAGGGCTGAAAGGTCATTTGTTTGCTTATGGTTGCTGCAGTGACACAGCTGCTACAGGTCACAGGCTTTTATGAGGCTGACATTGCAATACAACTTGATTAAGATATTCTAAGTCCCTGTAATGAGTGCTATGTATATTTTTTAGTCTCTGCCAGTTGGCAATTGCTTCTCTGTCCATCCTTGAAAGAAAGAAAGTTTCCCCTCAACTAACTACACCCTCATCCCTCTCAGTCCAAACCTGGGAAGTAACAGAAAGCTCCAGATAGTTTTTTTAACATGTAGGACAGAGATCTTGTTCCACCTTACTGTCTGTGGCATATCATTGACTTTTTAGAAAGAACCTAGACAGATCTCCAGATTTCTTCTGGCCATAGAGCACAGAGGAAAGGCATAGGAAATGAGCAGTGTGAGTGGCTGCATGCCGGCTGACTGACGTGGAGACAGCAGAACGCAGAACACATTGTCTAAGGAACCTAGAGTCATGGGGAGCTATGATAATGTTTAATCTGTGATTGCAGAGGTATTATATTATGATTCCAAATCACCAAGTGTTATTAGTTATATCTAATATAACTGGGGACATCCAGGACAAATCCAGGAAACTAAGGCCCCACGAAATGACCTATTAGTCAGCTGAAGGCTGTTTTCTTAGTTTAGTCTGTAATTATCTCCAGATTATTGCTCTATCCTCTTAATGGCTATCTACCTCTCATCTCCATTTCTCAAATTCTTCCTCTGAAACAGTGTGGTATCAAAACTTCATTGATTGCACACTGATCATGATAAATCAGTACAGTAATATAAATTATGGAGTGACAAACAAATGTAATCTTTTAATATTTCAATAAATATAATTTAGATATATTTTATCTCCTATAGAATAGTTAGCAAGATTGTAGCATATCTGGAGCATGTCCTCTGGTCTAATTCTGCAGTCTCATCTCACAATAATCCATCATCCTTTCCTATTGAAGAAATACACAATTATATAGGGTATTTCTGCCTCTCTCTTTCTGCCATCCAGATTTAAGCAACCTTTCATAGTAGGAAGAAACCAAAGTTAAGGATGTGTCATTTCTTGTATTTAGGAGTTTTTCAGCATAACATTTTTGCACAGATAATCCCCACAGCTGCTGAAAATGCTAACCAGTTTTATTTTTTACAGGCCACTTTCAAAGGTCTCAACCTGAAAACAGCTATAGAGGTAACTGCCCCTGTACTTTGATTTACTGTTGAAAGTCTCTCAGGACTATTATGAGTACAAATGTTGTTTGATATACATTTTGCAGTATATTACATTAATTGCTAATACTCTGTTGTCTTACTAGACTATAAACAAGTATAGTGACTACAAACATGCATTCTCATGTTTTATATTGGGCAAGAGAATTTCCTAGGACATGTATGTTAACAGTCCATACACGAATAATTTAATGAGAATACTTCAGTAACCATTTCATTAATAAGATATATTATCTTTCCTTTTTATAGTAATTTGATAATTATCTTCATTATTAAATGCTCACCCCAACTAGTGTAGTTACTATCTGTCAACATAGGATGATGTCACAGATCTATTGACTATATTCTCTATGGACAATTACATAGTCATTAAAATGTCCACATTATGTAACAATATGAAAAATGTTTATAGAAAAGCTAAGTGCATAATTGTTTGTACTGGATAATTATATAGTTCAGCTTCCTGGGAAAAAGTTTCTAAAACCATAATAAATGTTCTTACAACTATGTAAATACACAAATATCCTTGAGAACAATAAGTTTATGAGAAAAAAATATATGGGCAGATCACTCACATAAAGTTCTGTGTACTAAAGAAAGTTTAGAAATTTGTGAACTGGGAAATTAGATTTATGCTAATAATTTATATTGACAGATTCATTCCCATTTGTAATTAAAATATTTTCCCCCATTTATTGTAAGCCACCCATGTTTGTCTTTTCCTTTCGTATTTAAAGTACTTGAGCTAGCAGAAAGAATGCACAAAGTGTGGGGCAAGAAAGGCACTATTCACTTATATCGTTGTGTTGGTATAATGTGACTTACAGGGAAAATGGGACATAGTAAGGCTATGGCATCACATTAATAGGAGGAAATATTCTTCTTTACCTTTGTCTAATTGTACTTAGTGTTACTGGATCAAAATTTAATGTAGCATTGTTTATATGTAAACATGACTTTACCCATTCAAAGTACCATTATCAAGTTAGCATCAGTAACAGCTGAAGCATTGCCAAAGACTCTGGAATTACAAAGGTGAACCTTTTGATACAAAGTTAAAGATTCATTAGTACCATACATATTAAAGTAAAGGGACTACTCTTTTAAACTTTGGCTATATTTTTTATTATAAATAAGTAGCTCTCTCCTATTGCCTTTAACGACCTAAATTATTCTTTGGTATTTGATGGGGAATTAGTAGTTTTACATACATCAACATTTTTTCCCTAAAAGAGTACTTTTTCTCCTGTTTTTGCTTACTAAGAAAGTAAATTTTAATGAGAAAAATGATGCCAGAATAGCTTTCTTCATTGGTATATGTATGCCAGTTAAAACCCTTATCCTTGCAGAGCCCAGAAGTAAAGAAAATGAGTTCTGGGATCTGGTTTGATCCACTGGTGCTAGGTGAATACAACTAAATGTTGAATGGCATTTAATGGCACTAGTGCATCATGTAACATCATTTTGTATTATGTGTAATCACTGTGGCTCCTGCAAAGAAAGAAGTAAGAAAAGATTTTTTTTTCCCCTCAAATTTCCTTACTTACTGCCACCTACTGACAGGTTAGAAATAAAATAGAAACTACTTTCACTTAAAATAAGTGAAACTTGCCAACACACCTAGAGTATAAAACCTGTTAGGCAGTCATTTCTGAACAGTGTAATTTTTACTACCTTTGTAGGTTCAGACACTCCTTCTAAATAAATAAGCAAGAAATGAAAGCAGTAGTATGCTTATTGGTAAGTGATCTTTTGTGTAGTAATGGATACTATTTACATGTGAAAGAATAATTATTCTGTATTTCATAGAGATAAAAATAAAGAAATTAGGATATTTCTAAGAAAAAGCATAAAATTTGTTACAAATATTTTTTCTTCTTTTGAAGTATAGATAGATGTGGACAAGTTTCATAATTTTACTTGCACTATCTTGTGTTGTTTGTTTACACAGCTATTAAAGATAAAATATTCTCCTAGAAAACTTTAACATTCCTTAGGCCTGTTTAAATGTCTTGAAGGCCTTTAGTAGGGCAGAACTTTAGAACACTGATAACCATCCTCACTTCTTACATGTTACTGCTGCCTAATATTTTAATTCTAGTTTTTGCATTTTCCTTATTATTTTTATTGCATTATAAACTCCATGCTTTAGACAATTCTTTAACCACTTTTTTCTTCTTTCATATGATTTTTCTCTTCCACCTCCTTCTATACCTAATTCTGTACTTCTTTAATTACTATTTTTTTATTGGAAAGTTGTCAGTGATAGACAAATTAAATAGACATTATATTGATATAAAAGATCCTTATGTTTACCTTACCTTTTTTCTTAGTACTTTAAAGATATTCACTTGGCTTTATGTTGCTCATGAAAAGTTTGCTATAGATCTAATTTTATATCTTGCCTATCCTAGTTTGCAGTTATTGTTTTTAAGTTCTGTTCATTTTTAGTATTATGAAATTTCACAAAGATGTGATCAGCTGTAGATTTTTATTTGTTTATCCTTCTTGAAAGTTTTTAGGCTTCTTAACACTGAAAAATATTGATCGCTATTAATTTCTAGTAAATCTTATCTGAAAATTTCTCTTTCCTTCATTATAACTGTATTTTTTTAGGAAATTCTATTGGATATGTATGTAAATCATTCTAAACTCTGTTTCTCTTAACCATTCTTTTCATATCTTATGTCTCTTTATCTTTTTAGTTTTATACTCAAAAGTGATCTGAGGTATCATAAAATTCAGTAATTACTTTTACATCTTCTGCTTAACATTTTTATTGAAATTCTGTTTTTATTTCTGTTTATTTACTTTCACAGATGTTTTATTCCTATTTTTCATTGATCACAAGCCTTTACTCATTTGTCTTAAGTATTCATTTTATTATTTCTAGTAGATTGTTCAATGATTAATATAAGCATAATAATGCTTAGTAAAATTATGTTGTTGTTTCTCATAGCTGTTGCTCATATAGTCTTGTTATACATATTTGTAATTTTTGCCTGTGAGGTTTTCTACAGTGATACTTTTTCTGGGAAGAGCCTGTAGTGGTCCAAGTTGAGAGTTGTAGTGTATCTCACAGTGGGTTTTACTTTACTTTCATCAGGCATATTTGGAGTTTGAAAGCCAATGACCGATTTTTGTATTAGTATCATGGCTTGGGGTTGCCCAGAGCATGTGTAGGCTGAAGAGAGAAGCCTAATCATTTTCTTTTTCTCACACATAGCTACAGATATAAAGCTTAAAATAGTCCCTTTGTTTCTCTTTCTACCTACTTTTCTAGGTTTACAGATAGCTGAGGTTCCTGGCTTATCTTCATTGATCTTATTTTCCACCCTGTGTCCCCCACAGGCATCAGGCCTAGTTCATGTGGGTGATAACGTGAGTTTATTTGGGTGTAACCCTCTCCTAATATGCACTCTATTCACTAAGACCTCACCAGGAGCAGCAGCTGCTCAGTGGTTTTCCTCATTAGATTTCAGTTTCCACCTTATTTCTGGAAACTGATATTTCCTTTTCTTTAAGGTGAGATCAAGTTTGAATTTCATTAGGTTTGTTAAGTTTTACCTAGAATTTTCAGATGTTTAGGGCAGGAGAATATAAGATTTCTTTAATCCATTATCTTACAATAAGCACAAAATATCAGTCTCTTTAAGCAGTTCAGAAAAGTTTTCTACTCAGTTCAAATAAGGGAGATTTCACAGTTTAAATTCACAGAAGAAAAGGAAACAAAACACTAATTACATTAAATCATCATTTAAAAACTCTACTTTCAGACTTCAGAACATTTCACTTTTTAAAGCACTCCAGATAAATGCCTAGCTCAGTCCTTGGCAATCATGGATTGTAAGCATTTATTTATATGTATATATTTTATAAGAACCATCTCTATGTGTATTTTTCTTTATGGCCTTCTTATATTTTTCCAGCTTTATTGAGGTGTGATTGACAAAAAATTGCATATATTTAGGTTGTACAATGTGATTTTTAAAAAAAATTACACAGCATGGTGATTTAATATTCATATACATTATGAAATGATTAATATAGTCAACACATCCATCACCTCACCAAATTTGTTAAGACAATATGAATTTATTGAATAAAATAAGAAAGGACACTATAGGTATATACCCCATGACTAAATAGTTAAAAACAGTTTTGCTTATCGTATAGCTGCTGTAGTTGTACATGTCCTGATAACAATATTCAGTGTTACCTAACTTTGGTTAACCATTTCTTCCCCCTTCATGATTTGTAGACAAATGAGGGTAATGTGCTATAATTTTGGGAATTTATATGCCCAAGCAGCTGCCACTGAACTTCCAGAAAAAAGCTTCCATGAAAAGCTTCCATGTTAGCTAAGGACCATCTAGCAAACTCTTATCCTCTGAGGCCTGCCCTTCAAATATGAATTGATGCTTATGAAATGTAGCTCCGGGAGTAAGGGGGTCCCCCTCCCAAAACACATTCCTTATGAATCCCATGAAACCAAAGTAAGTCAAGGGGAAGAGCAGCTTGGGGGAAACCATTTTTACTGCTCACAGCTTGCTCCAGTTTAGTAGCAAGACAGGGCTCTGGCCATCCTGTCCAGCCGTGGTGTACACTCTCTCCCCCTGCCTGCCCCTTCCAGCGGGAACACCACGGGTGGGGCCATGGTGACTGACGGGCACCAGACCAATTAGGCACCAGGAACAGAGGGGAGGGGAGAAAGGACCTTATCTCTCCACCCTTTGCCCCAGATGGACCTGAGGCTCTGATGTGGTAAACACCAATCGGTATGAAAATAGACTAAGGCCAGGTGGGAAATTTTGGAAACACTGGGTGGAAACTTCCATTTACCCCTGCATTAATATATAATTTTGTTAAGTTTCGGATAATGTTAGGGAAATACAGGAAGGCCTATTCATATGAAATAGAAATCATTATGAGAATAGAGAAGTGTTGTCTTATTAGAAACCCAATATTTAATTAAGTGGAGTGAATGACTGAGAGAATATAAATTTTATCATCACTTCCTATTATAAAATGTTTTATTTCCAAAATGTAATAATTTGATTTTTTAAACATAGACTTTCCTGACTTAAATCAAGTAATATGCTTACAGATACTGCTTTATCTATGTTTTCAAATCTACTGTAAAGACAGTCAATTAGAAAAACAATCTTCCACACCTGGAAAAGTGAAATACAACTTTTGATGTTTCTGAAACGTATTTTCTCTTTAAAAAACTTAGAAAAACTACTTAAGAAATGTTAAAAAGGTAGTGGAGCATATTAACTCACATCATTCACTCTATAATTTGAGGGATTCAAAATGGGTCCTTAACTATAATTTGACAATGGTGTTCTGAGTGAGGAAAAAAACAGAATTGTTCCTACAAAGCTTGATACTATATCCCTTTTGAAAATGTATAGTTACCATGCTAATAAAAGCATTTAAAAGGCTTTTACTTTTGACTGTGAAATGTAATTATATTTGGCATCCTTCGTATAAAACTTTCAGTGAGAGTTTTTGTGCAATTGGTACTTATAGTTCAGTACAACCCATCTGTAACATCAATTTTCTATTATTAAAATTATATCACTAATTGAAAGCTACGGATATTCACTTGCAATTGCTTTAAGAAAGAAAACACTCCTAATTTCAGAGTCTACTTCTACCAGGTGTTGAACCAAAATTAAAATTGTCATTTTTATCTATATCAAAGTCTGTTTTATCTGAACCTGTCCAAATCATAACTTATTTAGGCTATTTCAGCAATTTAATCTTGAGAGGAACATCACAGAGCTTTATGGAAAATAAACCTTTAAATTCACATATAAAAATATATTTTTAATGATATTCCAGCATAGGTTAAACCCTATTTTCTAGATATAAATAGTGATAATAAGTGGTTTACACTGTAAAAGTTATTATTCGTATCTAAAGTTTAATAAAATAAAATGACTTTTAAACTGATGACTGTCATTTTGTAGATATATAGTACGTAGTACAGTGAGTTGAATGTGCATTTCTGTAATAACAATGAGATTGAACACCCTTTAATATATTTATTAGTCATTTACATATGTTCTTTTGTTATATTTTCTGTCTTTTTAAAAAATTGATGTTATATGTATTCTGGCTACAAGTTGTTTATATTCTATGTGACCTGTAAACATCTTTTCAATGTTTGTAGTTTTCCCCTTCTCAGTATTTTTTTGATGATTAGAAATTTCATTTCTACCTTATGATTAATCCTCTTTGTGTTCTATTTGAAAAACAGTCTTTGCCTACCTTACGTTTGGAAGATATTCTATATTGTCACCTTCAAGTGTTATAGTTGTGTTGTAGGCACTATATTCTGTAATGTTTTATCAGGCTGTATGGGAAGCAATGAGGAAACTGGAGAAACCTTGTGTTATTCATCATATCCAGAGGCCCCTAGATTGACTTGCTTCTTTTTTTTACTTATCATAGTCTCCCTATGCTTGTCTGTGGCCAAGGTGTTTTAGTTGGGAGGGGAGGGTTTGGAAGGAATAATCTTTCTTGGTGGTGTCAGAAACCTTCCAGTAATTTGCAAATTATTTTTCTTTTATTTCCCTGTTTTATTTGTATCTGTGTCACTGAAATGTTGAGAGTTATATCTCAAAGTTACAAAGGAAGTGTTTTGCCAGTATTCTTTTATAATCATTATCTCAAGATGTGCATGTTTTCTTACACTGAACTTAGTTATCAAATAGTAGAATTAGCATAACTTTTCTTTCTTAAGCTCTGTTATGGTGTATGTACGTAACATTTTTAGAATTAAATTATTTGAAGCAAATATGTTATTCTTTAGAATTCATATTATATAGGGAGTAAAAAGAACAATTGCCATTTTGTATTAAGTGATGTAATTCAATGAGCATCTGTATCGTGGTATGAAAATTTTGTAAAATAAATCTATATATTCTTAATATAGATGCTACCAATTCTTTCTACTTATTCCTATAAGATGTATCCTATAAGTCTCAATTATAGGAAACACTTTATAGAAGAACTTTTCTCTACTAACAAGATGAATTGTTGAAAGCAGAACAATATTGAGAACCCATACTTCAGTACTCATCAAAAAATCTGAACATTTAATTGCTATCTGGCAGAAGAAAAAACTAACCATAGAAAATTTGATTATTCCCTTTCTACACATTCTCCAGGGAATATGGCCACTTAGGATAGAAAACGGGTTACAAATATAATGTCATATCAGTCAAAAATAGAGAATCAGGTTAATTTTATTAAAATATAAAAACAATTTCATTTTGTAATAGCACAATGGTAAATATCTTACAGGATTTGCTTTATGGGTGACACTCTATATTGTTGAAATTCCTACATGTTAATACTCAGTGCTGGAGAATTCTGCCTGACTACAGTGCTGTCTGTTTTTAGATCAATGTACTATAACTGACAGATAGAAATTTTAAAACAGAAAGTTCATCTGTTTTACATTATCCTCTTTGACGAGAAGTTAAATTGTCATATTATATATCTACATAATTACATTCATTTCCACTATAGTGTGACTGTCTAGATGGTAAAGTCTTTAGTAATCAGATGACACGAGCTTCTGTTCATAGAAATTCTGTATTAATACTAGAATATCACACCACAAACAAAACAATGGCACAACTTTAATTCTAAAAGAAGCCTATTTTAAATCAGTCAGGACTATTGAGTAATACCTGGAACCAATTTGACAATAAAGGGAAATTTCACCTGCCATAATGGTAATATATGCAGATAACCAGGTTAGCTGTGTGGCACATCATACATTTGGTTTTATTTGTGTTTGTATTTAGCATATAATATGTACAATAATACATGAAGAGTGATTAATACATACCTCTTTCTTTGAAGGAATTTTCCATGAGATACAGGTAATGGAAGATTTAATTATTTGATTCATTTACTTATAGTAATATCATATTTATATTTTGGAGATCTCCAAACATAATATGATTAATTAATTTGAAATTTTAGCAACTGTTTTTTTGATTATTTAGATGACAACACTAAAGCCAATTAAGGATAATGCCATGGAAATATTTTTCCTATTAGAATATACCTATTACAGTTGGGAGCAAGTGTTGCATAACAATATATACATTGAAAACACCCAAGTTCATGTCCAAGTCAATATAAAATGCACTCGTGAGCATGGGGCAGTGTAATTGTTCAAAATAACCAAAGTATAAGCAGTAAAAGGGGAAGTGGCCAAGATAAAGCAGAGATTATCAGGGAACAAATGAAAAAGTCTCATGAAGTAGCATTAGTCTGGATTTTATTCAAGAATAATAGAATGCCTTTGGACTCTTACAAAGGGAAATCAACACATGATGTGCCATACATTTAGATATATTGCTGCATGAAAAATAATGTCTACTTGGAGTACCAGCGGAGTAATCAACTCTGGAAATAATGTCAGCAAGTCAAGTGGCAATCTGAGTTGCCCCATCCATTTGGCATCAGTGAGGCAGAGCACAGTTCTTCAAGGTGGAATAGTCAATGCTCTAGTCCTCTTTGCATCAGTGAGGTCCAGTGGATAGCTGAGGTCCCACAACCAACCAGCATCAATGAAGTAGAAAGATGTGGAGGGAAGGAGTTCTAGTTGGCACTCTATTTCTCCTATTCTCTCTCCCAGTATCAGTTGGGCCCAAAGGAGGCAAAAGCTTCTGTCCCAATCTGCAGCAGCAAAGCAGTGTGAGTGAGCCTTCCATTTCTACCTTCCTTGTTGATGGTGATATCACTCTCCACTAGGCAATGAGATGGTATGAGTCAGTGCTCCCTCTCACAGGAAGGTGTCAGCCTGGCCCAAGAGGAGCTGCGCTTCCATCTTGCCCACGAAAGAAGCAGTGTGGGTCAGTTCCCCACTTTGATACGATCAAGTCAGTGGAACCTAAGTGGAAGCTGAATATGCACCCCTACCTCACCAGGAGGATGTCTTGATTAAAAAAAAGATTAAATAAGAATCAGTGTCATAATATAATATGTAAACTATTCAGGGTATAGGTGAAAAATCACTCATCATACCAAGACCCAGGATAATAGCATGAATGATAATAGATGACAACACACTGAAATGAATCAGATGTTAGAATTATCTTACAAATATTTTTAAACAGTTGTCATAAAAATGTTTCCACAAATAATTATGGATTTTCTTGAAGTAAATTAAACATATAAAATTTCTCAAAAGAAATAGAAATTATGCACATGTATTTCTATATTGATAGAACTGAAAAATACAATAACTGAAATAACTTACTGGATGGGCTCAACATTGGAATGTAGATACCGAGGGTGGAATCAGTGAGCTTCAGGGCAAATCAATAAAATGCACCAAATCTGAACAGAAAAAATAGACTGAGAAAATATGAACAGCATCGCACAGAATTTTGAGGCAATTTGTTTTTTTAAAGCCAACCTTTTTATTACCAGATTGTCAAAAGATAGGACAGAGTTGGATCAAAAAACTATTTAAAGAAGTGGTGACTGAAAACTTCTCAAATTTGAGAAACAATATAAACGTAGAGATTCAAGAAACTGAAAAAACACCAAATAGAGTACTCAAAGAAATTCACACAAAATACATAATAATTAAATTTCTGAAAAGTAAAGAAAAAGGAGAAAATCTTGGAATTTATTCAGAAACAAAGAATGTATGACTTATAAGAGAATACCAATTTGAAATGCATTCAGTTTCTCATTTGAAAGCATGGAAACCAGAAGTTGCACAATATTTCTCAAGTATACAAAAAAACCTATCGACTAAAATTTCTATATCTAATGAAAATGTCCTTTAGTAATAAAGGTGAAATAAGGACATTGGCACATGAAAGAAAACTCAGATAATTTGTTTTCAACAAACCTATCATTAAAAAATGGCTAAAGATGTCAGCAAAAATGGTAGAGTAGGTAGCTCCAAGAACCATCTTGCTACAAACAAAAAAAAATCAAGAAACATAAAATCAACTTCGTCAGAAATCAAGAAAACAAAGGTTCGCAGCTGAATCAAGAAAAAGATAACTTTAAAAATGTAGAAGAATATGACATTTTTACTTGTCCTTGTACTACTCCCTTTATAGCATTGTAGTGGCTTCAGTTTGGTACCCTTGTTTCTAATGAAGGACCCTGGTCCTTGGTTCAGAGGGAGTACAGGATAACTTACTTCCAAGAAGTCATGTTGTCTGTTCTAATTTATCGGGGGCTTCCTAAAAGACTGACTCAAAGTGCTTGTTGGTTTGTTTTTTTTTTTTTTGGCTTACATCAGAACTCACTCAGTGTGGAAAAACTCACTCAAACTAAACAAAGAAATGAAAGACCTGTGTAAAAGTAACTACTTAGGTAAATATAATAGCTAGTAGTGTTGTATTTCTGGTTTTTAATTCCTTTTAAAAATTTCTTATATTATTTAAAAGACAAATGCACAAAACAATAATAATATGTATGTACTAATATGGTTGTAAGTTTTAAAGATGTAATTTGTGACTATAACATAAGGGGGGTGGAACTGTATAGGAGAGTTTGTATGTTATTGAGGCTAAGTAGGTATCAATTAAATAGACTGTAGTGAATTTAAGATGTTAATTCTAATCTCCATGTCGTATAATAAGAAAAGAACTAAAAAACATAACACTAAGGAAATATGAGAAGGGCAGCTAGATAGTGGACTACAAAAACTTCAAAAAGAGAAGGCTGTAATGGATTAAAAGAGGGACAGAAAAAGTGAAAGACATATAGAAAACAAATAGGAAAATGTCAGAAGTCTATTCATCCTTTATAGTGACAACTTTAAATGTAAACAGATAAAAAAATCTCTAATCAAAATGCAGGGATTGACAGAAAGGATTAAAAAAATTTATCCAACTACATACTGTCTACGAGAGAATAATTCTATATCCAAAGACACATATAGATTAAAAGTGAAAAGATGGAAAAGATATTCAATGCAAATAATAACAAAAAGAAAATAGTAGCTATACTAAAGTCTGACAAAATGGACTTATGTGAAAACTGTTACAAGGGGCCAAGCCATATATTACATATTAATAAAAGGATCAATTCATCAAGAAGATACAACAATTATAAACATACATGCACCAAACAATAGAATCCCAAAACATATGAAGCAAACATCTGTAGATTTCAAAGGAGGAAGAGACAGTTCTACAATAATAGTTGGAGTTTTCAATACCACAATTTCAATAATGGATAGAATATCTAGACAGAAGGAAATACAAGACTTGAACAACTATACAAGTTTACTAGACATGTATAGAACACTTCACCCAACAAAAGTAGAATATACATTCTTTTGAAGTGCACATGCAACTCTTCAGGACATACTTTAAGCCACAAAACAAATCTCAATAAACTTAGAAAAATTGAAGTCATACAAAATGCCCTCTTTGATTACTGTGAAATGGTTTCAATAACCATTTTTCAAAAAAAGCAATACAAAAGGCCAATAAACACATGAAAAGATGGTCAATATTATTAGTCACTAAGAAATGAAAATCAAAACTACAATAAGATACTACTTCATACTCACCATGACAGCTCTAATCAAAATTAGAATAACAAGTGTTGATAAGGATGTAGAGAATTTGGCTGTTCCTTAAAATTTAACACACAGGTATCAACATAGAATTACTATATGACATAATGTTATTATATAATATTATATGTCAATATTAATATATAACAGCAATATTATTTCTGCATGTATACCCAAGAGAAACAATGTATGTTTATAGAGGAGCTTTTAGATGAATGTTCATGGCAGCACTATTTATAGTAGCAAAAAAAATGGAAACAATTAAAATGTTCCATCAACTTTTAAATGGATAACATCTGATATATTCATACAATACAATAGTATTTGACCATAAAAAAAGAGGTATTCATGCCACAACAAAGGTGAACCTTGAGAACAAGCTAAGTAAAGAGGCCAGTCACAAAAATCTACATTTTGTATAATGCAATTTACAGAAAATGTCCACAGTAAGAAAATCCTTAGAAACAGAAAGTAAATTGCTGCTTTCCTAGCCCTAGAGTGTGGTGAAAGAGGAATTGTGAGCAATTGCAAATCAGCATGGTCTTTCTTTGGAAGTGAAAAGAATGTTCTAAAATGAGGTTGAGACAATAAGTGTACAAGTCTGTGAATTTACTGACACTGTCAATTATGTAACAAGATGGATTTTATAGTATGTGAATAATACAATTGTTAAAAAATGGAAAAGTATCAAGAGCTAAATCATGGAAATGAATTTGATTAATTATCAATTAAAGCACTTTTTTCTTTGTTGGGGTATTAATAAAGGACTTCTACCTTATAATTGTTAGTTAGATGTAGGGGTCTGCTAGAAAAGCTCTTAGAGATACGGCTGGGTTCTGCTGTTTGATGTCCAAAATTTATGGTGATTGCTTAATAATCTGAAACTTCGAATGTTGTTTATGTACTCATTTGGACTGGTTAGACTGACCTTATCAGTGCTATATGCCTTATTAGATTATCACATGTTGGGTGGTAAATATATCTCATATATGTATATATCATAAATATATATACTTGACTAAGTCATTTCCCACAGAATAAATTCACCCATCTCCCTTCACTACTTCTGGCACTTTGCCAACCTCTGGGTTCTTGGAAATCCTCTTTTCTCTATTCTGCCTACAGATGTCTGAAATTTGCCTACCTCAGTCTTGAAATGCCAAGATGCTACAGCTATGGATAAAATTATTTGCTAAAATAATTAACTTATCATTTCTGTATCTACCTTTGTAGATTTAGAATCTGATGGAATTATTTAATATCAACTTACATACCTAAGGTTCAGCTTTTTTATCTAGATGCAAGATACTAATACAAGAATTATATGAATAATTAAAGCATATATTGTTTTATATATATCTTTTTAATTCAAATATAACATACAAGATGCTAGAGATACAAGTACTAGGTGAATAATGAAAGCATATATAGTTCTACAAATACTTAATATCTTTTTAATTCAAGTGTAACTTTGTCAAAGAGGAACATTTGCATTTTGTTTGTCATCAAATAAGTGACTCCAGAAAATTCTATAAAAAAAGTGAAACAATATTTATCTAAAAGAACAAAGCAGATTTAAAAAAATAACTATGTTTATTAAACAATTAATCAGCTTTCCTTTTTCATGACAATTTTACCATGAGGTGGCAGTATCATATTATCACTTCCATAATTATTTCCTTTATTCTTTGTGTTAGCATAAAATAATAAAACTTTGCTCTAATGTTGAAAAGACATACATTCAGGTTGAACTCTATATGAATATTAAATTTTTACTTATCATTATGTCAGATTTATAACTGGCCATTTCCTGCTGATTATAACATCACAAAGTAGGTAAGGAAAAATCATCATCATTGCTGGAATAAGTATAAGAAATGTTACCTTTACAGATATCTGCCTGGAAATATTGCTCATAAATTAATTGTATAACAAAATGCATATGAAGTTTTTACATATAATTACTAAATATTATGTTGTTTACATTTGGAATATATTACAATTCTGGAATTTAAAAAAATTGAAGAGGTGGGTACCAAGAGTTTTCCACTACCAAAAATAATCTTTCACATTTTGAAATATGAAAACAAAAATAAACAACACATTTTGAAAGCAACTCCCTTCATAAGGTCCACTAACATGGATGGACAGTAATTAATATCTTTCCATGTCTGTTTTATACTTGTATTTCTTTAGCAAAACATTCTTAGAATGTGAAACGGTATTAACAGTATCCTTAATACAAATAAGACTGCAAAATAAGAATTATGATCCCTACCTTGTACACTTGGAAACTGGCACTCAAGAAGTTGCATAGTTAGCTCTCTCATTCTTTATATCCCTCTTTCTTTTTCTTTTCTTCTTTTCTTCTTTTTTCTTCCTCTGTTCCTTTTTTCTTTTTTTCTCCTTCCCTGTTTTTATCATCTCCTTTTTTTCCTTCTTTCCATCGTATTAAACTCTTAAAAGTTTTCTAGGCACTTAAGCTGATGCCTTTTCAAACTTTCTTCCTTGCAGTCCTTAAAACTTGCTTTTGAAGAAGGCGATGCTATTAAATCCACTGATAGATAAACATACTAATTCAAAGAAAGTTCCAGGGATTGGTCAAGATCATAGATTTAGCACGTGGCAGGTACAGATGATGTTCAAACTCACGTTGGTCCACTCCAGAGACTGGTTTTAAGTATTATACCACTCTACAGGTAGTTGACTTTCTAATGAGCATCCTGCTTCATTAACTAATTAAAAGCTTGTGTCCTTATTCACACTCTAACAGGGATCAGTGGCAACAGCTAATTTGCCTTCTGTCCCTATAGATTAGTTTTGCATTGTCTAGAATTTCATATATATGGAGTCACAGAGTATGTATGTGCTGACTGGTTTCTTTGGCTTATCATGTTTCTGATATCCATTCTTGTGGATATTATATCCTTATATTTTCCTCTTTATTGCTGAGTATTATTCATCATAGTGTATGCAACAGTGTGTTTATATGTTTATCTGATGATGGTCATTTGGGTTGTTTCCAGTTTTAGGCTATTGTGAACTAAGTTGCTATGGCCATTTATATCCACTCTGTGAGGCATAGGTTTTCCCAATTCTTTAGAAAAATATCAAGGAGTGGAATCCTGGATCTTATGCCAAGTATACACGTGTTTAACTTTATAAAACACTGTCAAATTGATTCAAAATGGGTATAGTGCTTTACATTACAAAAAACATTCCAGGTGTTCAATATCCTTGCCAGTAGTTGATATTAGATTTAGTCTTTTTACTAATAGTCATTCTAAAGGTTGTGTAATTTTAATATGCATTTCCTTGATTAAAAGTTATATTCAACATAATGTTATATCCTGTTAGGCTATTTATTTATTCTTTATTTGAAGGGTGTCTGTTCAGGACTTTTTTCTAACTATAATTGAGTTATCTTATAGAGTCCCAATTGTTCTTTATCCTGTGTAAAAGTCCTTTGATATATACTGTGAATATTTTCCATGCTATGCCTTAGCCTTTTCATTTACTTAATTTTGTCTTGCAAATAACAGAACTTTTTTGTTTTTGTATAATTCCTATATCAGTTTTTAAAAATGAATCTCACTTTGGGATCCTATATAAAAAGTTTTGCCCAGTCCAGGTTACAGATATTTTCAACTACTTTTTCCTCTTGTCTTATAGAAATTTTAGTTTTAGTTTTAAATTTTAGGTTTATGATCCATTTCTAATTATTCTGTGTTGTGGTATAATTTCACATGCTTCCCAAAGAAAGTAGTGCCAAAGTCATTTATCTGTATTAACATCCTTTCCCAGGTCAAATTCAATTGAACATTTATATATATGGTTCTATATTTCAATTCCTTATTCTAATCATTCATCTGTATTTCTATCCTTATGCAAATATCACTCTTTTGATTACTGTAGCTTTAGAGTAAGAGTAGAAATGAGGTGAAACCCTCACACTGTGTTTGCCCTTTTCAAACTTCTCTTGTTTATTATAGGTTCTTTTTGTCCCTATGGGTTTTAAAATAAATTTACCAAATGTCTATAGAAAAACGTGTTGGGGTGTATATTGAGATTGCTTTGAATATATAGATCAATATAACAATGACTGTCCTCTTTACAATATTGAGTCTTTCAAACCATAAACAAACGATATCATTTTATTTATTTAGGTCTTCCTTAGCAGTGTTTTAAAGTTTTCAATAGACAGGCTTGGAAGTATTTTCAACTTTTCTGAGTATTTTGTTTTTATGATGACCTTTAGTTGTGTTAATATCATTAAATTTCATTTCTCATATTATGGCTAGTATATAGAAACAAAATATATTTTTGTATGCTGATGTTGCATCTGGAAACCTTGCAAAATTGACCTTTTAAGACTTGTAGCTTGTTTGTTAATTTTCACTAAAAACTTTTATATGTTACTATGTCATATGTAAAAAAAGATGTGTTTCTTCCTTACCACTCTGTATGCCTTTTATTTCTTTTTCTTTTTCTTTTTCTTGTGTTAATTCTTTGGCTAAGAACTCTAGTTCATGTTGAATATAAATGATGGGATCATGGTGTTCCTGCCTTCTATCTTAGGAGGGAAACATTTAGTCATTCTCAACTAGGTAGTTGTTAATAGATACCCATTTATTATGAATACCTTTTATCAGGTTAAGAAAAATCATCTTTTTTTCTTAATATTGAGATATTTGATCATTAATGACTTTAGAATTTGTTAAATGATTTTCTCTATACTTACTATTACTTCCTTTATTCTGTGATATGGTGACATATGGATTTTTTTTTCTAATATTAAATCAAATTCATGTTCTTGGGATAAACTCCATTTGGTTATCATTTATTATCATTTTTATATAATATATCAATTTGTTAATATGCACTTCAACAATTTTACATCTGTGTTGAATGAAGAGAGATAGTGTTTTGTAATATTTTTACAATCTATGTATGTGTTTAAATCAAAATTAGATTGGTCTCCAAATGAGTCAGAAGGTGCTGCCTCCTATTTTCTGAAACATTTTATGTAAGATTGGTATTTCATTTTTAAAAGATTGTGAGAATTCATCAGTGGAGGCATCTTGGCTTGGGATTTTTTCTGTAGCAATGTTTAAATGACAAATTCAAATTCTTTGACAACGTCAAAATTTTTGGCATATTATTAGCTCATATTCCCTTAGTATACCTCTACTGTCTGAATTGTTAGTATTGCTTCTTTTTAATACTGATATTTTAAATTGTGTATTCACATTTTTGTCTTAGCAAGTCTAGCTAGAATTCTAAAATTATGTCAAAGAACTTCTGTTTTCAATAGTAACTTCTCCTGTGAGACTATTTCATAATTTTGACACTTATCTTCATTATTTACCATCCTTCTACATACTTCAGATTTCATTTCCTTTTTTTAATTTGGTTGTTGTAGGTAGAACCTGAGATAATGATTTTAGATGTTTTTCTATTTAAATATTTAGAACTCAAATTCCCTTCCATGTCCTGCTTTATCAGCATTACATTTTCACTTACATTTATTTCCAGACATTGTCTAATTTTACTTTAGATTTATACATTGACACATATGATATATAGGAGTGCATCATTTACTTTACAAACATTTGAATATTTTCATATATTTTTCTGGTGTGATTTTTAGTTTAATTTCATGGTCATCTAAGATATTGTATGATTCCAATTCTTTAAAATGTACTGAAATGTGTTTTAAGCATGTTAAATAAGGTCTTTTAAAAAAAATATTTGCTGGTGCGGAGCCAGGATGGCGGCATGAGTAGAGCAGCGGAAATCTCCTCCAAAAATCACATATATCTATGAATATATAACAAAGACAACTCTTCCTAAAATAGAGACCAGAGGACACAGGACAACATCCAGACCACATCCACACCTGCGAGAACCCAGCGCCTCATGAAGGGGGAGAGGAAGGCCACAAACCAACAAGAAGGAAAATGCTCCCAGCTGTCATTCACACCAGCTCTGCAAATTGTCTCTATCACAATGAAAAGGCAAAACTACAGGCAGACAAAGATCACAGAGACAACACCTGAGGAGACAGACCTAACCACTCTTCCTGAAAAAGAATTCAAAATAAAAATCATGAACATGCTGACAGAGATGCAGAGAAAAATGCAAGAGCAATGGGATGAGATGCAGAGAAAAATGCAAGAGCAATGGGATGAAGTCCGGAGGGAGATCACAGATGTCAGGAAGGAGATCACAGAAGTGAAACAAACCCTGTAAGGATTTATAAGCAGAATGGATAAGATGCAAGAGGCCATTGAAGGAACAGAAACCAGAGAACAGGAACATATAGAAGCTGACATAGAGAGAGATGAAAGGATCTCCAAGGATGAAACAACACTAAGAGAACTATGTGACCAATCCAAAAGGAATAACATTCGTATTATAGGGGTACCAGAAGAAGAAGAAAGAGGAAAAGGGATAGAAAGTCTCTTTGAAGAAATAATTGCTGAAAACTTCCCCAAACTGGGGGAGGAAATAATCGAACAGACCAAGGAAATACATAGAACCCCCAACAGAAAGGATCCAAGGAGGAAAACACCAAGACACATAATAATTAAAATGGCAAAGATCAAGGACAAGGAAAGAGTTTTAAAGGCAGCTAGAGAGAAAAAGGTCACCTATAAAGGAAAACCCATCAGACTAACATCAGACTTCTCGACAGAAACCCTACAGGCCAGAAGAGAACAGCATAATATATTTAATGCAATGAAACAGAAGGGCCTTGAACCAAGGATACTGTATCCAGCACGACTATCATTTAAATATGATGGTGAGATTAAACAATTCCCAGACAGGCAAAAGCTGAGGGAATTTGCTTCCCACAAACCACCTCTACAGGGAATCTTACAGGGACTGCTCTAGATGGGAGCACTCCTAAAGAGAGCACAGAACAAAACACACAATATATGAAGAATGGAGAAGGAGGAATAAGAAGGGAGAGAAGAAAAGAATCTCCAGACAGTGTATATAACAGCTCAATAAGCGAGCTAAGTTAGGCAGTAAGATACTAAAGAAGCTAACCTTGAACTTTTGGTAACCACGAATCTAAAGCCTGCAATGGCAATAAGTACATATCTCTCAATAGTCACCCTAAATGTAAATGGACTTAATGCACCAATCAAAAGACACAGAGTAATAGAGTGGATAAAAAAGCAAGAGCCATCTATATGCTGCTTCCAAGAAACTCACCTCAAACCCAAAGACAAGCACAGACTAAAAGTCAAGGGATGGAAAAACATATTTCAGGCAAACAACAGTGAGAAGAAAGCAGGGATTACAGTATTAATATTAGACAAAATAGACTTCAAAACAAAGAAAGTAACAAGAGATAAAGGACACTACATAATGATAAAGGGCTCAGTCCAACAAGAGGATATAACCATTGTAAATATATATGCACCCAACACAGGAGCACCAGCATAAGTGAAACAAATACTAAAAGAACTAAAGGGGGAAATAGACTGCAATGCATTCATTTTAGGAGACTTCAACACACCACTCATCCGAAAGGATAGATCCACTGGGCAGAAAATAAGTAAGGACACAGAGGCACTGAACAACACACTAGAACAGATGGACCTAATAGACATCTATAGAACTCTACATCCAAAAGCAACAGGATATACATTCTTCTCAAGTGCACATGGAACATTCTCCAGAATAGACCACATACTAGCCCACAAAAAGAGCCTCACTATATTCCAAAATATTGAAAATCTACCAACCAATTCTTCAGACCACAAAGGTATAAAACTAGAAATAAATTCTAGAAAGAAAACAAAAAGACTCACAAACACATGGAGGCTTGACAACATGCTACTAAATAATCAATGGATCAATGAACAAATCAAAATAGAGATCAAGGAATATATAGAAACAAATGACAACAACAACACAAAGCCCCAACTTCTGTGGGATGCAGTGAAAGCAGTCTTAAGAGGAAAGTATATAGCGATCCAAGCATGCTTGAAGAAGGAAGAACCATCCCAAATGAATAGTCTAACATCACAATTATAGAAACTGGAAAAAGAAGAACAAATGAGGCCTAAAGTTAGCAGAAGGAGGGACATAATAAAGATCAGAGAAGAAATGAACAAAATTTAGAAGAATAAAACATTAGAAAAAATCAAGGAAACCAAGAGCTGGTTCTTTGAGAAAATAAACAAAATAGATAAACCTCTAGCCAAACTTATTAAGAGAAAAAGAGAATCAACACAATCAACAGCATCAGAAATGAGAATGGAATAATCACGACAGACTCCACAGAAATACAAAGAATTATTAAAGATTACTGTGAAAATCTATATGCCAACAAGCTGGAAAACCTAGAAGAAATGGACAACTTCCTAGAAAAATACAACCTCCCAAGACTGACCAAGGAAGAAACACAAAAGTTAAACAAACCAACTACAAGCAAAGAAATTAAAACGGTAATCAAAAAACCACCCAAGAACAAAACCCCGGGGCTGGATGGATTTACCTCAGAATTTTATCAGACACACAGAAAAGACATAATACCCATTCTCCTTAAAGTGTTTCAAAAAATAGACGAGGAGGGAATACTTCCAAACTCATTCTATGAAGCCAACATCACCCTAATGCCAAAACCAGGCAAAGACCCCACCAAAAAAGAAAATTACATACCAATATCCCTGATGAATGTAGATGCAAAAATACTTAATAAAGTATTACCAAACCGAATTCAAAAATACATCAAGAGGATCATACACCATGACGAAGTGGAATTCATCCCAGGGATGTAACAATGGTACAATATTCGAAAATCCATCAACATCATCCACCACATCAACAAAAAGAAAGACAGAAAACACATGATCATCTCCATAGATGCTGAAAAAGCGTTCAACAACATTCGCCATCCATTCATGATAAAAACTCTCAGAAACATGGGAATAGAGGGCAAGTACCTCAACATAATAAAGGCCATATATGATAAACCCACAGCCAACATTATACTGAACAGCGAGAAGCTGAAAGCATTTCCTCTGAGATCGGGAACCAGACAGGGATGCCCACTCTCCCCACTGCTATTTAACATAGTACTGGTAGTACTAGCCATGGCAATCAGACAAAACAAAAAATATAAGGAATCCAGATTGATAAAGAAGAAGTTAAACTGTCACTATTTGCAGATGACATGATTTTGTACATAAAAAAAACCCTAAAGACTCCACCCCAAAACTACTAGAGCTGATATCAGAATACAGCAAAGTTGCAGGATACAAAATTAACACACAGAAATTTGTAGCTTTCCTATACACCAACAATGAACCAATAGAAAGAGACATCAGGAAAACAATTCCATTCACAATTGCATCAAAAAGAATAAAATACCTAGGAATAAACCTAACCAAAGAAGTGAAAGAACTATACCCTGAAAACTACAAGTCACTCTTAAGAGAAATTAAAGGGGACACTAACAAATGGAAACTCATTCCATGCTCATGGCTAGGAAGAATTAATATCGTTAAAATGACCATCTTGCCCAAAGCAATATACAGATTCGATGCAATCCCTATCAAACTACCAACAGCATTCTTCAATGAACTGGAACAAATAATTCAAAAATTCATATGGAAACACCAAAGACACCGAATAGCCAAAGCAATCCTGAGAAAGAAGAATAAAGTAGGGGGATCTCACTCCCCAACCTCAAGTTCTACTATAAAGCCATAGTAATCAAGACAATTTGGTACGGGCACAAGAACAGAGCCACAGACCAGTGGAACAGACTAGAGACTCCAGACATTAACCCAAACATATATGGTCAATTAATATTCGATAAACGAGCCATGGATGTACAATGGCGAAATGACAGTCTCTTCAACAGATGGTGCTGGCAAAAGTGGACAGCTACATGTAGGAGAATGAAACTGGACCATTGTCTAACACCATATACAAAAGTAAATTCAAAACGGATCAAAGACCTGAATGTAAGTCATGAAACCATTAAACTCGTGGAAAAAAACATAGGTAAAAACCTCTTAGACATAAACATGAGTGACCTCTTCTTGAACATATCTCCCCGGGCAAGGAAAACAACAGCAAAAATGAACAAGTGGGACTATATTAAGCTGAAAAACTTCTGTACAGCAAAAGACACCATCAATGAACAAAATGAAACCCTACAGTATGGGAGAATATATTTGTAAATGACAGATCTGATAAAGGCTTGATGTCCAAAATATATAAAGAGCTCACACACCTCAACAAACAAAAATCAAATAATCCAATTAAAAAATGGGCAGAGGAACTGAACAGATAGTTCTCCAAAAAAGAAATACAGATGGCCAACAGACACATGAAAAGATGCTCCACATCGCTAATTATCAGAGAAATGCAAATTAAAACTACAATGAGGTATCACCTCACACCAGTAAGGATGGCCATCATCCAAAACACAAACAACAACTAATGTTGGTGAGGTTGTGGAGAAAGGGGAACCCTCCTAACCTGCTGGTGGGAATGTAAATTAGTTCAACCATTGTGGAAAGCAGTATGGAGGTTCATCAAAATGCTCAAAACAGACCTACCATTTGACCCAGGAATTCCACTCCTAGGAATTTACCCTAAGAATGCAGCAATCAAGTTTGAAAAAGACAGATGCACCCCTATGTTTATCGCAGCACTATTTACAATAGCCAAGAATTGGAAGCAACCTAAATGTCCATCGGTTGATGAATGGATAAAAAAGAGGTGGTACATATACACAATGGAATACTACTCAGCCATAAGAAGAGGGCAAATCCTACCATTTGCAGCAACATGGATGGAGCTGGAGAGTATTATGCTCAGTGAAATAAGCCAAGCAGAGAAAGAGAAATACCAAATGATTTCACTCATCTGAGGAGTATAAGAACAAAGGAAAAACTGATGGAACAAAACAGCAGCGGAATTACAGAATCCAAAAATGGACTAACAGGTACCAAAGGGAAAAGAACTGGGGAGGATGGGTGGGCAGGGAGTGATGAAGGGAGGGGAAGAAGAGAGGGGGTACTAAGATTAGTATGCATGGGGGTGAGGGAGAAAGGGGAGGGAGGGCTGTACAACACAGAGAGGACAAGTAGTGATTCTACAACATTTTGCTATGGTGATGGACAGTGACTGTAATGTGGTTTTTACGGGGGACTTAGTATAGGGGAGGACATAGTAAACATAGTATTCTTCATGTAAGTGTAGATTAAAGATTAAAAAAAAAAGAAAGGAAGAAAAGGGGGATTACTCCTTGATAGGATAAAACTATTGGTAAATCATAGATTAATGCATGCTTTAAATATCCTTAATTTTGATCATTTAAAGGGTGTCAGATGATCGGCTATGGAGGTACTCTTTCCTGATAATATTCCTTTCTCTTAATAAAAAAAAAAAAAAAAGCAGTTCCTGTGTGCTGACCTCCAATGAGTTCTACACAGTGGTATAGAGGGCATGTCAAAGTGTGGGCAAAGGGTTTGTTTTTATGCAGAAGGTCAAGGCCTAGCTTGGCTACCCAGAAAATGAACTAAGATACGATATGAGGAGGAGCTTCCAGCATCAGCACTCTCTGGAGGACTCGTGCTGGGGGATGATCATCAAAAAACCTCCACAGGGATCCTGGTGATGCTGCGGTTGTGGCTGCGTCCATCCCACCGTTTCCTGGACTTGTCACTGGAATGAGGAGGGACATGTCTAGGCTGGCATGTGCACACAGTCGGACAACGAATTTGAGTGGATCCGTACTGTTGGAACTCAACCAGGAGTTGGGAGGGGTGCAAGTTGGAGCACTCCAAAATCTTACGACTATAGACTATCTATGGTTAAAAGAACATATGGGATGTGAACAGATCCCAGAAATGGATTGCTTTAATTTGTCTGATTTCTCTCAGACTGTTCAAGTGCAGTTGGACAATATCCATCATATCATAGACAAATTCTCACAAATGCCTAGGGTGCCTAACTGGTTTTCTTGGCTTCACTGGAGATGGCTGGTAATTATAGATTTGCTTAGTTTATATCATATTCCTATTATGTTAATATGTGTGCACAAGTTAGTTAGTAGTTTAAAACCTATACATACTTAAGGTACTCTACAAGAAGATATGTCAAAGAAATAATCAATCCTCCCATGTTTTCTTCCATATGCTACCTCTATAGCTTTTCTTCTTCCTTCCTAATTACAACCCTTAAATAGAATTCGTGCATCATATCGAATTTACAGAGCATCATAATTCCTCAGGTGGTAAAGATACCTCGAGACAAGTGCTGGGCATAGAAGCCGCAGGGCATAAATCTGCAAAGAAGTTAAAAGCTAACCTTTTCAAACAATATGGCTTCTCTCTCACTTACCAACTTTATATCTCCCTGTATGGCCCTGGAAGATGACTGTTTAGCCAGAGACGGACGGGTAAGATTCCTCAAGGGAGGAACAACCTAAGACAGGCACAGTCACAGGGGGGCCATCAGGTGAGAAATTGGGGATCAACAGTGGTGAGGCTTAAAACCTCACCCCCCCCCCTGTTTTGAGAGAAATCTTCTGCATCTGTGGATGTTTTAATGCCCTTGTCTAGCTTGGATTAACACATAGTCTACAGGCACACACCTGATCATCTACAATTGCTCTCTTACAACACTAAACTATGTTTTCTCCCTTTATCTTGCAACTACTTACCACTTCAGCATTTTATTAAAAATAATAATAGTAATAAAAATAATAAAGGGAGAAATGTGGGATCCACTTATAAATCAAGTATAAAAATCAAACAAATATTCATATTTGACCTGATTGTTCATAATTCATAATGCGTGATCAAAACTGAAAGTTTCTGTGATAAATGCCCTTGTGCTGTTCACCATGTAAGAATTCGTTCACCATGTAAGAACTTGTTTGTCATGCTTCAGAAGATTGGAGACTGACGAGAATTAGGCTTGAGATGGATTAATGATTGTGCATTGAGCATTGACCCCCCTATACAGAATTTTATTGTTGTTAACAACCATTTGATCAATAAATATGAGAGATGCCCTCTCAAAAAAAAAATATTTGCCAACATATTTATGATATGTATCACTCCCTTTTCCACTGTGTAGGTCAATGTTTCCATTTGAAATCATTTCCCTTTTGCCTGAAGGAACTTACTACATGTTTTTTCCATTTGAATTCATTTCCCTTTTGTCTGAAGGAACTTATATTACTTTTCTGTGGGCCATAAAGTCTATCAGTATTTTTTTGTTATTCGCAATGTCTTTGACTTGCCTCCATTTTAGTAGAGTATTTTCTCTAAACATAGAATTATATAATATTATTTTTTCTATATAACAGATGGTTTATTAGTTGACAAGATTTATACAGTGATAAGAAGTGAGCAATCAAATTCATTCATTTTTTCCCCTTCAACTATTTCACCAATTCCCATCCTTATCCCCTGTGCAACCACTGTTCTGTTCTCTGAGACTGAGTCAACTTCTATTTTGTTTATTTTGTTTTTTAGATTCCACATATAAGTGAAATCATATGGTATTTTTCATTCTCTACCTGATTTATTTCACTCTAGATGCATCTATGTTGTCACAAATGGAAGATTTCATTTTTTATGTCTGAGTAATATTTCATTATATTTATGACCACATAATCTTTATCCATTAATCTATCAGTGGACATTTAGGTTGCATGCATATCCTTGCCATGTAAATAGTGTGGTGATAAATATAGAGGTGCCTGTATCTTTTCAAATTCGGGATTTTTTTTTCTTCAGGTTAATTCCCAGAAGTGGAATTGCTGGTTTGTATGGTGTTTCTATTTTTGGTTTTTAAGTTTCTATAGTGGCTCCCCCAATTTACATTCCCACCAATAGCACATGAGGCCACCCTTTTATCCACATCCTTGTCAACACTTGTTACTTCTTGTTTTTTGGATATTGGCCATTCTGACTGGTGTAATGTTATATCTCATTGTGGTTTTGATTTGCAGTTCCCTAATGATAAGTGATGTTGAGCACCTTTTCACGTGTCTGTTGTTCATCTATGTCTTCTTTGGGAAAATGCCTCTTCAGGTTTGAATATTTTCAAATTGGTTTGTTTTTTTGGTGTTGAGTTATATGAGTTGTTTATATATTTTGGATATCAGTCTCACATCATTTGCATATATTTTTTCCCATATAGTAGGTTGCCTTTTCATTTTATTGTTGGTTTCCTTTGCTGTGCAGAAGCTTTTCAGTTTGATGTTGTCCCACCTGTTTATTTTTACTTGTGTTTCCCTTGCCTGAGGAGAAATATCCAGAAAAATATTACTAATGCTGATATTCACAAATTTATATATTCTTCCAGGAATTTTATGATTTCAGGTATGATATTTAGGTCTTTAATCCATTTTGACTGTTTTTTTGTGTATGGCATGCACAGTGGTTCAGTTTCATTCTTTTACAGATCATTAACTTGTTCATTATTTCATTCTATCATCTTAGTTACAATTAAATTAGTGAGAAGTATGTGATATTTTTCATTTTTCTATATGCAATGTGACTTTTTCTCAGGATACTAAGAGTGTGTCACTTTTATACTGAATCAGTAGTCAAAAACCTTTCAACAGACAGAGACCAATACCATATGGTTTCACTGATTAATTCTACTAAACATTTTAAGAATTAATGCCAGTTCTTCTCAAAGTCTTCCAAAACAATTGAAAAGAAGGGAACACTTCCAAACTGACTTTCTGAAGCCAACATTACCCTGATACCAAAACCAGAATAGGACACCAAAAGAAAAGGAACTAAAAAATGTACTCCTGATCAATATAGATGTGGAAATCCTCAAAAAAATACAAACAAGGAAATTCAACAGTACATTAAATGGATCATATACCATGATCTGTTGGGATTTATCTGTGAAATGAAAAGATATGTCAACACAAAGAGATCAATCAATGTGATACACCACAGTAAGAAAATTAGGTTATAAAAATTTTATCACCTTAATGAATGCAGAAAAGTAACAAAATTCACTATTCTTTCATGATAAAAATACTAAAAAACTACAAATAGAAGTATATTACCTCAACATCATAAAGGCCATATGTGAAAACTCCACTGCTAACATCACATTCAATAGTGAAAGACTACAAGCTTTTTTCTAAGATCAGGAATGAGGCAAAGCTATGCACTCTCACCACTTCTATTCAAAATAGTACTGTAAATTCCAGCTAGAGCAATTAAGCCAAAAAAATCACTCAAATTAGAAAAGAAGTAAAATTATTGTTAAAAATGATATATTATAAAGAAGAACCCTAAGAAAATCTGTTAGAATTAAATGAATTCAATAAGGTGGCAGAATACAAAATCAACATGCAAAATTCAGGTTTGTTTCTATACACTAACAATGTACAACGCACAAAGAAAGTTAAAAATAAAATCCATTTGCACTAGCATCAAACATAATCAAATACTTCGGAATAAACTTAACCAAGGTGAAAGATTTATACACTGCAAACTACTAACCATTGCTAAAACACCAATAAATTGAAACATCCCATGTTAATGGAGAAGAAAACAACATTACAAAATGTCTAAAGTGATCTATAGGTTTAATGCAGTCCCTGTCAAAATCCCAATGGCATTTTTAAAAGACAATTCTAAAATTTATATGTACTCACAAAGACTCGAAATATCAAAACAATTTTGAGAAAAGAGGACAAAGTTGAAGGTTTCAAACTTCCTGATTTCAAAACTTATTGCACAGCTACAGTAATCAAGATCATATGGCACTAGCATAAAGACAAATATATAAACCAATGAAACAGAATAGAGAACCCCAAAATAAATCCACACACACACACACACACACACACACACACACACACACATATATATATATATATATATATATATATATATATATATATATATATATATATATATATATATATATGGTCAATATGATTTTGAACAAAGGTGCCAAGGATGCACAATGAGGAATGAATGGTTTCTTTAACAAATGATGTCAGGAAAACTGGATATCCAGATGCAAAAGAATGAAATTGGACCTTACACCATACATGCAGAAAAAAATCCTCAAAATGAATTAGAGACTTAAACATAAGATCTGAAACTGTAAAATCTCTAGAAGAAAACATAGAGAAAAAACTATGTCATTGGTTTTGGCAATAATCTTTTTGGATATGAAAACAAATGCACAGGCCATGCTGTAAAATAAACTGCAGAGGGCAAGGAATTAATCTTGGAGAACTAAAGCCTCAGTTTAGCAACGTGTGAGAAACAATTCTGCCAACTATCTCTGAATGGGCTAGAAAAGAGATCCTGCCCATGTTGAGCCTTGAGACAACCACCTCCCTGGCTTATACCTTGTGCAGTCTTGTCGGAGGTGAAGAACAGACTCACCTATGCTGTATCTGGATTCCTTACCACAGAAACTGTGAGATGATAATGTTTATTGTTTAAGCTACTAAACTTTGGACTAATTGATTACGTAGTAACAGACAACTAATATGGAGCTATATTCTTGTTCTTTGGAATGTGGAATTAATTTTAATATTTGTATGTAGCGTTCATAATTTTGGTACAGGGAAGTGATTATGAATATAATTTTTACACCTGATTTAACCAAAAATCAAATATATTTAAAAAAATTTAAAGTAGAACATTATTATTTGCAAATAAACAAATGCGAACATTCTTTCACTAATCCCAATAAATTACTAAATGTCATGTTTAATGGAATCTAAACTGACAGTTTTTGAAATTACATTTCATCTGTAATGACCTGAAATATTTTTTTTACACATTTACACATCTGTAGAAAACTAATGTTTTATAGAAGAAGTATACTTAAGTATGTCATCACATGATTTATTAAAAGAGCAAACTATAAAAACGGGAAAGGTTTTCTTTGAAGTGTATCAATTTGATTGGAATACTAAACCCTACCATGATTTTCATGAAATCTTTTTCATGACAACCATATTCAACACTACTTTGATCTTTGTCCTTTCTCTAATAAGAAACCAAATATGTACCTTATGAGAAAGCTTTATTCATAGAGCCTATTTTTTATTCTTATGGTCATATGAAACATGTTCACCTTACTTAAATTGCCAACAACTCTATATTTATATTTAAGGGATACACAATTATTTTAGTATTAATGATGATTACACACAGGTGTTCTTCAGAATTCTTCATTTTATCCAAATATTTCTTTTTGATCTCCGTAGAATTTTCTTTATGAAATTGCCTCTGACTACATAGGAAACAGGAAGAAATGTCATTTAAAGAATTAGGAGCATTCAAATATTTGATAGGATTAATATTTTCTTAAATATAAAGTTTTTATTCTACATAACATGTTCAAATATATTTTTTGTAAAGTTACAGTGTAGTATTAAACCCATTTCCATTTCAGAGAAATGGCTAAAACCTATAGTCAAAAGGAGGTTATTAAGATTTGTGTGTGGGTGTTAAGGAATTAAAAGACTCTGTGGCAATAATTAATGCTTTTGAAATTTGCTTCAAGCATAGAGTTTATCAAGAGTCCCTTTTTATTAAACAGATTTCCTGTTGGATATAGAGTCCCATAGTTCTCATCCAGACTCTTGGCAGCCTTTTACTTTTAATAAGAAAAGGAAGAAAAAGATCTTCAATCAGGGATTTTTATTGCACTTTATTAAACTTTAATAAAAGTTAAAAAACACTAAAATTGTGCATAAGTAATATTAAAACTCACTCAGGCACGAACATACATGAGAAAATAAATAATCTTGTCGAAACAAATTACAGATACGCAATTTCAATGAGGATCTAGAGAATATTTGAAAGGCTTATAAATTTTAACTTTTGTTTGCTATTGATGAATGTAGTCTTATGAATTTAAAATGCAGTTTTACATTGAATCTGTGTTATTAGAAATGATTGTGTCCAGGGATTAACAAGGTAACTGCTTTCAGGCTGTCACCTGAAAAAGATAATCAATTCACACTGAAGAGTACATGTTTCTACAAGATGCAATCATTTTTTAAAAGTTGTTCTGTGGAGCTTTATTTTAAAATCTTAAGCCTAATTTTACTCTTGTACAATTCAAATATTTTTGTAACAAATGCACAGAAAAAAACAATTCTTGGACTTTTAATATCAGGATATCGGAATTTTGGTGTAGACATTTAAAATGTACACAGATACACCTGAAATGGATACCAATGGCCAAATATGAAGCAATTTGCACAGTTAAGTAAATAAATAATAATGGGTCAGAACCCATAGAATGATAAAATATACATGTTATGATTTTTTAAGATATTATAAATACTGGCATAAATGGGGAATGTAGGCAAAGTCTTCATAAAATATAATTCTAGTTAAAAAGTGTAAAACTGAAACAAATGTACAATGAATGAAGGAAATGGAAAATGCCATGGGATTTCCAGAGTAATAATTGCATTAGGAAAAAAATCAAAGGATGAGAAAAGTCATGGGTGATATTAGCATAAGGAATAGGACACTTACATTGTCCCCAAAATATCTCCTCCAAAATATTTAGCAATTTACAAAGGGGAAAATATTAAGTTCACAGTAGAGGAACCTATATTCCCAGGGAATTTAGGTATAATTACTGAGTTATAGCAAGATATTCATGTTAAAATTGAATAATCACAATGACAACTAGGACCAAGTGGTTGATAGTGTATTCAAGTCTTCTATATCTTCACTGATTTTTTTAATACTTGTCTGGCAGTCATTGAGAGAGGCATTATAATGGTGGATTTGTCTCTTCCTGAAGTTCTGTCACTTTTGTTTCATGTATTTCAAAGCTCTGTTATTAAATGAATAATTATTTCATATGGTTATAATCTCTTGATAATTCTTCTAGCATTATGAAATGACCTTCTTTAGTCATATATTTTTTGGTTTAAAACATATTTTTTCTGGCATTACCAGAACCACAACAGCTTACTTTTGGTTAGACTAGGCATGGTATAACTTTTTACATCTTACGTTTAATCTTCTGCCTTTAGTTATATAATACAAGTTTTTTTAGGCAGCATAACATTGCTGTTTTATGCAATTTTATATCTGCCGTTTCAATTAAGAAATATAGACTCTTTTAACTTAATTTGATTATTGATATATTTAAGTTTATCATTTGGCTATTTGTTTCTTATTTGTACCCATGTTTTCTTGGTTTCCTTTCTCTTATTTTTCTGACTTCACTAGGATGGATTGCATATTTCTTTCATAACTCCATGTATTACTTTTATTTATTTCTTTTTCTTTTTAAGGAGGCAAGTAGCATTTATTACTGCCATACAGCACATTGACCCACGTGTCTCCTTTAACTGAGCTCATTGGAGACCAAGAGCTTGATTTGACCCTTTAGATTACATGCAAACCAACAATAACAAACCCTTTTCAGAAGATAGAAATAAAAAAAAAGAAGAAACTATCCAATAATTGTCCCTTATTTGAACCCTAAATTTTAAGATTTTTTTTTGAGAGGGCATCTCTCATATTTATTGATCAAATGGTTGTTAACAACAGTAAAATTCTGTATAGGGGAGTCAATGCTCAATGCACAATCATTGATCCACCCCCAGCCTAATTCTTGTCAGTGTCCAATCTTCTGAAGCATAATGAACAAGTTCTTACATGGTGAACAAATTCTTACATAGTGAATAAGTTCTTACATGGTGAACAGTAAAAGGGCAGTCATCACAGAAACTTTTGGTTTTGATCACTCATTATGAACTATAAACAATCAGGTCAAATATGAATATTTGTTTGATTTTTATACTTGATTTATATGTGAACCCCACATTTCTCCCTTTATTATTATTATTATTATTACTATTATTATTATTATTATTATTTTAATAAAATGCTGAAGTGGTAGGTAAATGCAAGATAAAGGTAGAAAATATAGTTCAGTGTTGTAAGAGAGCAAATGTAGATGATCAGGTGTGTGCCTGTAGACTATGTGTTAATCCAAGCTAGACAAGGGCAATAAAACATCCACGGATGCAGAAGATTTCTCTCAAAACAGAGGGGATGAGGTTCTAAGCCTCACCTCTGTTGATCCCCATTTTCTCACCTGATGGCCCCACTGCAACCGTGCCTGTCTTAGGTTGTTCCTCCATTGAGGAATCTTACCCGTCTCTGGCTAACCAGTCATCTGGGCCATACAGGGAAATGTAAAGTTGGTAAGTGAGAGAGAAGCCATATTGTTTGAAAATGTTGGCTTTTTACTTCTTTGCAGATTTATGCCCTGTGGCTTTTATGCCCAGCACTTGTCTTGAGGTATCTTTACCACTTGGAGGATTTATGATACTCAGTGAATTCGATATAAGGCACGAATTCTATTTAAGGGTTGTAATTAGGAAGAAAGAAGAAAAGCTATAGAGGTAGCAGATGGAAGAAAACATGGGAAGATTGATATTTCTTTGACATATCTTCTTGTACAGTAACTAAAGCATGTACAGGTTTTAAGCTACTAATTAAGTTGCACACACACATTAAGATAAGAGGAATACAGTTACATAACCAAAGCAGATCTCCAGTAAAGCCAAGAAAACCAGTTAGGCAGCCTAGGCATTTGTGAAAATTTGTCTATGATATGATGGATATTGTCCAACTGTACTTGAACAGTCTGAGAGAAATCAGACAAATTAAAACAACCCATTCCTGGGAACTGTTCACATCCCATATGTTCTTTTAACAGTAGATAGTCTGTAGTTGTAAGATTTTGGAGGGCAACAACTTGCATTTCTCCTAATTCATGGGTGAGTTCCAACAGTATAGATCCAATCAAATTTTTTGTTTTACTGTATGCACAGACCAGCTTAGATATCTCCTTCTTCATTCCAATGGCAAGTCCAGGAACCAGTGGGATGAATGCAGCTACAACTGTAGCATCACCTGGATCTTTGTTGAAGTTTTTTGATGATCATCTTCTAGTATGACTCTTCCAGAGAGTGCTGATATTGGAAGTTCTTCATATCGTATCTTAGTTCATTTTCTGGGTAGCCAAATTAGGCTTTGATCCTCTGTATAAACACAAACAGACCCTTTGCCCACACTTTGATATGCCCTTTATACCATTGTGTAGAGCTCATTGGAGGTCACCACACAGGAACTGCTTTTTTTTTTTTTTAAAAGAAAGGAATATTATCAGGAAAGTGTACCTCCATAGCCGATCATCTGACACCCTTTAAGTGATCAAAATTAAGGATATTTAAAGTATGCATTAATCAATGATTTACAGTTAGTTTTATCCTATCAAGGAGTAATCCCTCTTCTCTTTCTTTCTTTTTTTTTGTTATCTTTAATCTACACTTACATGAAGAATATTATGTTTACTAGGCTCTCCCCTATACCAGATCCCCTGTATAAACCCCTTTACAGTCACTGTGCATCAGCATAGCAAAATGTTGTAGAATCACTACTTGTCTTCTCTGTGTTGTACAGCCCTCCCCTTTCTCCCACCCCCCATGCATGCTAATCTAATACCCCTCTACTTCTTCCACCCCTTATCCCTCCCTACCCACCCATCCTCCCCAGATCCTTTCCCTTTGGTAACTGTTAGTCCATTCTTGGGTTCTGTGATTCCACTGCTGTTTTGTTCCTTCAGTTTTTCCTTTGTTCTTATACTCCACAGATGAGTGAAATCATTTGGTATTTCTCTTTCTCTGCTTGGCTTATTTCACTGAGCATAATACCCTCCAGCTCCATCCATGTTGCTGCAAATGGTAGGATTTGCCCTCTTCTTATGGCTGAGTAGTATTCCATTGTGTATATGTACCACCTCTTTTTTATCCATTCATCTACCGATGGACATTTAGGTTGCTTCCAATTCTTGGCTATTGTAAATAGTGCTGTGATAAACATAGGGGTGCATCTGTCTTTCTTAAACTTGATTGCTGCATTCTTAGGGTAAATTCCTAGGAGTGGAATTCCTAGGTCAAATGGTAAGTCTGTTTTGAGCATTTTGATGAACCTCCATACTGTTTTCCACAATGGTTGAACTAATTTACATTCCCACCAGCAGGTTAGGAGGGTTCCCCTTTCTCCACAGCCTTGCCAACATTTGTTGTTAGTTTTTTGAATGGCAGACATCCTTACTGGTGTGAGGTGATACCTCATTGTAGTTTTAATTTGCATTTCTCTGATAATTAGCGATGTGGAGCATCTTTTCATGTGTCTGTTGGCCATCTGTATTTCTTTTTTGGAGAACTATCTGTTCAGTTCCTCTGCCCATTTTTTAATTGGATTATTTGATTTTTGTTTGTTGAGGTGTGTGAGCTCTTTATATATTTTGGACATCAAGCCTTTATCAGATCTGTCATTTACAAATATATTCTCCCATACTGTAGGGTTTCATTTTGTTCATTGATGGTGTCTTTTGCTGTACAGAAGTTTTTCAGCTTAATATAGTCCCACTTGTTCATTTTTGCTGTTGTTTTCCTTGCCCGGGGAGATATGTTCAAGAAGAGGTCACTCATGTTTATGTCTAAGAGGTTTTTACCTATGTTTTTTTCCACGAGTTTAATGGTTTCATGACTTACATTCAGGTCTTTGATCCGTTTTGAATTTACTTTTGTATATGGTGTTAGACAATGGTCCAGTTTCATTCTCCTACATGTAGCTGTCCACTTTTGCCAGCACCATCTGTTGAAGAGACTGTCATTTCGCCATTGTACGTCCATGGCTCGTTTATCGAATATTAATTGACCATGTATGTTTGGGTTAATGTCTGGAGTCTCTAGTCTGTTCCACTGGTCTGTGGCTCTGTTCTTGTGCCCGTACCAAATTGTCTTGATTACTATGGCTTTATAGTAGAACTTGAGGTTGGGGAGTGAGATCCCCCCTACTTTATTCTTCTTTCTCAGGATTGCTTTGGCTATTCGGCGTCTTTGGTGTTTCCATATGAATTTTTGAATTATTTGTTCCAGTTCATTGAAGAATGCTGTTGGTAGTTTGATAGGGATTGCATCGAATCTGTATATTGCTTTGGGCAAGATGGTCATTTTAACGATATTAATTCTTCCTAGCCATGAGCATGGAATGAGTTTCCATTTGTTAGTGTCCCCTTTAATTTCTCTTAAGAGTGACTTGTAGTTTTCAGGGTATAGTTCTTTCACTTCTTTGGTTAGGTTTATTCCTAGGTATTTTATTCTTTTTGATGCAATTGTGAATGGAATTGTTTTCCTGACTTCTCTTTCTATTGGTTCATTGTTGGTGTATAGGAAAGCTACAAATTTCTGTGTGTTAATTTTGTATCCTGCAACTTTGCTGTATTCTGATATCAGCTCTAGTAGTTTTGGGGTGGAGTCTTTAGGGTTTTTTTTATGTACAAAATCATGTCATCTGCAAATAGTGACAGTTTAACTTCTTCTTTATCAATCTGGATTCCTTATATTTTTTGTTTTGTCTGATTGCCATGGCTAGTACTACCAGTACTATGTTAAATAGCAGTGGGGAGAGTGGGCATCCCTGTCTGGTTCCCGATCTCAGAGGAAATGCTTTCAGCTTCTCGCTGTTCAGTATAATGTTGGCTGTGGGTTTATCATATATGGCCTTTATTATGTTGAGGTACTTGCCCTCTATTCCCATGTTTCTGAGAGTTTTTATCATGAATGGATGGCGAATGTTGTTGAACGCTTTTTCAGCATCTATGGAGATGATCATGTGTTTTCTGTCTTTCTTTTTGTTGATGTGGTGGATGATGTTGATGGATTTTCAAATATTGTACCATTGTTACATCCCTGGGATGAATCCCACTTCGTCATGGTGTATGATCCTCTTGATGTATTTTTGAATTCGGTTTGGTAATACTTTATTAAGTATTTTTGCATCTACATTCATCAGGGATATTGGTATGTAATTTTCTTTTTTGGTGGGGTCTTTGCCTGGTTTTGGTATTAGGGTGAGATTGGCTTCATAGAATGAGTTTGTAACTATTCCCTCCTCGTCTATTTTTTGGAAAACTTTAAGGAGAATGGGTATTATGTCTTCTCTGTGTGTCTGATAAAATTCCGAGGTAAATCCGTCCTGCACAGGTGGTTTGTACTTGGGTAGTTTTTAGATTTCTGTTTCAATTTCTTTGCTTGTAATTGGTTTGTTTAAGTTTTGTGTTTCTTACTTGGCCAATCTTGGAAGGTTGTATTTTTTAGGAAGTTTTCCATTTCTTCTAGGTTTTCCAGCTTGTTGGCATATAGGTTTTTGTAGTAGTCTTTAATAAATCTTTGTATTTCTGTGGACTCTGTCATGATTTTTCCGTTCTCATTTCTGATTCTGTTGATTTGTGTTGATTCTCTTTTTCTTTTAATAACTTTGGCTAGAGGCTTATCTATTTTGTTTATTTTCTCAAAGAACCAGCTCTTGGTTTCATTGATTTTTGCTATTGTTTTATTCTTCTCAATTTTGTTTATTTCTTTTCTGATCTTTATTATGTCCCTCCTTCTGCTGACTTTAGGCCTCATTTTTTCTTCTTTTTCCAGTTTCAATAATTGTGATGTTAGACTATTCAATTGGGATGGTTCTTCCTTCTTCATGTGTGCCTGGATCGCTATATACTTTCCTCTTAGGACTGCTCTCACTGCGTCCCACAGAAGTTGGGGCTTTGTGTTGTTGTTGTCATCTGTTTCCAGATATTCCTTGATCTCTATTTTAATTTGTTCATTGATCCATTGATTATATAGGAGCATGTTGTTAAGCCTCCATGTGTTTGTGAACCTTTTTGTTTTCTTTGTAGTATTTTTTCTACTTTTATACCTTAGTGGTCTGAAAAATTGGTTGGTAGAATTTCAATATTTTGAATATTGCTGAGACTCTTTTTGTGGGCTAGTACGTGGTCTATTCTGGAGAATGTTCCATGTGCACTTGAGAAGAATGCATATCCTGTTGCTTTATAGATGTCTATTAGGTCCATCTGCTCTACTGTGTTGTTCAGTACTTCTGTGTCCTTATTTATTTTCTGCCCAGTGGATCTATCCTTTGAGGTGAGTGGTGTGCTGAAGTCTCCTAAAATGAATGCATTGCAGTCTATTTCCCCCTTTAGTTCTGTTAATATTTGTTTCACATATGCTGGTGCTCCTGTGTTGGGTGCATATATATTTAGATTGGTTATATCCTCTTGTTGGACTGAGCCCTTTATCATTATGTAGTGTCCTTCTTTATCTCTTGTTACTTTCTCTGTTTTGAAGTCTATTTTGTCTTATATTAATACTGCAACCCCTGCTTTCGTCTCACTGTTGTTTGCCTGAAATATGTTTTTCCATCCCTTGACTTTTAGTCTCTACATGTCTTTGGTTTGAGGTGAGTTTCTTGTAAGCAGCATATAGATGGGTCTTGCTTTTTTATCCATTCCATTACTCTGTGTCTTTTGATTGGTGCATTCAGTCCATTTACATTTAGAGTGACTATTGAAAGATATGTACTTATTGCCATTGCAGGCTTTTAATTCGTGGTTACCAAAGGTTCAAGGTTAGCCTCTTTAATATCTTACCACCTAACTTAGCTCACTTATTGAGCTACACTGTCTGGAGATTCTTTTCTTCTCTCACTTCTTATTCCTCCTCCTCCATTCTTCATATGTTGGGTGTTTTGTTCTCTGCTCTTTCTAGGAGTGCTCCCATCTAGAGCAGTCCCTGTAAGATGCCCTGTAGAGGTGGTTTGTGGGAAGCAAATTCCCTCAGCTTTTGCTTGTCTGGGAATTGTTTAATCCCACCATCATATTTAATGATAGTTGTGCTGGATACAGTATCCTTGTTTCAAGGCCCTTCTGTTTCATTGCATTAAATATATTATGCTGTTCTCTTCTGGCCTGTAGGGTTTCTGTCGAGAAGTCTGACGTTAGTCTGATGGGTTTTCCTTTATAGGTGACCTTTTTCTCTCTAGCTGCCTTTAAAACTCTTTCCTTGTCCTTGATCTTTGCCATTTTAATTATTACGTGTCTTGGTGTTTTCCTCCTTGGATCCTTTCTGTTTGGGGTTCTGTGTATTTCCTTGGTCTGTTCAATTATTTCCTCACCCAGTTTGGGGAAGTTTTCAGCAATTATTTCTTCCAAGATACCTTCTGTCCCTTTTCCTCTCTCTTCTTCTTCTGGTACCCCTATAGTACAGATATTTTTCCTTTTGGATTGGTCACACAGTTCTCTTAATATTGTTTCATTCCTGGAAATCCTTTTATCTCTCTCTGTGTCGGCTTCTATGCGTTCCTGTTCTCTGGTTTCAATTCCATCAATGGCCTCTTGCATCTTATCCATTCTGGTTATAAATCCTTCCAGTGTTTGTTTCACTTCTGTAATCTCCCTCCAGATGTCTGTAATCTCCCTCCGGACTTCATCCCTTAGCTCTTGTATATTTCTCTGCATCTCTGTCAGCATGTTTATGATTTTTATTTTGAATTCTTTGACAGGAAGACTGGTCAGGTCTGTCTCCTTCTCTGGTGTCTCTGTGATCTTGGTTTGTCTTTAGTTTTGTCTTTTCATGGTGATAGGAATAGTTTGCAGAGCTGGGACTAGTGACGGCTGGAAGAACTTTCCTTCTTGTTGGTTTGTGGCCTTCCTCTCCTGGGAGAATAGCGACCTCTAGTGGCTTGTGCTGGGTAGCTTCGCACAGACAGGCCTTCTTCTTCCTGCACAACTGCTATGGAGTTTATCTCCACTGTTGCTGTGGGCGTTGCCTGGCTTGGGCTGCTGCTCCACAGTGGTGGAGTTGTGTTGGAGGGGGAGCAGCCGGGAGGCTATTTATCTCCGTAAAGGGCCTCTGTGCTCCTTGCAGCCCAGTGGATTAGAGTGCCCAGAGATCCCTGGATTCCTTACCTCTAGACTAAGTGTCCCACCCTGCCCCTTTAAGACTTCCAAAAAGCACCCACCAAAACAAAACAACCAGAAAAAAATAAAATAAATAAAATAAATAAATGGCCACTCATTTTTCTTTATTCTCCGGCACCAGTCTCGGGCACCCGTTCACCGGTCTTGCTTTTCATGGTGATAGGAATAGTTTGCAGAGCTGGGACTAGTGCCGGCTGGAAGAACTTCCCTCACCTGTCTTGCTGCCCTATTTACCTCGTATTGGGGTCCCTGTCCCTTTAAGACTTCCAGAAATCGCTCACCACAACAAAACAAGAAAAAAAAAAAGAGAGAAAAATAAATAAATAAATAAAAAGATGGCTGCTCGCTTTTCTTTTGTCCTCCAGTGCTGGCCTCCAGTACCCGCTCACCATTCTTGCTGCCCTGTTGCCCTAGTATCCATGGCCCTGCGCATGCACTGTGTCTGTGCTCTGGTCCGGATGGCTGGGGCTAGGTGTTCAGCAGTCCTTGGCTCCTTCTCCCTCCTGCTCTGACTCCTCTCCTCCCACTGCAAGCTGGGGGAAGGGGCGCTCGGGACCCTTCAGGCCGGGGTTTGTATCTTATCCCCTTTGTGAGGTGCTGGGTTCTCACAGGTGTGGATGTGGTCTGGATGTTGTCCTGTGTCCTCTGGTCTTTATTCTAGGAAGAGTTGTCTTTGTTATATTTTCATAGATATATGTGGTTTGGAAGGAGATTTCCATCTTGGCTCCGCCCCCTACTTTTATTGCTTATTAGCAAATTCCTTGTTTTATTCCACTGATTCTTTTGAGTTCAGAATATATACAGTTTATATAATTCTTTTGTATTTATAATATTTAACCATAATGTGTAAAGAGCCATAAAGAGTCTGAGATTTTACCTACTTTTAAACTAACAACTTCATTTGTCATGTTTTCATGGATGCTGAAAGAAGGCAAGAGACCCCTAGGTCAGAGAAAAAAGACTCTATTACTCGTAGCATAGCAAACAACATGGACTTTATATTTTCATTCTTTTTCTTTGCTACCCACATCTCACAAAGGCAGTGTGTAGAAATCTAGGTGGATACAGTACATGTAGTAAGTATGTACATAGCTAAGAAACAGCAAACTTAGGAAACCTAAATCTCATGTTCCTTCATGTCAAACCTTAAAGTTAAACCTCTTCACATCAGATTCCCAGGCACTCACTAGTATGTTTTCTCCTACTATAATTTACTTTGCGCTTTCTAGAATTTAAAAAAGAAATTGTACAGTATGCAACATTTTGTGTCTGGCATCCTTCAGTCAGCATAATGTTTTTGAGATTCATCCTGCATTTGTATGTTTAAGTAGTTAGTTCTTTCCATTGCTGAATAGAATTTCAATATATGAATATAGGACAATTTGTTTATCCATTCATATATTTGGATTGTTCATAGTTTGGACTGCTTGATTTTTGTTTACAGTCCAAAAACTGCTGCTCACAATGACTTCATTAGCTCTGACAAGACAGAAAATGCCTATTGTAAATGGTTGTGCCATTCATTCCTTACATTATTGAATATCTATGCTGAAGATTATCTATGGTGCAAACTGGTCAGAGGTAACTGGTTCTAAAGAACAACAGGAACGGGAGAACCCAAGTGCTGGGAATCAGTAGTAAAGTAAATAGCCATCTATGGAAGCACAAATTAGATTGTAAGCAAACAGAAGATGAAAATAATGCATGTTTTACATTTACTTTTGTAGTACCTTCTAGTGCCCAGGCCAGTGCCTTCTCCGGTAGATGTCTGTCTGAGGTCTGAAAGTAAAACCCTTCACTACCTCATCATGTTTATTTTCACAGATAGAATTTGAAGGAACCATAAGGTTATTAAATTTTCATTACCTAATTATCGATTACTTAAACGTTTTGGCTGGATTTTCTTTTAATAAATTTCTGTATTTGGGTGGCTCAATATGAAAATGCAACAATATATATAAAGTGATAAAAATAGGTGAATAAAGTTAAATACAATAAAAATACAGTAGACAGTAAGAAAAACAGTGATAAATAACCAAATACTTTTTTCTATACATATATACTAAGAGAAAAAAGTCACAGATTTTTAAAAATCTGAGTCAAATCATAAATTGCCACTATTACTGCATCACTTTCAATATTTGTCCAAATCATCATACTGATTCCTCAATTAACTGTAATGAATGCATGCCCTCCTTTGGTACATAGCTGAGAAATAGCAGATGGATGTTAGCTATGATATTGATTTAAAAATTGTGGGGGCAGAGCATGGTTTGTCCATTTGTCAGCACACTAGTATAACAACCTTTCCTGTATCAAACCAAATCAAATAATTATATTTAGAAAGAAGTGCTCTGCAGATCCCCAAAATATCAGCCATTTGTGCTGTGAGGTAATGAAAAAACATGTATGCTGATTTGATATGCTTTTGATGAAGAAATGCCAAGAAAAACCTCTGTTGCAATTACTCTCCTGTTTATGCAAATCAATTATTGGTATATAGATAACAAAATATAGACTGAAAAACTAAGGTAATGAGAAAAATGTATGAGGAATTATTCTGGACTCTAGTTTGAATATATGTGTGGTTTTCAGAAAGTGAAAAGCTATCTTCTATTAGTAGGTTAATTATAAAATTTTCTCAAAGAGATTTACACATTTTAAGCTTCAAATAGTATATTGCTGGAATGATTTGTCAGGTAGATATTGTTTGTTTTTTTAATCAAAGGAAATTTATAGATGCAGGGGTGGGTCTTTGATTATGACTGTCAGAAACACTTTGCCGCATAGCAGAATATGCCAAAGAGACATTAGAAACCTTAACAGACATCTAGTGCTATGTATACATATTGCAAGCAATAGTCATATTCTAAAATTGTCATATAATTTCCACAGTAATTTTTTCTCATGCTAAAATGAAATAGGGTAAGGTTACCTATGGTATCAGCATTGCATTATTTTAAATCTTCCATAAATTGTATATATTATGACACTAAACATTGAAAACAACTATGTAGTTCTTTTTTTAAAATTTTAATTTTATTTTGGAATCATTAATCTAAAATTACATGAAGGACATTATGTTTACTAGGCTCCCCCCTTCACCAAGTCCCCCCCACATACCTGTTCAGTCACTGTCCATCAACATAGTAAGATGCTGTAAAATCACACTACTTGTCTTCTCTGTGTTGCACAGCCCTCCACGTGCCCACCCCAACACTATACAAATGTTAATTGTAATGCCCCCTTTCTTTTTGCCCACCCTTATCCCTCCCTTCCCACCCGTCCTCCCCAGTCCCTTTCCCTTTGGTAACTGTTAGTCCATTCTTGGGTTCTGTGCTTCTGCTGCTGTTTTGCTCCTTCAGTTTTCTTTTGTTCTTATACTCCACATATGAGTAAAATCATTTGGTACTTGTCTTTCTTCACCTAGCTTATTTCACTGAGCATAATACCCTCCAACTCCATCCATGTTGTTACAAATGATAGGATCTGTTTTTTTCTCATAGCTGAGTAATACCCCATTGTGTATATGTACCACATCTTCTTTATCCATTCATCTACTGATGGACACTTAGGTTGCTTCCATATCTTGGCTATTGTAAATAATGCAGCAATAAACATAGGGGTGCATCTGTCTTGTTTAAACTGGAGTGCTGCATTCTTAGGGTAAATTCCTAGAAGTGGAATTCCTGGGTCAAATGGTATTTCTACTTTGAGCATTTTGAGGAACCTCCATACTGCTTTCCACAATGGTTGAAGTAATTTACATTCCCACCAGCAGTGTAGGAGGGTTCCCCTTTCTCCACAACCTCACCAATATTAGTTGTTGTTTGTGTTTTGGATGATGGCCATCCTTACTTGTGTGAGGTGATATCTCATTGTGGTTTTAATTTGCATTTCTCTGATAACTAGCAATGTGGAGCGTCTTTTCATGTGTCTGTTGGCCATCTGAATTTCTTCTTTGGAGAACTGTCTGTTCAGCTCCTCTGCCAATTTTTCAATTGGATTATTTGCTTTTTGTTTGTTGAGGAGTGTGAGCTCTTTATATATTTTGGATGTCAAGCCTTTATCGGATCTGTCATTTATGAAAATATTCTCCCATACTGTAGGGTACCTTTTGGTTCTATTGATGGTGTCCTTTGCTGTACAGAAGCTTTTTAGCGTGATATAGTCCCATTTGTTCATTTTTGTTTTTGTTTCCCTTGCCCGGGAAGATATGTTCAAGAAGAGGTTATTCATGTTTATGTCTAAGAGATTTTAGACTATGTTTTTTTCTAAGGGTTTTATGGTTTCATGACTTACATTCAAATCTTTGATCCATTTTGAATTTACTTTTGTGTATGGGGTTAGAGAGTGATCCAGTTTCATTCTCCTACATGTAGCTGTCCAGTTTTGCCAGCACCATCTATTGAAGAGACTGTCATTTCCCCATTGTATGTTCACGGCCCCTTTATTGAATATTAGTTGACCATATATGTTTGGGTTAATGTTTGGAGAGTCTATTCTGTTCCATTGGTCTGTGGCTCTGTTCTTGTGCCAGTACCAAATTGTCTTAATTACTGTGGCTTTGTAGTAGAGCTTGAAGTTGGGGAGTGAGATCCCCCCACTTTACTCTTCCTTCTCAGGATTGCTTTAGATATTTGGGGTCTTTGGTGTTTCCATATGAATTTTTGAACTGTTTGTTCCAGTTCATTGAAGAATGCCTTTGGTAATTTGATGGGGATTGCATCGAATCTGTATATTGCTTTGGGCAGGATGGCCATTTTGACGATATTAATTCTTCCTACCCAGGAGCATGTAATGAGTTTCCATTTGCTAGTGACCTCTTTAATTTCTCTTAAAAGTGTCTTGTAGTTTTCAGGGTATAGGTCTTTCACTTCCTTGGTTAGGTTTATTCCTAGGTATTTTATTCTTTTTGATGCTTTTGTGAATGGAATTGTCTTCCTGATTTCTCTTTCTATTAGTTTATTGTTAGTGTATAGGAAAGCCACAGATTTCTGTGTGTTAATTTTGTATCCTGCAACTTTGCTGAATTCCAGTATTAGCTCTAGTAGTTTTGGAGTGGAGTCTTTAGGGTTTTTTTTTATGTACAATATCATGTCATCTGCAAATAGTGACAGTTTAACTTCTTCTTTACCAATCTGGATTCCTTGTATTTCTTTGTTTTGTCTAATTGCCATGACTAGGAGGACCTCCAGTACTATGTTGAATAACAGTGGGGAGAGTGGGCATCCCTGTCTTGTTCCCGATCGCAGAGAAAAAGCTTTCAGCTTCTTGCTGTTCCGTATGATGTTGGCTGTGGGTTTATCATATATGGTCTTTATTATGTTGAGGTACTTGCCCTCTATTCCCATTTTCTGAGAGTTTTTATCATGAATGGATGGCGAATTTTATCGAATGCTTTTTCAGCATCTATGGAGATGATCATGTGGTTTTTGTCTTTCTTTTTGTTGATGTGGTGGATGATGTTGATGGATTTTCGAATGTTATACCATCCTTGCATCCTTGGGATGAATCCCACTTGATCATGGTGTATGATCCTTTTGATGTATTTTTGAATTTGGTTTGCTAATATTTTGTTGAGTATTTTTGCATCTACGTTCATCAGGGATATTGGTCTGTAATTTTCTTTTTTGGTGGGGTCTTTGCCTGGTTTTGGTATTAGGGTGAATAGCTTGGGAGTATTCCCTCCTCTTCTATTCTTTGGAAAACTTTAAGGAGAATGGGTATTATGTCTTCTCTGTATGTCTGATAAAATTCCGAGGTATATCCATCTGGCCCGGGGGTTTTGTTCATTGGTAGTTTTTTGATTACCACTTCAATTTCGTTGTTGCAAGTTGGTCTATTTAGATTTTCTCTTTCTTTCTGGGTCAGTCTTGGAAGGTTGTATTTTTCAGGGAAGTTGTCCATTTCTCCTAGGTTTCCCAGCTTGTTAGCATATAGGTTTTCATAGTACTCTCTAATAATTCTTTGTATTTCTGTGGGTTTCGTTGTGATTTTTCTTTTCTCATTTCTGATTCTGTTGATGTGTGTTGACTCTCTTTTCCTCTTTATAAGTCTGGCTAGAGGCTTATCTATTTTGTTTATTTTCCCGAAGAACCAGCTCTTGGTTTCATTGGTTTTAGCAATTGTTTTATTCTTCTCAATTTTATTTATTTCTTCTCTGATCTTTATTATGTCTCTCCTTCTGCTGACCTTAGGCCTCATTTGTTCTACTTTTTCCAATTTTGATAATTGTGACATTAGACCATTCATTTGGGATTGTTCTTCCTTCTTGAAATATGGCTGATTTGCTATATACTTTCCTCTGAAGACTGCTTTTGCTGTATCCCACAGTAGTTGGGGCTTTGTGTTGTTGTTGTCATTTGTTTCCATATATTGCTGGATCTCCATTTTAATTTGGTCATTGATCTATTGATTATTTAGGAGCATGTTGTTAAGCCTCCATGTGTTTGTGAGCCCTTTTGCTTTCTTTGTACAATTTATTTCTAGTTTTATGCATTTGTGGTCTGAAAATTTGGTTGGTAGGATTTCAATCTTTTTGAATTTACTGAGGCTCTTTTTGTGGCCTAGTATGTGGTCTATTCTGGAGAATATTCCATGTGCACTTGAGAAGAATGTGTATCCAGTTGCTTTTGGATGTAGAGTTGTATAGATGTGATTTCTATTAAGTTCATCTGTTCTAGTGTGTTGTTCAGTGCCTCTGTGTCCTTACTTATTTTCTGTCTAGTGGATCTGTCTTTTGGAGTAAGTGGTGTGTTGAAGTCTCCCAAAATGAATACATTGCATTCTATTTCCTCCTTGAATTCTGTTAGTATTTGTTTCACATTTGTTGATGCTACTGTATTGGGTGCATATATATTTTTAATGGTTATATCTTCTTGTTTGACTGTGCCCTTTATCATTATGTAATATACTTCTTTATCTTTTGTTACTTTCTTTATTTTGAAGTCTGTTTTGTCTGATACTAGTATTGCAGCACCTGCTTTTTTCTCTCTGCTGTTTGCATGATATATCTTTTTCCATCCCTTGAACTTAAGTCTGTGCATCTCTTTGGGTTTGAGGTGAGTCTCTTGTAAGCAGCATATGGATGGGTCTTGCTTTTTTATCCATTCTATTACTCTGTGTCTTTTGATTGGTACATTCAGTCCATTTACATTTAGGGTGATTATTGAAAGGTTTGTACTTATTGCCACTGCAGGCTTTAAGTTTGTGGTTACCAAAGGTTCAAGGTTAGCTTCTGTACTATCTTACTGTCTGACTTAACTCACTTATTCAGCTTTTATCAACACGGTCTGATGATTCTTTATTTCTCACCCTTCCTCCTCCCTTCTTCATATGTTGGGTGTTTTGTTCTGTGCTCTTTTTAGGAGTGCTCCCATCTAGAGCAATCCCTGTAAGATGCCCTGTAGAGGTGGTTTGTGGGAGGCAAATTCCCTCAACTTTTCCTTGTCTGGAAATTGTTTAATCCCTCCTTCATATTTAAATGATAATCATGCTGGATACAGTATTCTTGGTTCGAGGCCCTTCTGTTTCATTGCATTAAGTATATCATGCCATTCTCTTCTGGCCTGTAAGGTTTCTGTTGAGAAGTTTGATGATAGCCTGATGGGTTTTCCTTTGTAGGTGACCTTTTTTTCTCTCTGGCTGCCTTTAATACTCTGTCCTTGTCTTTGATATTTGCCATTTTAATTATTATATGTCTTGGTGTTGCCCTCATTGGATCCCTTGTCATGGGAATTCTGTGTACCTCTGTGGTCTGAGAGGCCATTTCCTCCCCTAGTTTGGGGAAGTTTTCAGCAATTATTTCTTCAAAGACACTTTCTACTCCTTTTTCTCTCCCTTCTTCTTCTGGTAACCCTATAATGCAGATATTGTTCCATTTTGATTGGTCACACAGTTCTCTTAATATTGTTTCATTCCTGGAGTTACTTTTATCTCTCTCTGTACCAGCTTCTCTGCATTCCTGTTCTCTAGTCCATTAATGATCTCTTGCATCTTGTCCATTCTGCTTTGAAGTCCTTCCAGAGATTGTTTTATTTCTGTATTCTCCCTCCTTAGTTGTTGCATATTTCTCTGCAAGTCCATCAGCATGGTTATGACTTTTGTTTTGAATTATTTTTCAGGAAGATTGGTTAAATCTATATCCCCAGGTTCCTTCTGAGGGGAAGATGTAGAAGATGTTGAAGCTGTCTGGGTTAGTCTTGTCTGGATCAAGTTTTTTTCCCTTTTCATGTTGATAGGTGCAGTGGTATGCTACTGACTCTTCTGTCAGCTGGGAGAGCCAAGACTTTCCACTTGCTCCTGGCTTTTCTTTACTGGGACAACTGTGACCCCTAGTGGCTTGTGTTGGACAATTGCTTGTAGACTGGGTTTCTGTGTCTTGCCCAGCCAGTATGGAGGAAGCTCCCTTGCTGTGGGCGTGGCCAGCCTCAGGCTGGCACTCTGCTATGGCGGGGCCTTGGAGGGGTAATGGATGCGGGACTGTTTGGCTGTTTACCTCCATGAGGGGTCTCTGAGCTGTTGCCCACAGGGTTAGTGCACCCAGAGTTCCCTGGAATTTCCAGCTGCTGGACTGTGACCTGGGATGCTTCCGTCCAGCTGTGGGGTCCCCGTCTCTTTGAGACTTTAAAAAAGCCCTCGCTTTTCTTTGTCCCAAGAGCACTGGCTGTGGGACCTGCTCACAGGTCTTACTGTCCTGTTTCTCTAGTTTCCAGCACCCCACACATGCACTGACTGTGTGTCTGTGCTCTGGTGCAGATGGCTAGGGCTGGGTGTTTAGGAGTCCTGGGTTCCCTCTCCCTCCCCGCTCCAACTCCTCTCCTCCTGCCAGGAGCTGGGGTGAGGGATGCTCGGGTCCTGCCAGGTCGGGACTTGTATCTTGCCCCTTTCTCCAGGCATTGGGTTCTCGTAGGTGTGGATGTAGTCTGGCTGTTGTCCTGTGTCTTCTGGTCTCTCTTTTAGGGATAGTTGTATTTGTTGTATTTTCAGAAATATATATGTTTTTGGGAGGAGATTCCCACTCTCCTACTCATGCTGCCATCTTGATTCTGCCCCCTCAACTTTGTAGTTCTTATGTAATTATTATCCGATATTTCACCATGGTAGCATTTAATGATCTATGGGTCTAGTGTCTCTATCCTCTTAAAAAAGAAATTCTAAGTAAAACATAAAAGGATTGTTCTTTTCAGACTCAATTGTTTTCACTCTACTTATAATATTATTTGAGTTCTAATGATATTAACTATTCTATTAAATCATCATACTTTTTAAGAATTGTAGTACTTTAATTCTTCTCTAACGTACATTATACTTAACTCAGCTTGCTTCTTTGTTGAACCTCTGAACTAGATGTCATCTCTCTCCTGAATTCAGTCCTGTTTTCAATTCCTGATTTAATTCACTATTTTATAGCATATTTTAAAATGATTTCCTAGTAAAGGTTATATGAGTAGTAAGTTCTGAATCCTAGATACTTTATTCCATTGTAATCCTTAATTTTAATTTATCTGAGTGTAAAATTCAAAGGTGAAAATAACTTTTAAAATTGTCCAGTTATTCACGGAGCTCTTTCTTTGAATACACGTTTCTTCTACCTATAAGATGAGAATTAGATGCTGATAGATAAATGACTTTTGGGAGGGCAAAATACAAAAAAGTCTCACAGGACAGATGAGAGAGATATGAGAAGCCTTCCGAGGATCCATTAGTAAATTGTCTCCCTCACATGGTAGGGAAGGCAGGTAGCATAAGGATCCACTTTCCTATCTCTTAATAAAACTGAGCAGCAAGAGGTAGCATTGAATTAAGCATCCAGAATAGTACTTTGTTATTTATCAGTCTCCTCTGGCTAGTAGGAAGAAGCCATATCATGACAGTAGGTCAACAAGCTCCACATTCCTATCTGAAAGGCAATGTCACTGTGGCTATGAAGTCATGAGGTCTCTAATGATAAAATATGTGGTATCAGCAACAAAGAACTTAATTTATTATGTAGAACATTGGGTGAACCAAAAACATTGGAAATTCATTTGGTTGAAGCCAGTCAGTCATGAACTGCTAGAAACCAAAAGTAAATTCAAAATTTTGTTTGCTGGTGTGGCACTGATCTCTCCTTTCACATATCTGCTTGTTTTTGTTTTATATTTGGTTTGTTAGTTTATTTTCAGATTTCACACTAAATGTTAACTCCATCATGTCATGGATTTGTACCTGTTACATTCACTGCTATATTTCTAGGGCCAAAAATAGTGTCTGGAAAAAAGGAAAAAATCTCAATACATTTACCAGTAAATAAAAACAACATGCTGCATAAAAGCAACTGTTGACTTAATATGTCACAATTAGCCAACATGAAAACTACCCATCTCTTTTTTCCTACCATTGCTATGCTATTATAGACCAAACAGTTATATATTTTCCAAAAATTTACTAGTTTAAAATGCAAAATTATTAGTGCCAGAAAAAAAAGAGACAAAAATTCAGAGCAATGAGGAGAAGCTTAAAATAAAAGAGCTACAGGGATTATTATATACAGATTTAAGTGTAAATATCTGGGGCCTCTGTTTAAGGTCCATTAGAGGAGGAAACTCAAGCATGGAGGTCTCTGTATATTTAGGGAATTGAAAGTGAGTCTACTACACAAAGAAAATAGTCATAAAATCTCTTAAAATAAAATGTGGATTGTTTGACTTTGTGGTATACTTAAAAGGATACTGGAATTGGAATCCCACTCTTTTATTATGAATAGAGATAATTTAGTTTACAGTAACTGTGTGGTTTGATGTTATTCTGAAAAGGCATCATTAATATTTGTTGAGACCCAGTGAAATTCACTAGATCCAGTCAGAGGCAAATGCATTATTGCCTGTGGGAACATACCTAGAATTTAAGGTATGTGGTGTTATTTTGAGTTCACTGAGTTCCCCTCAACTAAAGATGAACTCACTATAAGAAATACATGAGAAAATAATCTTTTCAAGAATAAAGATAATGTGAGTATTTTCTAAAAGAATATTTAAAGTCAGTAAGTTTAAAAGTTCAAAATAACAAAATAGTAAAGAAAAAACAAACAATATAAGAAAAAAGTCTATATATATTTAGTAAAGAAAGTCTGGAAATTCAAGATTCATAGAATTTATTGTTCAGCTGGTGGTTGAGCAACACTTCCAAAGAGAGAATTAATCAATTGGTATTTCAATTTGAGGATTTAGCCCTAAATGTAGGATATGAAATAATAGGAATGAAGGCAGGAAGGAGAAAGAATGAAAAACAAAGGCAAATGGTTTAGAAGCCATGAAGGAAGAATAAAAAAGGCCTTTTATCTAGTATAAATTGCAAGGGAAAATAGGAGACTTAGAGAATCAAGACACATCAACAGAATCAGAAACAAGAATGGAAAAATCACGACAGACTGCATAGAAATACAAAGAATTATTAAAGACTACTATGAAAACCTATATGCTAACAAGCTGGAAAACCTGGAAGAAATGGACAACGTCCTAGAAAAATACAGCCTTCCAAGACTGACCAAGGAAGAAACACAAAAGTTAAACAAACCGATTATGAGCAAAGAAATTGAAGCGGTAATCAAAAACATACCCAAGAACAAAACCCCCAGGCCAGACGGATTTACCTCGGAATTTTATGAGACACACAAAGACGACATAATACCCATTCTCTTTAAAGTTTTCCAAAAAATAGAAGAGGAGGAAATACTCCCAAACTCCTTCTGTGAAGCCAACATCACCTTAATACCAAAACCAGGCAAACACCCCACCAAAAAAGAGAATTACAGACCAATATCCTTGATGAACATAGATGCAAAAATACTCAATAAAATATTAGCAAACCAAATTCAAAAATATATCAAAAGGATCATACACCATGACCAAGTGGGATTCATCCCAAGGATGCAAGGATGGTACAACATTCAGAAATCCATCAACATCATCCACCACATCAACAAAAAGAAAGACAAAAACCACATGATCATCTCCATAGACGCTGAAAAAGCATTTGACAAAATTCAACATCCATTCATGATAAAAACTCTCAGAAAAATGGGTATAGAGGGCAAGTACCTCAACATAATAATATGATAAACCCACAGCCAATATCATACTGAACAGCAAGAAGCTGAAAGCTTTTCCTTTGAGATTGGTAACAAGACAAGGATGCCCACTCTCCCCACTGTTATTCACCATAGTACTGGAGGTCTTAGCCACGGCAATTAGACAAAACAAAGAAATACAAGGAATCCAGATTCGTAAAGAAGAAGTTAAACTGTCACTATTTGCAGATGACATGATATTGTACATAAAAAGTCCTAAAGACTCCACTCAAAAACTACTAGAACTGATATCAGAATACAGCAAAGTTGAAGGATTCAAAATTAACAGACAGAAATCTGTGGCTTTCCTATACACTAACAATGAGCCAATAGAAAGAGAAATCAGGAAAACAATTCCATTCAGAATTGCATCAAAAAGAAAATACCTAGGAATAAACCTAACCAAGGAAGTGAAAGACCTATACCCTGAAAACTACAAGACACTCTTAAGAGAAATTAAAGAGGACACTAACAAATGGAAACTCATCCCATGCTCTTTTCTAGGAAGAATTAATATAGTCAAAATGGCCGTCCTTCCCAAAGCAATATACAGATATGGTGCAATCCCTATCAATTTACTAGCAATAATCTTCAATGAACTGGAACAAATAGTTCAAAAATTCATATGGCAACACCAAAGACCCTGAATAGCCAAAGCAATCCTGAGAAAGAAGAATAAAGTGGGGGGCATCTCACTCCCCAACTTCAAGCTCTATTACAAAGCCATACTAATCAAGACAATTTGGTACTGGCACAAGAACAGAGCCACAGGCCAGTGGAACAGATTAGAGACTCCAGACATTAACCCAAACATATATGGTCAATTAATATTTAATAAAGGAGCCATGGACATACAATGGGTCAATGACAGTCTCTTCAACAGATGGTGTTGGCAAAAGTGGACAGCTACATGTAAGAGAATGAAACTGGACCATTGTCTAACCCCATACAGAAAAGTAAATTAGAAATGGATCAAAGACCTGAATGTAAGTCATGAAACCATAAAACTCTTAGAAAAAAACATAGGCAGAAACCTTTTAGACATAAACATGAGTGACCTCTTCTTGAACATATCTCCTCAGGCATAGAAAACAAAATAAAAAATGAACAAGTGGGACTATATCAAGCTGGAAAGCTTCTGTACAGCAAAAGACAGCATCAATAGAACAAAAAGATACCCTACAGTATGGGAGATTAAATTTGTAAATGACAGATCTGAAAAAGGCTTGACATCGAAATATATAGAGAGCTCATGCACCTCAACAAACAAAAAGCAAATAATCCAATTAAAGAATGGGCAGAGGAACTGAACAGACAGTTCTCCAAAGAAGAAATTCATATGGCCAATAGACACATGAAAAGATGCTTCACATCACTAGTTATCAGAGAAATGCAAATTAAAATCACAATGAGATATCACCTCACACCAGTAAGGATGGCCATCATCCAAAACACAAACAACAACTAATGTTGGTGAGGTTGTGGAGAAAGGGGAACCTTCCTACACTGCTAGTGGGAATGTAAATTAGTTCGACCATTGTGGAAAGCAGTATGGATTTTCCTCAAAATGCTCAAAGTAGACTTACGATTTGACCCAGGAATTCCACTTCTAGGAATTTACCCTAAGGATGCAGCACTCCAGTTTGAAAAAGACAGATGCACCCCTATGTTTATCACAGCATTATTTACAATAGCCAAGAAATGTAAGCAACCTAAGTGTCCATCAGTAGATGAATGGATAAAGAAGATGTGGTACTTATACACAATGGAATTTTATTCAGCCATAAGAAGAAAACAGATCCTACCATTTGCAACAACATGGATGGAGCTAGAGGGTATCATGCTCAGTGAAATAAGCCAAGCAGAGAAAGACAAATACCAAATGATTTCACTCATCTGTGGAGTATAAGAACAAAGGAAAAACTAAATGAACAAAACAGCAGCAGAATCACAGAGCCCAAGAAGGGACTAACATTTATCAAAGAGAAAGAGACTGGGGAGAATGGGAGGGTACTTCGGGAGAAGGGTGGAGAAGAAGAAAGGGGATATTATGATTAGCATGTAGAATGTGGGGTGTGGGGGAAAGGGGAGGGCTATGCAACACAAAGAAGACAAGTAGTGATTCTACAACATTTTGCTATGCTAATGGACAGTGACTGTAATATGGTTTGTTGGGGTGGGGGACTTGGTGTAGGGGAGGGCTTAGTAAACATAATATTCTTCATGTAATTGTAGATTAATGATAGCAAATAAAGGGGGATTACTTTCTGAAAGGGTAAAATTAACTGCAAATCAATTATTAATGCATGCTTTACATATCCTTAATTTTGATCTTTTAAAGGGTGTTGGATGATCAGCTATGGAAGTACATTTTTTGGATAATATTTCTTTCTCTTAAAAAAAAAGCAGTTCCTGTGTGGTGGTCTTCAATAGGTTCTTCACAATGGTATAAAGGTCATATAAAATTGTGGGCAAAGGGTTTTTTTGTGCTTATACAGAGGATCAAATCCTAATTTGGCTACCCAGAAAATGAATTAAGATATGATATGGAGAACTTCCAACATCAACATCCTCTGGAAGAGTTATTCCAGAAGATGATCATCAAAAAACTTCAACAAAGACCCTGGCGCAGTTGCAGTTGTAGCTGCATTCATCCCACTGGTTCCTGGACTTGCCATTGGAATGAAGAAGGAGATATCTAAGCTGGCCTGTGCATACAGTAAAACAACAAATTTGACTGGATCTATATTGTCGGAACTCAAGCAAGAATTAGGAGAAGTGCAAGTTGCAGTGCTCCAAAATCGTGTGACTGTAGACTATCTATTGTTAAAAGAACATGTGGGATGTGAACAGTTCCCAGGAATGTGTTGTTTTAATTTGTCTGATTTTTCTCAAACTATTCAAATTCAGTTAGACACTATCCACAATATTGTTGATAAGTTTTCACAAATGCCTACGGTACCTAACTGGTTTTCTTGGTTTCACTGGATATGGCTGGTAATTGTAGGTCTGCTTTTGTTATGTATCTGTATTCCTATTCTGTTAATGTGTGTATGCAATTTAATTAGTAGTTTGTTAAAACCTATACATGCTTATGTTACTCTACAAGAAGTTATGTCAAAGAAACAATCAATCTTCCCATGTTTTCTTCCATCTGCTACTTCTATAGCTTTTCTTCTTCCTTCCTAATTACAACCCTTTAGTAGAATTCGTGCCTCATATAGAAAATTACCAAGTATCATAATTCTTCCAAGTGGTAAAGATACCTCAAGACAATTGCTGGGCATAGAAGCCACAGGGCATAAATCTGTAAAGAAATAAAAAGCTCACCTTTTAAAAGAATATTGTTCTCTCTCACTTACCAACTTTACATTTCCCTGTATGGCCCTGGAAGATGGCTGGTTAGCCAGAGTCAGGTAAGATTCCTCAAGGGAGGAACAACCTAAGACAGGCAGAGTCGCAGGGGGACCATCAGGTGAGAAATTAGGGATCAACAGAGGTGAGGCTTAGAACCTCACCCCCCCTGTTTTGAGAGAAATCTGCATCCGTGGATGTTTTGTTGCCCTTGTCTAGCTTGGATTAATACTTAGTCTACAGGCACAGACCTGATCATCTACATTTGCCCTCTTACAGCACTAAATTATGTTTTCTACCTTTATCTTGCATCTACCTACCAGTTCAGCATTTTATTAAAAAAAATACAGAAAAAATGTGGGATTCACATATAAATCAAGTGTAAAAATCAAATGGATAATCATATCTGATTTGATTTTTTATAGTTCATGATGCATGATCAAAACTGAAAGTTTCTGTGATATGACTGCCCTTGCACTGTTCACCATGTAAGAACTTATTCACTATGTAAGAAGTTGTTCACCATATAAGAACTTGTTTGTTATGCTTCAGAAGATTGGAGACTGTTGAGAATTAGGCTTGGGGTTGATTAATGATTGTGCATTGAGTCCCCTATACAGAATTTTATTGTTAACAACCATTTGATCAATAAATATGAGAGATGCCCTCTCAAAAAAAAAAAGTATATGCCAACAAATTGGACAACCTAGAAGAAGTGGATAAATTCCTAGACATATTCAATCTCCCAAGACTGTACCAGGAAGAAATAGAAAATCTGGACAGACCTTTTACTAGTAATGAAATTGAAGCAGTTAAAAACAAAAAAAAACAATTCCCAACAAACAAAATTCTAGAACCAGATGGCTTCACAGGTGAATTCTTCCAATCATTTAAAGAAAAGTGAATACCTTTTCTTTTTAAACTATTCCAGAAAAGCTAAAAGGAAAAAAAGCTTTCAAATATATTCTCCAAGTCCACCATCACCTTGATACAAAAGCCAGATTAAGACACTACATAGAACAATACCCCTGATGAACACAGATGTAAAAATACTCAGCAAAATATTAGATAATGAATTAAAAAATGCATTAAAAGAATCATTCACATGACTAAGTGGTATTTATTCCAGGGATCCAAGGACATTTCAATATCCACAAATCAGTCAATGTCACATACCATATTTAAAAAAGGAAGGGTCAAAGCCAAGTGATTACCTCAGTAGATGCTAAAAAAGCATTTAACAAAAGTCATTATCCATTCATGATAAAAACTCTTAAGAAGAAATAACATACCTGAACATAATAAAGGCAATATAGAACAAACCATGATAAAAACTCTCAACAGGAAATAACATACCTGAATATAATAAAGGCAATATACAACAAATCAACAGCCAATACATTACACAATGGTGAAAAGCTGAAAGTTTTTCCTCTAATATCAGGAACAGGGCAAGGTTGCCCACACTCACTATTTTATTCAACATAGTACTAGAAGTCCGGGTCATAGCACTCAGGAGAAAAAAAAAATAGATATAATCAGAATTGGTTAGGAAGAAGTACAATTTTCACTATTTGCAGATGACATGATACTATGTGTAGAAAACCCTAAAAACTCCACCCTAAAACTATTAGGATTAATAAATGAATTCAGTAAGATCACAGGATACAAAATCAACATAGGGACATCTGTTGCATTTCTATATAAGAAAAAAGGTAAAGGAGTAATAAAGATATTTCCAGACATATAACCTGAAATCCACATTGTGGAATGATGAAGTTGAGAACAAAAATGTGGACACTGGCAAGAAGGAGTTTATTAAAAATATTAGTAAAATTTTCATTAAGTCTAATACATACTGACTAATTTCAGTAATAAGATTAATGAATGGCTATATGAAAAAACATGATTCAAATTGCAGATCACAGTAACAGAATATTGATGGGGAGTAGGAAGGAAATAGAATTAAAGTATTCAATTGGACTTAATTAGCTGAAAATAGAGAAAAAGATATTTATTAATTATTGGCTTTGGTAATCTAAGTCTATAAGTAAAAAATAAGAGAGGACTATGAAATCAATAAAAATATGGGATACAACTCAGTGCAGTAGAAGAAATAAAGAAGGAAGATCAATCATAGAGAAGAAAGCTCTAACTGATTTTAAATTAGATGAGTGAATTAATAGCAAATAATTGCAAAAGCAAAATCATAATAATGATTAAATTTAGAGAACATTTAATATGGGATCCATATGAACCTTCACACTGATATGAATCAAAGTGGAATCTCTAAAAGAAGAAATGCCATAAAACTCAATTCTCATGCTGGCACTAATTTTTCTCTCTTAAGTTAAAAGATGTGTAATAGAAAGTGCAGGCTTCACTCACTCAATGAGGATGTAACAAAATTGGCCACAGGAGAATAATCTGTGCTCAGGGAGGCAAAGGTTGTGGAGAAAATATTGTAAAGAGGCCTAATTTGTTTATACAAAAGTAATATTCCAGTTGTATTAAAAGGGCAGAGAGATATGATGAAGAAGATGTGCTCAATAATTAGGACAAAGGATATATTCTGCAATTGTTGCCTATATTTTGGGCACAGATGGAATGAGTTGTGACTCTGTACATTCTTCTTCGGTGCTAGAATGTCAAAAGAATGCCAAGCAGTGTCAGTGCTGGGTTTCCATAATTTGTAATTATATAGAAACTTCTTATATCAACTATTTGCTCCCTATTTTCTTATTGTTATTTTCCATTACATATGAAATGAAATTATATCAATAAAACAGTTCCAAGTGATTATTTAATTCCTTTACCTATAAATTAGAATATGCATATAATTCTTTTGTAATTTGATCAGTTTTGCCTCCAATGACATTGCTTGTTTTATTTTGGATGCCATATAGCCCTAAATTATTCAAATAATTATGTACGTCTGGGCTGTTGGGAAATAAAGCATCAACCATCAATGTTCATTATGTTGAAACTTTTGCTTGCCTTGTATTAGAAAAGCCAAGCTTAATAAATGTCATGTAGCCTGCCAGATGTTTCATTCTAAGATATGATAGGTCTTCCTGAATAATTTTTCATCAGCAAGGTCAGTTGTATTCAACTAAATTGTCTTCATGTGCTCTTAATATTAATTTATGACAACAAATTGATAATTTTTATACTATAATTTTATTCTTTATATGAAATTTTCAATTTCCAATTAATCAAAGGCCATTTTAGTAGTAAAATGGACAATTTAATCTAACCAGTTTTAGAAATAAATGTACCTTAGTACTTTTTTTAGGAATTTACTCTAGAATATAACAGTTCTACTTCCACATTTTTTGCTATTGTTAACTGACATTCATACCTCCTACTTAAAAAAAAAGAAATAAAAAACAAAGAAAACCATTTTTCTGTTTTAAATACCTTTTGCTCTCAAATTTGATTGTCTCTTTTCTTTTTTTCCTAAATCTACTGTTAATTGTGTAAATAACCACTATCAAATTAGGTCTTTGTCTTGCCAGTGGGTTTCAGTCCTTGACAAGTTCACTATGGATTCAGTGAGACCATAGAAATAGCAGTGGAATGCTCTTGAGGTGAAAGGGTTTATACCCAACTTTATTCCCACAGTGGAGGGTCAATCACTAGAATCCTGTCCACTCAGAGTGAGGCTGCATGCAGCAAGCCGGACTCTGCCTCTAGGCCTCTCTACCCCCATAGCCATCTCAGTCTCTGTCCTTGGGGCTGCCACCACTCCAGTCTGATCTCTGCTCTCCTGCAGCCTTGCAGCCATGCCACCGTGTCGCCCAGAGTACTGGGCGGAGCTCTTTATATAGAGTCAATAATGAAGTATTGCCCATGTGTATGTAGTGAGCTAGCCAACCAGGGCCAGGTGAGAATCCTGGCCATAGGAACCTTCACTTTATCCCCATTCTTACAGTTGTGTAGGCATACAGAATACTGGCTAAATGAATATTCCATGTGTCATAGTTTTATATATACATATATGTTATATACACATACATATTCTACATACTTAATATAAAGTATTTCACAGAGTGATGTTCACTTAACAATTTGTTGACTCAGTGAGTGAATGGGACTATTTTCCCTCTGTTGATATATATTAACACTATATTTAGAAATAGAAACAAAATTATAAGGAATAATGAAAAATGTATTTTGAGATGGGTAAAATTATTAAGAAAGGAGAGGTGTTTTCTTAAAAATGAGAAAAAGCTACAACATATTGATGTATGAAATACCAGATTCCATTCAAGAGTCACTTGAACTTAAGTCTTTTTGCACTTAGTTTATCATCATTTATTTTATTGGAAATAAACTTTATGAACTAGCCGACAATAAAATCAGGGAAAGCAAACAAAAACAAGTACAAGAATAAAGTCAACAGTTTAATGCTTAAGTAGCAGATTCTGGAGTCAGATGGCTTGACTTTTCTGGCTTGTCTGCATATTACCTTTCTGGTATTAGGCAAGGTACCTGATGTCTCTGTTCCTCCATCTACTCATCTGAAAAAGGTGATTATAAGGCTGTTGGGAGGAATGAGTAAGTTAATGTGCATAAATATAGCTCTTAGAGCACCACTTGAAAAACCAACGTCAGTATGTATGAATTATTCTTTAGTGTCAGCATGATCAATTTTGTTTAGAGTCTCTTGGATCTTCTTCGATTTAAATTACTTTCAAGAATAATCACCAATGTTAGATTTAGGAGATTACAAAACAATAAAATGTCATGAGGTTTGACAGGAGTTGACCATTATGTAATCACCTCTTAATCCCTTACTTTCTGACTTGCTCTCTCACTGATTACCTTGCTCTCCTAATTATCAAAGCCCGGCTGCATCGTACTTGACATTACTTCAGCATTTGACGGTGCAATCCACCTTGAATTTCTTGTATGTATCCAATGAAACTCCAGTCTCCAGCTTTTTCCTTTTCCTTTCAGAGTCTTTGGGTTTCCTTTCATCAGTCGACTACCTACCCACGTTCAATGAAAGGTCTTACCAATGACTAAATTTTATCTCTACATATTCTTATTCCTCAGTATTCCTTCATTCCACTTCTGCTAGCATTCCTTACCAATAATTCTCAGTGTATAAAATCCAGGCTCAGAGGTCACTTCCAATTCAAGAGATTCCCTGAATATTGTGGAATTTCCTAAAATTCAATCTGTATTAAATCCAAACTAGCTCTCATCTTTCCTCACTCTCTTAAGAACATGTCCCTTTTTTTTTTTTTTATCCAATTCACCTTCCTAAACCTACCTGGGCACTATATTCAGAATAAATATTTTTCTAACTTCATATCTTTTGTACCTCAAGTTTGTTTTCCTATTATGACATGACACAATCTTTATTTAGTTTTTAGCTACCCTATTTCATACTCCACTTTTCCTATGAAGACACTTCTTTTAAAGTGTGGACCAACTCTTGCATGAGCTTACACATGGAAAATAGCACAGTGTTAGGAACATATTGAGTATTATTATTATTTTTTAATTTTAACATGATCAAATGCAGATATATTAATAATCAAGCAGAGAAAGATTTGTAAGATTCATCACTTAAAAATTCACAAAATAGACACTCAAGTGTCATTGTATATTACAGAAAGTTCACCAATGAAATGTTTAGGTCCTTCTTGTATGTAAAATAACAAACTAATTAAGTCACGAGGTAATGTCCTGATTAAAAGTGTGAGCCAGAGGAGCTGCCAGTTGCCGCAGTCTCCATTTTCTTTCCAATAAGTGGAGTCTCTAAATGGCCAGACAATAATTAAACTAATAACATACCTCATTAGTCAGTTGTGAAAGGCTGTGTAGTTGCTATAGTTAAGAGCTGCTGATAGGGGAACTGAGCAGTATTATGCAGTACAGGAAGTACAGCAGCACTGAGATTGGACTTGTAGCTGTACACTGCTGTGCGTTATAATGGAATCCAGTACTTTTATGTTGTGTATGCATTAGTCCTTAGGCTTTCCTGTGCTGCTTCAAAATTAGACTATAAACACCCACACTGGCCTTGGACTCTCTAAATTAAAATGATTAATAAAATATATACTTTTTTTTATGTTCACTATGAGTCGAACCCATAAAATGAAACAAAACAGCCAGTAGGTTATATCATTGTTTTATACTAAAAGCCAAAGAAAAGTAAGTCATTGAAGGTTAATAGTATTTTTCTTACTCTGTTGGAATGTAATTCTTTCTGGTCTTGTCACCTTCATTCTAATCCTGAGATCCAGCTGTTGAATAAATAGACTTGAGATTGTCACACAGTGTACGTTCATGTGCAAAATGGAATTCCTATTAAAGTTCATTGCTTCAACTGAAATATGCTTTGTAGCATTTCCTGTGAAGAACCCTGCTGTGGTCTGTCATGATACCTCGAAAACACCTCTTTCAGCTTACACTTTAGTGCCTGGGGAATGTTTTATTTACTTCATTTTGTTTATTTATTTTTGGTTATACTTTGCAACATTTTGACAGGAATGCCACCAACTATAGCACTACCCAGCAATTACACTAAAAGGTACTATGTAATACTGTTTAAATGGGGAAAGTCATAGCACAGGCAGATAGATCAGTGTGTTTGTGCTGCTGCAAGGAATATTTACATTTGTAAGAATAATTTTCTATTCCATATTCTTATAGTAAGAAATTTCAGTGAAAATAATGTTGATTTTAAGAATTTACCCTACACATACTTTAATCACAGTATGGAATAAAGAGGCTCTATCCTTATTTATTAAAAAGATTAAAGGTTATTTTAAATTTGGATCAATGTTTAACTTCATAATATATTTTCTACCTATCTGATCTGTCTTTTCCCTTCTCCTTAAATTTAGACATCTAAGATCACTTACCCAACTAGCAGGAAACATTTTCAGTGTTTTTCCAGATTGCAGTTACTAAAACACCTCTATATTTTCCCCCTCGATATTACAAAGTAATCTTTGTTAAGAATGCAATTTTGAGAATCTCATCCTGCTGCTGAAAACATTCAGTGGCTTCTCACTATCTGTGGCCACAATTCACCCATACATTAATTTTGAACCTGAGGTGAGTTATTTTAACAAGATACTCAGAAGAAAGAAGGGTTTTAAAAATGAATAAGTCAAAACAGTCTGAGAGAAAGGAGATTTCCCCCCATAAAATTTACCCCCTGAGGAATTAAGTAGGAACACTGTGCAAAATATTATTAAAAATATGTGGGTCTTCAGAGGCAATATTTGAAGAGAAACGGGCTGACAATACACCCAAACTGAGAAAAGATAATATACCTAATCATTACCAAGTTTCTAGGATCCTTACCAATTATGAGATGTAAATACAAGAACAAGTATACTAAGTATTATGCACAGCAATAATTAATATGGAAAAAAAGACATAGGAGGATTGTTGAAAGAGAAGTAAGGCTGAAGATGACTAATCACCAAATTACCAGGCAGCCTTCCTGTTAGTATATGAAGAGAGCCTCCCCTCCTTCAGATGGAGAGCAAAAAGAGCTGAGAGTAAAGCCTGGGCATATTACAACGATAACAATGCCCCAAAGAAGTTTGAAATTTCAGTCTTAGCAAGTTGGTTGTGCCAAGTATACTTTCCTTGGTTGGTAAGGAATAAGATCCTGAGACTTCAGATGTTTGCATCTGGAAATAATGCACTCAAGAACCTTGAATCCCCATATTTTCTGCAATACTATGAATTTTCTGAAGTGACCCACTTCTCTTCTAAAAACCTGTGCTTGCTTGAAATTAATACAGATATCTGTCTTTCAAGAGAATGTGTGCCTGCTCAGGATCTAAACCCTACTCCCTACTTACCACCAGATCAATAACCATTGTTGAATTATAATGCAACCCAACCAGGCAAATTCTTGCTAAGAGAAGAAAGAGACTATAAAATGAGGTTGACATTGCTGTCTGACTTAGACTATATTCACTTCCAAGAAAAAAGTTATGTATATGCACATATAAATACCACAGACATACATAAATAATCTTTTCTTTGGAAGTGAATATATATATTTATATATATCAGGATCCTGAGTGTGCTGGAACAAGATGTGTGTAGGGGTGAAATGCAAATTTATTTAATGAATTTTTTTTTGACATGGAAACTCTTAACCACAATATAGAATTTAACATCTCGGTGAATTCTCAGAATGTGCTAATATATTGCTTAGAAGGACATTGGAATCTTGGGGAAAGTGACAATCTATACTAAGTGTAGTAGAATTGCCAAAACTGCCACGATACACAATGGAATAAGGGATATAAAGGCTAAGAAAAGCAGGCATCCTGGAACAGATATGCTGCTTATGGCTGGAAGCTTCACCCACTATGTTGCACACTAAAGCCCAGAAGACACTGTGATATTTTTACAAGCAATCATGCAGTAAGAAAGGGAGATACTCAGAGATTTTGAGGACTGCTGGATATGGGTCTGAGTTGTGACCATTGTTCTTACATTACAGTGCAAGTGTTAAAGAGGAGTCCTATCCAATTTTGGCTCAGAAAAAGTCACCTCTGTATGCAGACACACACAGTATTAATTTCCCATTCCCCCAAAGTATAACTGAAATACACACATTTAGAACTTCTCAGGACTCCTACATGTCATAGCTGTGGGGTTAAAGCTGTGATAGTGAGGAAGAACAACAGCTTGTCTCAGGGTAAATGCAAAATTTAGTGCTACCCGTGAGAATCTAAACAATGCAAGGGAGATAAGTCACACATATCCCCATTTATTTGAACGATTTAGGTCCTACAAAAATGATATGAATCCTGAGGGAGAAAAGTGACGTATCCTAAACTCAAGTTGTAACAATAATTACAGTTGTGCCAGATAAGATATATTTGCCAGAATATACTGGCATGACTTTAGCTATGCAGCTATTGAGCTGGCAGATACGTTATTTTCCATTGCTGACAACAAAGAAGCAGTTCTCATTCACAGGGGTTGGACAACAGTGTATGGAAACAGGTTTGCCTGAGGGTTACATTATTAATTCTCCTGTCCTCTATCATAATGTCAGAAGATCTGGATTAGCTGGATATCCAGAAGAACATCACACTTGTCCACTATATTGATAGCAACCTGCTAATCTGTTCAAATGAGCAAGAAGTGACTATAACATGAAAGGCCTTGGAAGACATGTTAGCTTGAGAAGGTGGGAGATAAATGATGCCGGCATCTCACACATCAGTAAAATATTTGCTACCCAATTGTCTTGGGCTTGCCAGGGCCTCCTATCCAAAATAGAGTACCAATTACTGCATCTTGCATTTTCTACTCTTAAGAAGGATGTAGACCTCTTTAGGTCCTCAGTATATTTCACACTTGGACATTTCCCTCTTGTCTATTTATGGAATATAATATAAGGCTACTAACTGTGATTAAGATCTAGAACAAGAAATGGTTGTGTGGCATATTCAGGATGTGATGTAAACTTCTCTGACACCTGTGCCATACAACCTGGAAAATTACATAGTTTTTTTTAATTGAAGTATGATCAACATATAATATTTTGTTAGTTTCATGTTGTGCAACATATTATGTGATTTTTGTATAACTGTGAAATGATCACTGCAATATGTCTAGTCAACATCTGTCACCATACATAGTTACAAAACTTTTTTCTCAAGAAGAAAACTTTTAAGATTCACTCTCAGCATCTTTCAAATATACAGTATGGTATTATTAACTGTATCATCCTATTATGCATTACATCCCCATGGCTTATTCATTTTCTAACTGGAAGTTGGTATCTTTTGACCCTATTTACCCATTTTGCCCACTCCTCACCTGCTTCTGGCACTACCAATCGTTCTCTGTGTCTATGAGCTATTTTTTTAAAGGTATAAGTGATATCATACAGTATTTATATTTTTCCACTGACTTATTTCACTTAGCATAATGCCCTCAAAGTCCATCCTTGTTGTCGCAAATCACAGGGTTTCTTTCTTTCTTGTGACTAATTAATACCCCATCGTGTATGTTTGGATTTCTTTATCCATTCTTCTATTGAAGGGCACTTGGTTTGTTTATATGTGTTGACTGCTGTAAATAATGCTTCAGTGAGCATGGCATTGCATATATCTTTTTGAATTAGTGTTTTCATTTCCTTTGGATAAATACACAGAAGTAGAATTGCTGGATCATATGGTAATCCTAGTTTTAAGTTTTAGAGGATCCTCCATACTGTTTTCCATAGGGGCCACACTAATTTACATTCCCAGAAACAATGCACAGAATTCCTTTTTCTCTAAATCCTTGCCAACACCCGTTATTTATTAACTTTTTTGATAATAGCCATTATAATAGGTCCTCAGTATATTTCACACTTGTACATTTCCCTCTTGTCTATTTATGGAATATAATATAAGGCTACTTATATTATACAGCACAACCATGTATGTGTTGGCTGTCTTCTCTAGAAAAATGTGTCTTTAGAGTCTCTGCCAATTTTAAAGTAAGCTTTTTTCTTTTTCTTCCTTCTTTTCTTTTCTATTGAGTTGTGTGAGTTCTTTATATAGTTTGGATATTAACCCCTTATCAGATATATGATTTGCAAATATTCTCTCCCTTTCAGTAGGTTGCCTTTTCATTTCGTTGACGGTTACCTTTGCTGTGTAAAAGCATTTTCATTTGATATAGTCTCACTTGTTTGTTTTTTTTGTTTGTTTTTTCTCAGCATGCAATGTATTATTCAAAATCCATTTGTAAAGGTATATGGAAGAATGCCATGATTTTGAACATCAAATACTTTTTTTTTTTGAGAGGGCATCTCTCATATTTATTGATCAAATGGTTGTTAACAACAATAAAATTCTGTATAGGGGAGTCAATGCTCAATGCACAATCATTAATCCACCCCAAGCCTAATTCTCGTCAGTCTCCAATCTTCTGAAGCATAACAAACAAGTTCTTACATGGTGAACAGTACAAGGGCAGTCATCACAGAAACTTTTGGTTTTGATCACGCATTATGAACTATAAACAACGAGGTCAAATATGAATATTCATTTGATTTTTATACTTGATTTATATGTGGATCCCACATTTCTCCCTTTATTATTATTATTATTTTTATTTTTAATAAAATGATGAAGTGGTAGGTAGATGCAAGATAAAGGTAGAAAACATAGTTTAGTGTTGTAAGACAGCAAATGTAGATAATCAAGTATGTGCCTGTAGACTATGTGTTAATCCAAGCTAGACAAGGGCAATAAAACATCCATGGATGAGAAGATTTCTCTCAAAATGGGGGGGGGGGGAGGTTTTAAGCCTCACCACTGTTGATCCCCAATTTCTCACCTTTTGGCCCCCCTGCGACTGTGCCTGACTTAGGTTGTTCCTCCCTTGAGGAATCTTACCCATCTCTGGCTAACCAGTCATCTTCCGGGGCCATACAGGGAGATGTAAAGTTGGTAAGTGAGAGAAAAGCCATATTGTTTGAAAAGGTTAGTTTTTTACTTCTTTGCAGATTTATGCCCTGTGGCTTCTATGCCCAGCATTTGTCTTGAGGTATCTTTACCACTTGGAGGAATTATGATACTCGGTAAATTCGATATGAGGCATGAATTCTATTTAAGGGTTGTAATTAGAAAGGAAGAAGAAAAGCTATAGAAGTAGCAGATGGAAGAAAACATGGGAGGATTGATTATTTCTTTGACATATCTTCTTGTAGAGTAACTTAAGCATGTATAGGTTTTAAACTACTAACTAAATTGTGCACACACATTAACATAAGAGGAATACAGTTACATAACCAAAGCAGATCTATAATTACCAGCCATCTCCAGTGAAGCCAAGAAAACCAGTTAGGCACTCTAGGCATTTGTGAAAATTTGTCTATGATATGATGTATATTGTCCAACTGTACATGAACAGTCTGAGAGAAATCAGACAAATTAAAACAACCCATTCCTGGGAACTGTTCACATCCATATGTTCTTTTAACAGTAGATAGTCTGTAGTTGTAAGATTTTGTAGTGCTACAACTTGCACTTCTCCTACTTCTTGGTTGAGTTCCAACAGTATAGATCCAGTCAAATTTGTTATTTTACTGAAAGCACAGGCCAGCTTAGATATCTCCTTCTTCATTCCAATGGCAAGTCCAGGAAACGGTGGGATGAATGCAGCAACAACTGCAGCATCGCCTGGATCTTTGTTGAAGTTTTTTGATGATCATCTTCTGGTATGACTCTTCCAGAGAGTGCTAATGTTGGAAGTTCTTCATATCATATCTTAGTTCATTTTCTGGGTAGCCAAATTAGGCTTTGATCCTCTGTATAAACACAAACAGACCCTTTGCCCACACTTTGATATGCCCTTTATACCATTGTGTAGAACTCATTGGAGGTCACCACACAGGAACTGCTTTTTTTTTAAGAGATAGGAATATTATCAGAAAAGTGTACCTCCATATCCACTCATCTGACACACTTTAAGTGATCAAAATTAAGGATATTTAAAGCATGCATTAATTGTCGATTTACAGTTAGTTTTATCCTATCAAGGAGTAATCCTCCTTTTCTTTCTTTCTTTTTTTTTTATCTTTAATCTACACTTACATGAAGAATATTATGTTTATTAGGCTCTCCCCTATACCAGGTCCCCCCTATAAACCCCTTTACACTCACTGTCCATCAGCATAGCAAAATGTTGTAGAATCACTACTTGTCTTCTCTGTGTTGTACAGGCCTCCCCTTTCTCCCTCCCCCCCATGCATGCTATTCTTAATACCCCCTTTTTTCTCCCCGACCCTTATCCCTCCCTACCCACCCATCCTCCCCAGTCCCTTTCCCTTTGGTACCTGTTAGTCCATTTTTGGGTTCTGTAATTCCGCTGCTGTTTCGTTCCTTCAGCTTTTCCTTTGTTCTTATACTCCACAGATGAGTGAAATCATTTGCTATTTCTCTTTCTCCACTTGGCTTATTTCACTAAGCATAATACCCTCCAGGTCCATCCATGTTGCTGCAAATGGTAGGATTTGCCCACTTCTTATGGCTGAGTAGTATTCCATTTTGTATATGTACCACATCTTCTTTATCCATTCATCTACTGATGGACATTAGGTTGCTTCCAATTCTTGGCTATTGTAAATAGTGCTGCAATAAACATAGGGGGTGCATCTGTCTTTCTTAAACTTGATTGCTGCATTCTTAGGGAAAATTCCTAGGAGTGGAATTCCTGGGTCAAATGGTAGGTCTGTTTTGAGCATTTTGATGAACCTCCATACTGCTTTCCACAATGGTTGAACTAATTTACATTCCCACCAGCAGTGTAGGAGGGTTCCCCTTTCTCCGCAGTCTCGCCACCATTTGTTGTTGTTTGTCTTTTGGATGGCAGCCATCCTTACTGGTGTGAGGTGATATCTCATTGTAGTTTTAATTTGCATTTCTCTGATAATTAGTGATGTGGAGCATCTTTTCATGTGTCTGTTGGCCATCTGTATTTCTTTTTTGGAGAACCGGCTGTTCAGTTCCTCTGCCCATTTTTTAATCGGATTATTTCTTTTTTGTTTGTTGAGGCATGTGAGCTCTATATATATGGACGTCAAGCCTTTATCGGATCTGTCATTTACAAATATATTCTCCCATATTGCAGGGTTCCTTTTTGTTCTATTGCTGGTGTCTTTTGCTATACAGAAGCTTTTCAGTTTAATATAGTCCAACTTGTTCATTTTTGCTGTTGTTTTCCTTGCCCGGGGAGATATGTTCAAGAAGAGGTCACTCATGTTTATGTCTAAAAGATTTCTGCCTATGTTTTTCTCAAAGAGTTTTATGGTTTCATGACTTACATTCAGGTCTTTGATCCATTCAGAATTTACTTTTGTGTATGGGGTTAGACAATGGTCCAGTTTCATTCTCCTACATGTAGCTGTCCACTTTTGCCAGCACCATCTGTTGAAGAGACTGTCATTGCCCCATTGTATGTCCATGGCTCCTTTATCAAATATTAATTGACCATATATGTTTGGGTTAATGTCTGGAGTCTCTAATCTTTTCCACTGGTCTGTGGCTCTGTTCTTGTGCCAGTACCAAATTGTCTTGATTACTATGGCTTTGTAGTAGAGCTTGAGGTTGGGGAGTGAGATTCCCCCCTACTTTATTCTTCTTTCAAAGGATTGCTTTGGCTATTCGGGGTCTTTGGTGTTTCCATATTAATTTTTGAATTATCTGTTCCAGTTCATTGAAGAATGTTGCTGGTAATTTGATAGGGATTGCATCAAATCTGTATATTGCTTTGGGCAGGATAGCCATTTTGATGATATTAATTCTTCCTAGCCATGAGCATGGGATGAGTTTCCATTTGTTAGTGTCCCCTTTAATTTCTCTTAAGAGTGACTTGTAGTTTTCTGGGTATACATCTTTCACTTCTTTGGTTAGGTTGATTCCTAGGTATTTTATTCTTTTTGATGCAATTGTGAATGGAATTGTTTCCCTGATTTCTCTTTCTATTGGTTCATTGTTAGTGTATAGGAAAGCTACAGATTTCTGTGTGTTAATTTTGTATCCTGCAGCTTTGCTTTATTCCGATATCAGTTCTAGTAGTTTTGGAGTGGAATCTTTAGGGTTTTTTATGTACAGTATCATGTCATCTGCAAATAGTTGCAGTTTAACTTCTTCTTTACAAGGACCAATCTGGATTCCTTGTATTTCTTTGTTTTGTTTGATTGCTGTGGCTAGGACCTCTAGTAATATGTTAAATAACAGCGGGGAGAGTGGGCATCCCTGTCTAGTTCCCGATCTCTGAGGAAAAGCTTTCAGCTTCTCGCTGTTCAGTATAATGTTGGCTGTTTGTTTATCATATATGGCCTTTATTATGTTGAGGTACTTGCCCTATATTTCCATTTTTCTGAGAGTATTTATCATGAATGGATGTTGAATTTTGTCAAATGCTTTTTCAGCATCTATTGAGATGATCATGTGGTTTTTGTCTTTCTTTTTGTTGATGTGGTGGATGATGTTGATGAATTTTCGAATGTTGTGCCATCCTTGCATCCCTGGAATGAATTCCACTTGGTCATGGTGTATGATCCTTTTGATATGCTGTTGAAGTGTGTTTGCTAATATTTTATTGAGTATTTTTGCATCTACATTCATCAGGGATATTGGTCTGTAATTTTCTTTTTTGGTGGGGTCTTTGCCTGGTTTTGTTATTAGGGTGATGTTGGCTTCATTGAATGAGTTTGGGAGTATTCCCTCCTCTTCTGTTTTTTGGAAAAGTTTAAGGAGAATGTGTATTATGTCTTCTCTGTGTGTCTGATAAAATTCTGAGGTATATCCGCCTGGCCCTGGGGTTTTGTTCTTGGGTAGTTTTTTGATTACCATTTCAATGTCTTTACTCATAATTGGTTTGTTTAACTTTTGTGTTTCTTCCTTGGTCAGTCTTGGGAGGTTGTATTTTTCTAGGGTGTTGTCCATTTTTTCTAGGTTTTCCAGCTTGTTGGCATATAGGTGTTCATAGTAGTCTTTAATAATTGTTTGTATTTCTGTGGGGTCTGTCATGATTTTTCCATTCTCATTTCTGACTATGTTGATTTGTGTTGATTCTCTTTTTCTCTTAATAAGTTTGGCTAAAGGCTTATCTATTTTGTTTATTTTCTCAATGAACCAGCTCTTGGTTTTGTTGATTTTTGCTACTGTTTTGTTCTTCTCAATTTTGTTTATTTCTTCTCTGATCTTTATTATGTCCCTCCTTCTACTGACTTAAGGCCTCATTTGTTCTTCTTTTTCCAGTTTTGATAATTGTGATGTTAGACTATTCATTTGGGGTTGTTCTTCCTTCCTCAAGTGTGCCTGGATCGCTATATACTTTCCTCTTAAGACTGCTTTCACTGCGTTCCACAGAAATTGGGGCTTTGTGTTGTTGTTGGCATTTGTTTCTGTATATTCCTTGATCTCTATTTTGATTTGTTCATTGATCCATTGTTTATTTAGAAGCATGTTTTTAAGCGTCCATGTGTTTGTGAGCCTTTTTGTTTTCTTTGTAGAATTTATTTCTACTTTTATACCTTTGTGTTCTGATAAATTTGTTGGTAGATTTTCAATATTTTGGAATTTACTGAGGCACTTTTTGTGGGCTACTATGTGGTCTATTCTGGAGAATGTTCCATGTGCACTTGAGAAGAATGTATATCCTGTTGCTTTTGGATGTAGAGTTCTATATATGTCTATTAGGTCCATCTTTTCTAGTGTGTTGTTCAGTGCCTCTGTGTCCTTACTTATTTTCTGCCTGGAGGATCTGTCCTTTGGGGTGAGTGGAGTGTTAAAGTCTCCTAAGATGAATGCATTGCAGTCTATTTCCCTCTTTAGTTCTGTTAGTATTTATTTCACATATGCTTATGCTCCTGTGTTGGGTGCATATATATTTAGAATGGTTATATCCTCTTGTTGTACTGAGCCCTTTATCATTATGTAGTGTCCTTCTTTATGTCTTGTTACTTTCTTTGTTTTGAAGTCTATTTTGTCTGATAGTAGTACTGCAACCCCTGCTTTCTTCTCACTGTTGTTTGCCTGAAATATGTTTTTCCATCCCTTGACTTTTAGTCTGTGCATGTCTTTGGGTTTGAGGTGAGTTTTGTAAGCAGCATATAGATGGGTCTTGCTTTTTTATCAATTCTATTACTCTGTGTCTTTTGATTGGTGCATTAAGTCCATTTACATTTAGGGTGACTATTGAGAGATATGTACTTATTGTCATTGCAGGCTTTAGATTCGTTGTTACCAAAGGTTCAAGGTTAGCCTCTTTAGTATCTTACTCCTTAACTTAGCTTGCTTATTGAGCTTTTATATACACTGTCTGGAGATTTTTTTCTTCTCTCCCTTCTTATTCCTCCTCCTCCATTCTTCATATGTTGTGTGTTTTGTTCTGTGCTGTTTTTAGGAGTGCTCCCATCTAGAGCAGTCCCTGTAAGATGCCCTGTCGAGGTTTGTGGGAAGCAAATTCCCTCAGCTTTTGCTTGTCTGGGAATTGTTTAATCCCGCCATCATATTTAAATGATAGTCGTGCTGGATACAGTATCCTTCGTTCAAGGCCCTTCTGTTTCTTTGTATTAAATATATCATGCCATTCTCTTCTGGCCTGTAGGGTTTCTGTTGAGAAGTCTGATGATAGCCTGATGGCTTTTCCTTTATAGGTGACCTTTTTCTCTCTAGTGCCTTTAAAACTCTTTCCTTGTCCTTGATCTTTGCCATTTTAATTATTATGTGTCTTGGTGTTGTCCTCCTTGGATCCTTTCTATTGGGGGTTCTGTGTATTTCCGTGGTCTGTTCGATTATTTCCTCCCCCAGTTTGGGGAAGTTTTCAGCAATTATTTCCTCAAAGACACTTTCTATCCCTTTTTCTCTCTCTTCTTCTTCTTCTTCTACCCCTATAATATGGATATTGTTCCTTTTGGTGGTCACATAGTTCTTTTAGTATTGTTTCATTCCTGGAAATCCTTTTATCTCTCTCTATGTCAGCTTCTATACGTTCCTGTTCTCTGGTTTCTATTCCTTCAATGGCCTCTTGCATCTTATCCATTCTGCTTATAAATCCTTCCAGGGTTTGTTTCACTTCTGTCATCTCCTTCCTGACATCTGTGATCTCCCTCCGGACTTCATCCCATTGCTCTTGCATTTTTCTCTGCATCTCCCTTCAGCATGTTCATGATTTTTATTTTGAATTCTTTTTCAGGAAGACTGGTTAGGTCTGTCTCCTTCTCAGGTGTTGACTCTGTGATCTTTGTCTGCCTGTAGTTTTGCATTTTCATGGTGATAGAGATAGTTTGCCGAGTTGGTACGAGTGACGGCTGGAAGAACTTTCCTTCTTGTTGTTTTGTGGCCTTCCTCTCCTGGGAGAATAGCGACCTCTAGTGGCTTGTGCTGGGCAGCTGTGCACAGACAGGGCTTCTGCTTCCTGCCCGGCTGCTATAGAGTTTATCTCCCCTGTAGCTGTGGGCATGGCCTGGCTGGGGCTGCTGCTCCAAAATGGTGGAGCCCTGTTGGAGGGGGAGTGGCTGGGAGGCTGTTTATCTCCATAATGGGCCTCCATGCTCCCTGCTCCCCAGGTGGTTAGAGTGTCCAGAGATCCCCAGATTCCCTGCCTCTAGACTAAGTGTCCTGTCCTGCCTCTTTAAGACTTCCAAAAAGCACTCTCCAAACCAAAACAACAACAGCAAAAAAAAAAAAAAAAAATTAAATAAATAATTTTAAAAAAAAAAGAAAAAGGAAAACACATGATTTTCTTTGTCCTCAGGCACCAGTCTCATGCACCCGCTCACCGGTCTTGCTGCCCTGTTTCCCTAGTATTGGGGTCCCTGTCCCATTAAGACTTCCAAAAAGCACTCACCCCCCCCAAAAAAAAAATAGCCACTCCCATTTCTTTGTTCTCCGGCGTCGGCCTCGGGCACCCACTCACTGGTCCTGCCACCCTGTTTCCCTAGTATCCAGGACCCTGCGCATACACTGTGTCTGCGCTCTAGTCCAGATGGGTGGGGCTGGGTGTTCAGCAGACCTGGGCTCCTTCTCCCTCCCTCTCAGATCTCTCTCTTCCTGGTGGGAGCTGGGGGGAGGGGCACTCGGGACCAGTCGGGCCGGGGTTTGTATCTTATCCCCCTTTGCAAGAACTGTGGGTTCTCACAGGTGTGGATGTGGTCTGGATGTTGTCCTGTGTCCTCTGGTCTCTATTTTAGGAAGAGTTGTCTTTGTTATATTTTCATAGATATATGTTGTTTTGGGAGGAGATTTCTGCTGCTCTACTCACACCGCCATCTTGGCTCCACTCTCACTTGTTTGTTTTTATTGCCTGTGCTTTTGATATCAAATGTAAAATATCAATGCCAACACGTGCCAAGGAGCTTAACTTGTAGGATTTTTCTGATTTCAGGCCTTACATATGTCTCTAATTCTCTTAAAGTTTGTTTTTCTGTGTTGTGTAAGATAAGGATCCAGTTTTATTGTTTTTCATGTGACTGCCCACTTTTCCCAAAACCAATTATTGAGGAGACTGTCCTTTCTCGTTGTATATTCTTAGCTCCTTTGTCTTAAATAAATTGACCATATATGCATGGATTTATTTCTGTGCTTTGTATTCTGTTCCATTGATCTATATTAATAGGTTTGTATACCAAATCCATATTGTTTTAGTCACAATGGCTCTTTAATGTAGTTTCAAATCTGGGTGTGATACTCCAGCTTTGTTCTTTTTTCACAAGATTGCTTTGACTTTTTGAAGTCTTTTGTGGTTCCATCCAAATTTTTGTATTGTTTCTTCCATTTCATTTCTATGCCAAATTTCATTTTTAATAGAGATTTCATTGAATCTATAAATTGCTTTGGGTAGGATGGACAATATTATTAACAATAATAATTCTAATCCATCAACACAGGATATTTATCCATTTATTTGTGTCTTCAATGTCTTTCATCAGTGTCTTATAGTTTGCAATGTATAGGTTTTTTACCCCCTTGGTTAGATTTATTCCCATGTATTTTTTTTTTTGGTGCAGTCATAAATAGGATTGTTTAGTTAATTTCTCTTTTTGGTATTTCATTATTTGTTTATAGAAATGCAAAGTATTTCTGTATTTTGATTTTTTATCCTTCAACTTTACTGAATTCATTCATTAATAGTTTTTGGTGGAATCTTTATGGTTTTCTTTATACATAGTATTATGTCATCTGCAAATAGTGACAATTTACTTCTTCTATACCAGTTTGGATGCCTTCTGCTTCTTTTTCTTTTCTGATTGCCGTGGCAAGAAATTTCAGTAGTATGTTGAATAAAAATGGTAAGAATGGGCATTCATGTCTTGTTTCTTATCTTAGAGGAAAAATTTCCAGCTTTTCACTGTTAAATATGATTTTAGCTGTGGGTTTGTCATATATGGCCTCTATTATATTGAGGTACATTCCTTTTTTCCCACTTGGTTGAGAGTTTTTAGCATGAATGGATGCCGGTATTTGTCAAATGCTTTTCCTGCATCTATTGAGATGATTATATGATTTTTATCCTTCACTTTGTTAATATTGTGTAGCGCACTGATTGATTCATATATGTTAAGCTATCCTTGCATCTTTGGAAGGAATTCTACTTGATTAAAGTGTATGATCCTTTTAATGTACTATGAAAGTTATATAATATTATAGGTATTTTTGGTGAGAAAATATGCTACACCAAGTTTCTGGCAAATCCCAATGAGAAAATTGTAATATAGATTTTTTTTTGTATCCTGGAATAAAGTCAAGTTATCTACAGTAGAATAGAGACCATTCACAAAACAGATTCTGGCATTCTACTGGACCACAAAGCAGGTGAGCAGAATGGAAGACTTTCCCATTATGAGATGGGTTCTGTCAGACATACACATTGTAATTGAGGGGAAGGAGAGCAACAATAATCCATTATTGGTTGTAAATGGTAGTGCATCTATAGTACGAACCAGGTCAGAGGGCACAAATAAGCTGCTTGAGCAGGTTGCCCAGTCCTGTGTCACTCACCACTGTCAAAAACAATTAGTTAAGATATGAAATTTTATGTTATGTGTAGTTTTACCATGAGAAATTTGGGAAAAAAATAGTGCCTTTCACTCAGCTCATGCCTATGGTAGCATGAAAGTTCTCTTCTAATGAGCTAGAGAAGGAGGAATGTGACTGGCTTGGTTCATGGGTTAATCAGTTCATTATCTGGGTGCTGTTACACAGCCTCAAAGTGAAGGAAAGTCTCAGTAGTTGGTAATTTGAACAGCACATCAGATTAGAATATATGAATAGTAGCAAATAGGTTGGTCAGGAGCCTGTAATGAGAAAGATTGGAAGGTTGGGAAAAAGACAGTCTAGGGAGGAGGCATGTAGTTAGGTTTATTTGTATGGCCAATATGTAAAAATCTCTGTATTCCATATGACCTGCAAGAAAGCATTCATTGTGAAAGGGGCACTAAACAACCACTTGGACACATGCCTTGGCCAGTTAATAACAGCCAGTCTCTGGCTCTGTGAGCCTCATTGCAGGCACTATGGGGCATGAACAGAGTAGCCATAGTAACAGGTGTGGAGGCTATGCCTGAACCCAATTGCATAAGCAACATTGATGAAGGCTAACACAGTTATTGCCACTTCTACCTGTTAGACCAATAATGAATTCTCAGTATGGCATCGTCTTTTAAGGAGACCAAATAGCCATCCTTTCCAGAAGGAACCTCCCCAAAAGGAACAGTCATTCTTCTTAGCAGAAAATGACCCGTAAATTTAACTATGGATCTACCTTTTCTACTCACAGGGCCTTAGACAACATCATTATCCAAGAGATTACAGAGCACTTAATTCATCAATATAGAGTCCATATAACATTGCATTAACTAAGGTGGTCCAGCAGTAGGCACATGCCCATGAAATTCTCTGGCCTTAATACATAGTGCAGCACCCCAGATCTTTTAGTATTAGAAAGTAATAAGATGGCCTTTTACAGGTAGAGCTAAGGCAACAGCTTTGAGAAAATGTGATGAAAGGATGGATTCTATTTTCTAGATTACAATATTTATCCTAAATCAATATCTATTGCTATCTTCCCAATTGGTAAAATCCATAGGTCTTAAAACCAAGTGTCAAAAGCAGGAGTAGCTCAGCTTCACTGTACTCCCTATCATCCAGGATAAGTAGAGCTGCTATTATGCAATGGAAAAAAGGAAGATTATATTTGGTACACATGTGATTCACTGTGACATTGTATTAATCCCACATAAACAATTTTGATAGGAAATGGGCAAGTACTGCAGCCCCAATGCCTGGAAATGAATTATGACCACAGACTCAGATCCCTTTGAGAGGAAGTTCTGGTCACACCACCAATGATAAGGGAAATCTCAAATGGTAGTGGGGGGGTGGTGGTGGAGATAATGAATTTTGCCCTGTACCTCCAAGAACCCATGTCCACCACTTGAGAGCCAAACTCACATTCTCTCAATGGCAGAGATTGCTAGGTAGCCAATTGCTCACAGTTGCACTCCTCTCTGGAACAGGTTTCTGTCTATGGGACTGCCTCACCGAAAACCATGACTCCCTACTGGGTGTAGCCTTCTTTTAAGAATAGTAGATGCAGGGACACAAAGGCATAGCCTACCTCCATTTGTGACATTTCTGAGTGGCCATTCCTGTTTTAGAGCCCTTGGTGGATGCTGAATCACCTGTCACAACAGCATTAAAATCCAATTTCTCTCTCTATCTAATCCTGTATTACTCACTCCTCTATGGTTCTGGTTCCTGAGAGCTCTCTGTCTCCAGTAAACCACCTGCAGGAAAATATAGACTGGACTTCCTACCACAAATTTTTTGTGTGCTATTTAATATGTATGCTTTATTTATATTTATAAGAAAAATACCTAGTGAGTATTAAGTATAGGACAAGTGCCCAAAATATTTCTTTAATAACTAGATTGGTAAGGAAATACTTTTTAAAAAGTTGTTTCATGCAGCATTTCTATCAACTTCCAGAGGAAGTCTTGGTCTTACCACTTTAAATCTGCACCTATACAAAGGGTTCATTTAAGATTGTTTAAATTCTCCTGTGAAAAGAAGTCCATTTCCATCCATTCCAGTTTAGTGGTTTATATCATTCCTTGACAATAATGCCACTCTACAGACCAGTGGGAAAAGGGAATTTTCCTTTCAGAAGGAACTGCTCAATTACAATTATTGAAGGAACAAAGATATCTTTTTCTGGCTATAGACAACATAAGAACAACATTGAAGACATTCTTAAATGTGAAGTAGCATGGCTGATGTTTGGTGAAATAGGTGATACTGAAAGTGACTGTTTAGTTATATGTTATGACACTGTGCTTTGTGAGTTCTATGGACTTTCCTAGCTTGGATGGTTTGCCTTAAGCAAAATAAAATCATCAGATTGCAACTATTATTCAATTTGTAGAAAATGTTAGAGTTAATTTTAATAAGTGAGACAACTTTAAAACAATATTTTTGGGGGGATTTTACTTTTCCTCTATTTTATATTGAAATACAGTTTACATGAAATATTATATTAGATATTAGTTTCAGATGAACACTTAGTGATTTATCAATTATATACATTTTTAAATGCTCACAATAATAAGTATAGTTACCGTGTCACCATACAAAGATTTCACAATATTATGAGCTATAATAAAACAAAATCACAACATTGTTTATGTTTTGTAAGTTGTTAATAGTTTGTTTATATTATGTCTCCTTACTTTTGGAACTAGTACACAATCTACTTGATTTGACCAAGGTTGCTTTTTAATAGCTACTGTCAAAAATAAAAATAGCAATGTCCTTATATTTCCAGGAAGAAATGATACCTAAAATTAATATAATAACAGATGTCAATTATATCTCAATAATAAAAATCAAAACATCAGTTTTATTTTTTCTGAGTAAGAAATAAATGTTTTTTGTGTATCTATTATTTATTACCTTTTTATGTAAATAAAAGCTTAAATAATAAAGCTTAAATTTTAAATAAAAAATAAAGATTAAATTTTGAAAAGAGTTTTTAATATCTTGTGACTTAAAATATGAAAATTACATGCTCCCTTGACAGCTGATTATCTTCACTCAAACCTTCAGTCAAACCTTTATCCAGTGACATACTCAACGCTGCCTTATACATGATTAATGAATCATCTCATGTATAACATTTCAAAAAGCAAATTTCAGAATTTTTTCTTCCCGTAGACTTCTCCCCCTCAGAAAATGACAACATGTCTTCCAGTTGATGGAGAAAAATCTTGAAGACATTGTTTTTCCTTTTCTTTATTACATCCTAGAGGTAATTCCTCAGCTGTTATCCCTCTCTTCAGACTATATCCAGAATGTCATCATTTCTCTCCATTTCCATTTTTAACACTTTATCCCAAATTGTTATTATTTCTTACATGGATTGTTGAAGCATCCTTACTGATTTCTTTACTCCTCTATAGTTTAACTTTATAAATACAAGTAAGAGTAATATCATTTATCTGCTCAATATCTGCAGTGGCTTCCTAATTCACTAGTAATGACTCTCAAATCTTGCTGAGTTCTTGAGCCTCATTGCCTGTCACTCTCTCCTTTCATACCCAATCTCAATGTCCTTCTTGTAATGCCTTGAATATGTCAGGCTTGCTCACATCTGGGGAATTTTCACTTGCCTTACTGGAGATCTTTTTCAGGGCTTTGTCTGCATGGTTTATTCCTTCCCTTTATTTAGAACATGGTTTAAATGTTTTTATTGATTACTCTTTATGAAATATAGCTGTATTATTCCTTAACCTCCTTTAATGTTTTAATAATAATAATAATTTAATTTAATAATACCTTTTAAATATTTTTTCTTTGCAATTCTTGCCATCTGATATATCATATGCTTTTCTTACTTTCTTAATTTGTTTCCATACAAGAAAGTTCCATGCGGAAATTTCTTTTTTTTAAATTTGATATCTTTTCTATATTCAGCATGAAAAAGAGAAACCTAGCACACTGAAATTAGTTGAAAAGTTTTTAGAATGAAATGAAATGAAAAAGGATATGTTCATAACCACTTTATGCTTTTCTAATTGTAAAACATCATGCAGAAAGAGTAAAACGGAATTTTTGGTAGATATTAACATGTAAACACTCCTCATCTATAGCTGCATGTGAAATATTGCAACTTCAAGATGATAGCAAAGAATTCAAACAAGTAGGCATTTTCTAACATCCAAATATTTGGTATTTAAACTATTCTAAAACACCAAACAAAAAATGCTGTTCATTTCTTTCATTTGTTTTAGTATCATACAACTAACTTATAAGTATTATCATTTCCATAATAGTACTTTAGATTCCAGAACTTTAAGAAAGCTATTATGCTTTAACCCATCTAATGGCTTCATCTGTTGTTTCTAGAAATCCATTTATGCTCATCCCACTTAACAGTTCAGTGTCCCCTTGGATATTATGAATAAAGGTGCTAAAACATTTATACATAATATAATGTGATAACTAGTATAAATTTTCATTTTTCTGTCATAAATACTCAGGAGTGCAATCACTGGATCATCTGGTAACACCAGGTTTAGTTTTATAAGAAACAGCCAAACTGTTTCCCATACTAGCTGTACACTTTTACATTCCTAACACTAATATGTGAGTAATCCAGTTTCTCCACATTCTTGCTAGAATTTGAGGTCATCAGTTTTTATTTTCACCATTCTGATATATGTGTAGTGATATTCCATTATCGTTTTAATTTGCAATTTCCTTCTAGCTAATGATGTTGAGTATCTCTCCATGTGCTCATTTGCCATCTGTATATCTTCAGTGAAATGTCTGTTCACATCTTCTGCTGTTTTCTGAGATTTTTTTATTCTCAATTTTTTATATTTCTTTTTATATATACTATAAACTATTCCTTTGTGGAATTGGTGGTTTCCAAATATTGTCTCCCAGTCTGTAGCTTGTTTATTAATTCTCCTAGTGGGGTCTTTCATAGAGCAGAAGTTTTAGATTTGGTCAAGTCTAGTTTTTCCTATTATGAATTATGCTTTTGGTGTTTTTAGAAACCCTAGAAACAAAAGATTGGCTCTTTTTATCCTAAAAGTTTTATAGTCATAATTTTTACATCTAAGTTTGTGATGTATTTTGAGTTTAGTTTTTCATAAGGTGTGGCATGTTATTTTACCTATGTATATACAAATATGCTAGCAACATTTGTTGTAACTATCTTTCCTCTATAAAATTATTTTGCACATTTGTATAATGAAAATCCAATTGGCTTATTTGTTCTCTATTCTTTTCTTTATCTATGTGTCTGTACCTCCATCAGCATCACACAATCTTGGTTATTGTATCTAAATAAGAAGTTCAACATCAGGTTACCATTCTCACTTTATTTTTTTTTCTTAAAATTTTCACTAATCTAGTTCCTCTACATTTCCATATAAATTTGAGAGTTATCTTGTGCACATCCACAAGGAAATCTTGTTGAAGTTTTGATAGGAATCAGGTTAAACCTGTCTATCAATTTGGGGAGAATGAACATATACCTCTGTCAAATCTTCTAATACATGAACACAGTACAATTATATATTTGTTTATTACTAGAGGTTTTTTTTATTAGTATCTTGTTTTTAACATAAAAGTCCTGTATATGGTTTGCTAGATTAACACTTGTGGGTTTTTATTTGAGTAATTGTAAGTGACATTGTAGTTTTAATTTTGGTGTCCACCTGTTTATTGCTAATATATTATTATCTTACTAGCTCTAGGAGTTTTTGAACATTCCTTGGTATTTTCTACATAGATAATCATGTTATTTGTAAATAAGGATATGTATACATATATTTTTTTCTTCTAATATGTATGCATTTTATTTCTTTTTCTTGCCTTATTGCACTGGCTAAAATTTCTAGCAGTGTGTTGAATAAGAGTAGTTAGAGTAGGTATTCTTGCCTGGTTCATGATCTTAGGGGGAACGGATTCAGTGTTTCACCATTAAGCGTGATGCTAGCTGTAGATTTTTTGTAGATGTTCTTTCAGCAAATTAAGCAAGTGCACCCTCTTTCTGGTTCTCTTAAGAGTTTTTATCCATGAATACATGTTGAATTTTATTAAATTTTTTTCTGCATCAAATGATATGATCATGTGATTTTTCTTCTTTGGTCTGTAAATATAGTGTATTATATTGATTTAGTTTTGATTATTGAAACTGCCTTGCATCTCTGTAATATAAGTTCCATTTAGTCATGGATATAATTATTTTTACATATTGTAGAATTGTATATGCTAACACTTTAAGGGATTTTTCTTTCTGTGTTCATGAATGGTATTTCTCTTTAGTTTACTTTTTTGAACTTGGTTTGTATGGTATTGGTGTCATTATAATATCAGCTTCATAAAATGAACTGCGAATTGTTACCTCCTCCTCTGTTTTTCTGGAATAGGTTTGTGTAGAATCAGTGCTCATTCTCCTTAATATTTGGTAACATTCTCCAGTGAAATTATCAAGATCTAGGAATATATTTTTTGGAAGTTTTAAATTATGAATATGTTTTCTTAGTAATTATGGGACTATTAAAATTGTTAAGTATTGGGTGGCTTATGGCAGATTGTAATTTTGAGGAAATTGGCATTTTCTCTAAATTAATCAATTTTATGGGTGTAGAATTATTTGTATTTATTTTCCTTTGATCTCGGCAGTCTATAATGCTATTTCCTGTTTTATTCCTGATTTTGGTAATTAGTTATCTTTTTTCTTTGTAAGTTTGCTAGAGGTTTGTCTGTTTTGTTAGTTTTTACAAAGAACAAACTTCCAAACTCTTTATATCATTGATTTTCTATGTCATTTTTCTGTTTTCAATTTCATTATTTCTCTTGTATTTACTATCTCCTTCTTTTTGCTTGCTTTGAGTTTATTTTACACCTCTTTTTATAGATTATTGAATTGGGAGGTTAGATTATTGATTTGAAACTTACACTAGTTTCTAAAGTATACATTTATTGCTTTATGTGTTCCCCTCACTGCTGCCTTTGAATGTGTCCCCAAAATTTTGGTGTGCGATCTTTTTGTTTTTATTAAGCTATTAAGCTCACTGCATGTTTTGGTTTCCTTGGAACTTCTTTAAATTGTTTAGAAGTGTTATGGTTAATTTCCATGCATTGTAGGGTTATTTTGTTATCTTTATTATTGATTTCTAGTTTGATTCAACTGTGGTTGGATAAATATATTCTGTATTATTTCAGTTCTGTTAAATTTGTTGAAGGTTTTTGAGGTTTGTCACATGGCTTAGGATGCCATTTATTTGGTATATGTCTGTGGGCACTTGAAAAGAATGTATATTCTGCTTTCCTATCACAGTCTACTGCTATCATTATTTTACCAGTTTAAGTATAGAAATCTTGACTCTGTGTCCTTTACTTTGCCTTGTTTATAATGTAGTTGTCTTTAATATTTCCTCTACATACATTTAGGACCACATTGGACAGTATTATAATTTTTGCTTTAACCATCTGGCATAATTTAGAAAACTCAAGAAGAAAAGTAAAGCCTATTGAATATTCCCTTATTTTTGCCAAGCATTTTATTTCTTCCTGATGTTCCAAGTTTTTAAAAATTATTTCCTTTCTGTTTAATGATCTTATTTAGCAATTATTTTAGGGTAGATTTACTGTTGAAAGGTTATCTTAGTTTTCATTCATCTGACAGTATTTTGTTTACCTTCCCTTTTTAACCTCAGTTTTATTAAGATAATTAACATACACCATTGAATAAATTTAAGGTATATAGAATGATGGTTTGATTTACATATATTGTGAAATGATTACCACAGTAGATTCTGCTAAATCCATTTTCTACTACAGATACAATACAAACAAAAGAAGGGAAAAAAATAAAAGAAAAAATTCTGTTTATGGTGAGCAGTCTTAGGATTTACTCCCTTAACTTTCCTATTTCTTATATAGCAATGTTAGCTCTAGTCATCATGTTGTACATTACATCCCTGGCCCTTATTTATCTTATGAGTGGAAGTTCATGCTTTTTTGACCACCTTCCAATCCCCCTCCCCTAGTATCCTTTCCTCTGGTGACCACAAATCTGATCTCTTTTCTTTTAGTTTTGTTTTGTTTCTAGATTGCATATGTAAGGGAAATTAAATGAGATTTGCCTTTCTCGGTCTGATTTATTTCATTTATCAGAATGCCTTCAAAGAAGCATCCATGTTGTCACAAGTGGTATGATTTACTCATTTTTATCCCCAAGTAATATTCTATTGTATGTATATGAATATGTATGTGTGTGTATATATATATATATTCAACAAACTTCTTTGTCCATTCATGTATTGATAGAAATAGGTTGTTTCCCAATCTTGGCTATTGTAATTTATGCTCCTATGAATATGGGGTACAGATGTTTTTTCAAGTTGATGTTTTTGTTTCTTTGGGTATATTGCCAGAAGCAGACTTACTGGATCATATGATAGTTCTATATTTACTATTTTAAGGATCTTCCATACTATACTGTTTTCCATGGTGGCTGCACCAGTTTACAATCCCACCAATATAAAAGGGTTCTCTTTTCTATATCCATGCCAACAATTGTTATCTCTTGTCTTTTTGATGATGGCTGTTCTAACAGGCACAAGGTTATTGCTCAACATGGTTTTAATTTGCATTTCCCTAATAATTAGGGATGTTGAGCATCTTTTCATGTTTGTTGGCCTTTACTATAACTTCTTTGGAGAAATCATCTATTTCAGAAATTGCCCACTTTTTAACTGGATTATTTGTTTCTTTTGCTATTGAATTGTATGAGTTCTTTGTATAATTTGGATATTAATCCCTTATCAGAGATGTGGTTTACAATTATTTTTTCCTATTTGTAGGTTGTCTTTTTACCTTGTTGATGTTTTCTTTTGCTATGTAGAAATTTTTTAGTTTGATACAGTCCCACCTGTTTGTTTTCGGTTTTGTTGTGTTAGGTGTCATAATTACCAAGACCCATGTCTAAGAGCTAGGTTCCTATGTTTTCTTTTAGGAGTTTCATGGTTTCAGGTGTTACATTTAAATTCTTTATGCATTTTGAACTAAATTTTGTGAGTTGTATAAGCTATGAGTCCAGTTGCATTCTTTTTACATGTGAACATCCTATTATTTGAGCCATTGATTTGATCTCTTCTTATTGAGTCTTCTTGGCTCCCTTGTGAAATACTCATTGATCATATATGCTTAGTTTTATTTCTGAGCTCTTGATTCTGTTCCATTGATTTTAAATACGAACTATAAGTGTTTTTATAATATTATAAAATTTAAATAAAAACATTGTTTTTATGCCAGTGTCATTCTGTTTTGATAACTATAGGTCTATAGAATAGCTTGAAATCAAGAAGTGTGATATATCCTGCTATGTTCTTCTTCAGGATTTCTTTGGCTATTTGGGGTCTTTTGTGGTTCCATATAAATTTTAGGAATGTTTTTTCTACTTGTGTAAAAAATGCAATTGGAATATTGTTAGGCATTGAATTGAAGCTATATGGCTTTGAGTAGTACTGACATTTAATAATATTAATTCTTCTAATTCATGACTATGGGATATCTTTCTATTATTTGTGTCATATTTGAATTCTTTTATCAGTGTCTTGCAGTTTTCAGTGTATAGATATTTCACCTCCTTAGTTAAACCCACTGATTTTCCTGTTAATTTTGTATCCTGCAACTTTTCTGAACTCATGATTTAGTCTAACAGATTTGGGGTTGAGTCTTTAGGATTTTTCTATATATAGAATCATGTAATTTGCAAAAACAGACAACTTTACTTCTTCCTTCCAATACTGAAGCTTTTTCCTTTTTCTTTTCTGAATGCTGCAGCAAGGATTGCCTGTATTATATTGAATAGTAGTGGTGAGAGTAGACACCATTGTCTTTTTTCATAAATCAAGAGGAAATTCTTTTCAGATTTTCATCATTAACTGATATTTGTTGTAGGCTGGTAATGTATGGCCTTTATTATATTAAGATATACTCCTTCTAAACCTGACTTGTTAGTCTTTTGAATTTTATGGAATGCTTTTTCCACATCATCTATTGAGATTATCATGTAATTCTTTTCTTTCAGTATATTAATATAATGCATTACATTGATTGATTTGCATATGTTGAATCATCCTTACATGTCAGGGTTCAATTTCACTTGATCATGGTGAGTGATCCCTTTAACGTGCTGCTGAATTTGGTTTGCTAGTATTTTATTTAGAATTTTTGCATCTATATTCATCAGAGAAATTGTTCTTTACTTTTCTGTGGTGTCTTTTTCTGGTTTTGGTTTCAGGATAATGCTTCCCTAATAAAATGAATTTGGAAGTGTTCACTCCTCCTTGTTTGTCTTTTTCAAATCACCAACTCTTAGTTTGGTTAATTTTTTGTATTGCTTTTCTTTTTTCTGTTGTAATTGTTTCTGCTCTTCTCTTTATATTTTCTTTTATCTGCTAACTGTGGGTTCAATTTATTCTTCTTTGTACAGTTCCTTAAGGCATGGAGTTAGGTCATCTATGTGGGATCTTTCTTGTCTTTTTAATGTAGGCATTTATTGCTATGAACTTCCCTCATAAGAACTGCTTTTGCTGCATCCCATAAGTTCTAGTATGTTGTATTTCCATTTTCATTTGTTTCAAGTAATTTTGATTTCCCCTTTGTTTAATATGTCAACCCATTGACCATTCAGGGGACTGTTGTTTAATTTCCATGTGTTCATGAATTTTCTGTTTTTCTCACTCATTGATTTCTATTTTTACATCATTGTGGTCAGAGAGGATACATAGTATAATTTTAATTTTCTTGAATTTGCTCAAAGCTGCTTTGTGCCCTAATGTATATGATCTATCCTAAAAGTTTTTCCATATGCACTTGAGAAGAATGTGTGTTCAGCTACTATTGCATAGAATATTCTCCATATGTCTGTTAGATCCATTTGGTTAATAGTGTTGAAATCCACTTTTACTGATTCTCTATCTGGATTATATTTCCATTTTTGAGAGTGGAATATTAAGATCCCCAACAATTACCATATTATTTTTTATTTCTCCTTTTAATGGTGTTTTTTTTCTCTATATATACTTAGGTGCTCTGATATTGTGTGCATACATCTTTTCATCTTTGTATTCTTGAGGTATTGACCACTTTATCATTAGATATTGACCTTCTTTGTCTCTTTTCACCATTTTTACTTTAAAATCTATTTTGTCCAATGTAACTATAGCTACCCATGGTTGTTACTGGTTATCATTTTCTTGAAGTATTTTTCATTTGTTCACTCTCAGTGTATGTGTGTCTTTAGTGCTAAAATGAGACTCTTATAGACAGCATATTGTTGGGTTTTTTTTTTCATCCATTCTGCCACTCTATGTTCTTTGGGAATTTTGATTAGCTTGCATTTAATTATTGAGAGGTAAGGACTCACTATTACCATTTTGTTAACTGTTTTCTGGTTGTCTTTTAAGTCCATTTTTCCTTTTTCTTTTTTAAATCCTTTTAGCTTTTTTCTGTTTTGGAATATTTTAGTATCAGTATGGTTTGATTTCTTTACCATGTTCTTCTGTGTAATTACTACAGTATTTTCCCTTATGGTTACCATGAGGCTTATGTAAAATATTTTAAACTTACAACAGCCTATTTTAAACTTATAGTAACTTATCTTCAGTAGATTTTGTGTAGTTTATGCTAGTGCTTCTTCTCCCTCTCACATTTTAGTTTACTGCTGTTAAAATTTAGCTGTTTTTTAAATTGTGAAACTATTAGAAAATTATTAAATTTATGGTTATTTTTGCTACTTTCTTTTTTCAAGTTGTAAACAAATTGTGAGTTTACACAGCTATTACCATATTGCAGAATATAACTATATTTTTATCATTTCCAGTGATATTTAAACTCATTTTTTGTCTTTTTTGATATTAACAATATTTTACTTCCACTCAAAAAACTTCCATTAGAATTACTTGTAAGACAGCTGTGGTGATAATGAATTCCTTCAGACTCTGTGGGTTTTTTTTGTGGGGAAAAGTCTTTACTCCTACTTTGTATCTAAGAATAGCTTCATTGGGTATAGAATTCTTGGTTGACAGGTATTTTGTTTCAATATTTTAAATATGTCATCCCTCTCTCTTCTGACCTAAAATATTTTGAGAAATTCACTGATGGTCTTCAGGGGTTCCCTTGTATGTAAATTCTCTTTTTCTCTTGCTGCTGTTAATTATTTCTTTGTTTTTGGCTTTTAATTGTATTGTGCTTTGGTGTAGTCCTATTTAGGTTCAGCCTATTTAGGAACCCTTGGGCCTTATGAGTCTCATGTCCATTCCACCCCCTACATCCAGGTTTGGAAAGTTTCTGCTCTTATTGCCTTAAATATGCTTTCTGTCCCTCTTTATCCTTCTGGAATTCCGATAATGCAAATATTGTTTCTTTCCATTATGTCCTGTAATCTCTCTAGACTTTCTTGAACTCTTACATTTGTTTTACTTTTGGCTCCTCTGACTGGGTAATTTCCAATGTCCTAACCTCCAGGTCACTGATTCATTCTGCATGGTTGAGTCTATTTTTGAAACTCTCTTGAGTTTTTCAGTTCAGTTATATTTTTCAACTCTAAGACTTCTTTTAATATTTTTTGAGTAGGGGTGTTGATGGTTCTATTTCTTTGTCAAATGTTTCATTTTGTTTGGTCATAGTTTTGCTGATTTTAGTTAGTTGTCTGTCTGTTTTCTTGTAGTTCAGTAAATTTCCTGAGAAGGAGTAATCTAAACTGTCTGATAACTCACAGACCTCCATTTGTTCAGAGTCAGTTATTAGAACTTTATAAAACTTTCTTTGATGGCATTACATTTGTCTAACTTCTCATGATCCTCAGTTCTTCCATTGGTGTTTTCATATTTGAGTAATGGGGTCCCTCTTCCAGGCTTCACAGGTTTTTTGGTAGAGACACCTCTTCACCAGTCAACTCTGGCTCTTGCATGTGTCTGTTTGTAATGTTGTTCTGCAGGTGGGACCTACTGCTGTGGTTTGTGCTCAGGCAAGGCAACTGTTAGAGCTCTGAGGTAGGGGACAGGGAGCTTTGCCACTGTTTGAGAGTGGTGGGGAAGGACTTATGGCTGAGTTTCCTACTCAATTGAGTCTGTAGGATGGGCTCTGTTGTTGTCTTACTTAGTAGTAAGTGGGCTATGAAATAGCTTTCCTGTTCTGGCAAGGCAGAAGGCCAGAGCCCAGAATCTCTACAGTTCATTTTTGGGGGGCCTGAGTCGGGATTGAGTGTGCCTGAGTTCCCTGGTTTTATGAGGTCCCCACTTTTCTGAGGGTGCTTTTCAAACCTTAAATGATTATAATTTTGCCATTGAGTATTGTCAAGTTATTCAATTTAGAATAACATTATTGCTCTGGTTTTAATGAGAAATACTATTTTTTCTGGCTTTATAAACTACTGTTCTTAAATTTTAATGTATTTCAGTATCTATTCATTTATTCAATTGAGATATTTCCCAAAGGAAAATTTATGAAATAAAATATATACTAATCCCCAAACTATGTACTGATTCATGGTGCAGGTTTACTGTACCTAGCAGTTTGGTGATAAATTTTACACAGAATTTCCATTGCTCTAGCTATACCTAGGCAGCACAAAATGTACTATTATATCTCAGATCCATGTATGATATACCAATGCAGTGATTATACTTACTTGGGTACCAAATAGAGGACTGAGAGCAGAAAGTTGAAAGTCTTAACCTGATACAGTTTAAGATTGGGATAATTACATATTATAGGTCCTTTCTCAATTGCAGATTGTGCAAAGCATGTAAAAAAGTCACAAGTAAATGTATAGCCAGAATCTACTGATCATGCATTTAATTATTTTTCTCTTACCTGTCTCTTTAATAGTAATATTGTGAGATGTCTTATAGATAATCCCTGGTTTCTTCCATCTATATAACAAATGGTTTGGTTAATTTATTGTTGAAAGTAACTGTTCCACTTTGATTTCCATTTGTACTAATCACTGTATTAATGTGCTTGAGAAGAGTTAGGTTTAATGGGACTATTACTGTTACTTTTACTTTATTTTTACCACATCTGACTCTACACACATGCTTTTAAAGATTTAACAGACTACAGAATAAAAATCCAGAGTCACAAATACCCATTTCTGTCTGGAAATTGAACACAAAACATCTCCTGAGGAAAACTGTTTCCAGAATTGTTTAATTCCTCTAGTCCCATTTATAAATGGAGCAGTCATATACATGAACTAACTTTATCATTGTTATGAGGTCTTAGGTAAAGAAAATACATGTAGGTTTTGCTTGCAACAATTTGAAAGCCTAAAATTTTTGACAGAGAATATAATTTATCAAAAGCTTTCTTAAAAATATTCTTGATGGAGGAGGAGCCCAGATGGTGGTGTGAGTAGGGCAGCAGAAGTCTCCTCCCAAAACCATATATATTTTTGAAAATATAACAAATACAACTATTCCTAAAAGAGAGACCAGAGGATCTAGTACAACAGCCAGACTACATCTACATCTGTGAGAACTCAGCATCTCATGAACAGGGTAGGATACAAGCCGTGACCCAGTGGAATACGAGTGCTCCTCCTACCCAAGCTCACGGGTGAGAGGAAAGGAGTTGGAGTGGAGATGGAGTGCAAGCACAGGACTCCTAAATAACCAGCCCTAGTAATCAGCACTGGGAGTGCAGAGACACATTGATTGGTGTGCTGGATATTAGGGAAACGGAAAAGCAACTTCTGTGAGCAGGTCCCTGCAGCCAGCTCCCCAGGGACAAAAGAAAAGCAAGTGCTTTTTGAAAGTCTTAAAGGGACAGGGGCCTCACAGCTGGACGGAATTGTCTCAGCACACTCAGCCCAGCAGGCAGGAAAATCTGAGGAGCTTCGGGTGCTCCAGCACTGTGGGAGGCAACACAGCTCTGAAGCCCCTCATGGCAATAAACAGCCTGCTGCTCATTCCCCCCTGGCGAGGCCCCACCACAGTGGCTGAGCAGCCTGAGAGTGGCCACATCAGCAGGAGCTGTCCAGAGTTTCCTCCCAGTGTGCACGGGTCAGACCCAGGGGCCACTGTGAGCAAGTGGCTGCCTGTTGCAGACAGGGGAAGCCACAGCAAGGCACAAAAGGGCACCATTCTCACAGGAGAGCACACGTGGCATGCCTGCCACTCCCCACAGGGCTCTGAACTACCCCAAGGGCTCCCCCAGTGTGCAGGTAACAGACACAGGCAGCAGAGAGGGGCAGGGTGAACAGCAAGCAGGAAGGGACTTTGTTCTCCCAGCTGACACATGTACCACCTGCCTTTGAGTACCTCTGTCACCAAGAAAAGGCAGAAGAATTTGGTCCAGTCCAGAATTAACCAGAAAACCACTGAGAGAGGGCCTGAGGAGACAGACATAACCAATCTTCCTGGAAACTAATTCAAAATAAAGGTCATAACCATGCTGATGGTCCTGCAAAGAAATGTGCAAGAGATAAAGGATCAAGTTAGGAGGGAGAATACAGAAATAAAACAGTCTCTGGAAAGACTTAAATGTAGACTGGATGAGGTGTAAGAGACTGCTTATGGAATAGAAGATAATACAGAGAAATGGAGGCAGAGAGAGATAAAAGGGTCTCCAGGAATGAATGAATATTAAGAGAACTGTGTGATCAATCCAAATGGAACAGTATTCACGTTATAGGGGTAACAGAAGAAGAAGAGAGAGAAAAAGGGATAGAAAGTGTCTTTGAAGAAATAATTGCTGAAAACTTCCCCAAACTAGGGAGAAAATACTCTCTCAGATCATGGAAGCCCACAGATCTCCCAGCACAAGGGAACCAAGGAGGACAACATGAAGACATATAATAATTAAAATGGCAAAGATCAAAGACAAGGGCAGAGTATTAAAGGCAGCCAGAGAGAGAAAAAAGGTCACCTACAAAGGAAAACCCATCAGGCTATCATCAGACTTCTCAACAGAAACTTTACAGGCCAGAAGAGAATAGCTTGATATATTTAATGCAATGAAACAGAAGGTCCTTGAACCAAGGCACTGAACAACACACTAGAACAGATGGACCTAACAGACATCTACAGAACTCTACACCCAAAAGCAGCAGGATACACATTCTTCTCAAGTGCAGATGGAACACTTTCCAGAATAGACTACATACTAGGCCACAAAAAGAGCCTCAGTAAATTCAAAAAGATTGAAATTCTACCAAACAACTTCTCAGACCACAAAGGAATAAAACTATAAATAAACTGTACAAAGAAAACACAAAGGCTCACAAATGCATGGAGGCTTAACAACATGCTCCTAAATAATCAATGGATCAATCACCAAATAAAAAAAGAGATCAAGAAATATATGGAGACAAATGACAACAATGGCACAAAGCTGCAACTTCTGTGGGATGCGGGGAAGGCCAATCCAGGCCTATATAAAGAAGAAAGAACAATCCCAAATGAATAGTCTATAGTCACAATTATTGAAATTGCAAAAAAAAAAAAAGAACAAATGAGGCCCAAAGTCAACAGAAGGAGGGACATAATAAAGATCAGAGAAGAAATAAATAAAATTGAGAAGAATAAAACAATAGCAAAAATCAATAAAACCAAAAGCTGGTTCTTTGAGAAAATAAACCAAATAGATAAGCCACTAGCCAGACTTATTAAGAGAAAAAGAGAATCAACGCACATCAACAGAATCAGAAATGAGAATGGAAAAATCATGACAGACCCAACAGAAATACAAAGAATTATTAAAGAATACTATAAGAATCTATATATGCTAACAAGATTGAAAACCTGGAAGAAATGGTCAACTTCCTAGAAAAATACTACCTTCCAACAGTGACCAAGGAAGAAACAGAAAATCTAAACAGACCAATTACCAGCAATGAAATTGAATCGGCTATCAAAAAACTACCCAAGAACAAAACCTCCAGGCCAGATGGATTCACTGCTAAATTTTATCAGATATAAAGACAAGGCAAAATACCCATTCTCCTTAAAGTTTTCCAAGAAATATAAGAGGAGGGAATACTCCCAAACTCATTCTATGAGGCCAACATCACTCTAATACAAAAAAATCAGGTGAAGACCCCACCAAAAAAGAAAATTACAGACCAATATCCCTGATGAACATAGATGCAAAAATACTCAACAAAATATTAGCAAATGAAGTTCAAAAATACATCAAGAGAGTCATAAAATGTCATCCAGTGGGATTCATCTCAGGGATGCAAGGATGGTAAAACATTCGAAAATCCATCAACATTTTCCACCTCGTCAACAAAAAGGACAAAAGCCACATGATCATCTCCATAGATGCCATAAAGGCAATTCAACAAAATTCAACATCCATTCATGATAAAAACTCTCAACAAAATGGGTATAGAGGGCAAGTACCTCAACATAATAAAGGCCATATATGACAAACCCACAGTCAACATCATGCTTAAGAGTGAGAAGCTGAAAGCCTTTCCTCTAAGATTGGGAACAAGACAGGGATGCCCACTCTCCCCACTGTTATTCAGCATAATACTGAGGTTGTATCCAAGGCAATCAGACAACACAAAGAAATAAAAGGCATCCAGATTGGCAAGGAAGAAGTTAAACTGACCCTGTTTGCAGATGACATGATATTGTACATAAAAATCCCTAAAGAATCCAGTCTAAAACTAATATCTGAATTCAGCAAATTTGCAGTATACAAAATTAATACACAGAAATCTGTGGCATTCCTATACACCAACAATGAACTAGCAGAGAGAGAAATCAGGAAAACAATTTCATTCACAATTGCATCAAAAAGAATAAAATACCTAGGAAGAAACCTAACCAAGGAAGTGATAAACCTATATCCTGAAAACTACAAGAAACTTAAGAGAAATTAAAGAAGACACCAATAAATGGAAATTCATTCCATGCTCATGGATAGGAAGAATTAGTATTGCCAAAATGGCCATCCTGCCTCAAGCAATCTCTGGATTCAATGCAATTCCTATCAAAATACCAACAGCATTCTTCAAGGAACTAGAGAAAATGGTTCTAAAATTCATATTGAACTAGAAAAGACCTTGAATAGCCAAAGCAATTCTGAGAAGGAAGAATAAAGCTGGAGGCATTATGCTCCCCAACTTCAAGCTCCACTACAAAGCCACAGTAATCAAGACAATTTGGTACAGGCAAAAGAACAGACCCATAGACCAATAGAACATACTAGAGAGCCCTAATATAAACCCAACCATACATGGTCAATAAATATACAATAAAGGAGCCATGGATATACAGTGGGGGCAATGACAGCCTCTTCAACAGCTGGTGTTGGCAAAAGTGTACAACTTAATGCAAGAGAATGAAACTGGATTATTGTTTAACCCCATACACAAACATAAACCATAAAACTTAGAAGACAACATAGGCAGATATCTATTGAATATAAGCATGAGTAACTTCTTCCTGAATGCATCTCCTTGAGCAAGGGAAACAAAAGCAGAAACGAACTCACGAGACTATGTAAAACTAAAAAATTTCTGTAAGGCAAGGAACACCATCAACAGAACAAAAAGGCATCCTACAGTATGGGAGAATATATTTGTCAATGACATATCCTACAAGGGACTAACATCCAAAATATATAAAGAACTTACATGCCTCAACACTCAAAAAGCAAATAACCTGTTTAACAAATGGGCAGAGGATATGAAGAAACAATTCTCCAAAGAAGTTCAAATGGCCAAAAGACACATGAAAAGATGCTACACATCACTAATGATCAGGGAAATGCAAAATAAAACCACATGAGATATCAAGTCACACCAGCAAGGATAGCCAGCATTGAAAAGACTAAGAACAAGATGTGGAGAGAGGGGAACCCTCCTATACTGCTGGTGGAAATGTAAGCTAGTTCAACCATTGAGGAAAGCAATATGGAGGTTCCTCAAAAAAACAAAAAATAGAAATACCATTTGACTTAGGAATCTCACTCCTTGGAATTGACCCAAAGAATACAACTTCTTAGATTCAAAATGACATATGCACCCCTTTGTTTGTCGCAGCACTTTTTACAATAGCCAAGATATGGAAGCAACCTAAGTGTTCATCAGTAGATGAATGGATAAAGAAGAGGTGGTACATATACACCATGGAATACTATTCAGCCATAAGAAAGAAACAAATCTTACCATTTGCAACAACATGGATGGAGCTGGAGGACATTATGCTGAGTGAAATAAGCCAGGTGGAGAAAGACAAATGCCAAATGATTTCCCTCCTTTGTGGAGTATTACAATGAAGCAAAGCTGAAGGAACAAATAGCAGCAGACTCAGAGACTCCAAGAATGAACTAGTGGTTACCAAAAAGGAGTGGTGTGGTAGGGCGGGTGGGGAGGGAGGGAGAAATGGATTAAGGGGTATTATATTTAGTACACATGGTGTGGGGGATCACGGAGAGGACAGTGTAGCACAGAGAAGACACATATTGGATCTGTGGCATTTAGTACACTGATGACAGTGATTTCATTGGGTTGTGGGTGGAGACTTTATAATATTGTTAATGTAGTAACCACATTGTTTTTTCATGTGAAACCTTCATAAGAGTGTATATCAATCATGCCTTAATAAAAAAATATAATATTCCCTCTCTGGACTGTATAAATGTCAGTATCTTTGTTGTGATTTCGTCCTCTGGTTTTGTAAGATGCTCCAGTGAGGAAAAGACGTTTATTCATTGTTTCATCTGCATGTGAATATACAATTATTTTGCAATAAAAATGCTTATATAAAAATAATCTTTAAAAGTCACTAGTAAAAGTTATATTTATAAATATTCACATACATAATATCCCTGCATGATACCAAATTAAAATATTCTTTGTCATGTAGACCAAACTAAAATAATAATTATAAGCTTGAGCAAATACAACATTAATATTAGCAGTATTCTACAAATGAACAATATTTATTTGTATTGATGAATGTATTTATACAGAAGGGGGTATCAGACAACACAGAGTTTATGATATCACATCCAGTATTTATTAAGCATGATTTATTTTACAGTGAATGGTAAAATAAATTTCTCATTTGAATGAGGGAGCGATACATTAATAGTGTGCCTTCTGGGGTCCAATAGCTAAGGTTGTATTGTAATAAAAGTATGAAAGTTATTACAGGACACAATATATTCCTTACTGCTACTTTTTTAATGCAATAAGAGTCTATAGGCTGACCTCAATATATTCATACCATAAACACCTGGCATGTGTCAGGCTAAGTGTTAGTGTGGGGAAAGAGAATAAAAATTCTAGTGTAAAGGAAATGTGTATGCTATTTACCAGACCAGGTGTCTTCCAGTCTGAATCCCTTGTATTTCTTTTTCTTGTCTAATTGCTCTAGCTAGAATCTCCTGTACAGTTATAAATAGAATTGCCAAGAGTGAGAGAGAGAAGATTAAAAATGGTGGTGTGAAAGGAGAGACAGAGTCTTCCTCCTAAAACTAGATATAATTAGAAAATATAGTTGGCATAACTAATCCTGAGAGAGCAACAGGAAAGAGGATGGCGCCAGACTACACACACCTAGAGAAAAGATCAGACCTCACCAAATGGGGTAACTTATGAGAGCTGTGGCTCCACGGCAACTGAACCCTTCCCCCACCCCAGCTCACCAGCGGAAGGAAGAGAAATGGAGCAGGGAGGGAGTAGAAGGCTTGGGACTGCTGAATACCTAGCTCCAGAGATTTGCTCTCGGAGCACAAACCTACATTTCATGGTGCTTTCATGAGATTCACATGACTACCAGGTTGGAATTTAATACAGGCAGAGTTCCTGGGGAGAGTGGGATTCTGGCTGCTTGTGGAAAGCAGGGATCCATATCCAGCTGATCTGGGACAAGAACTTATACCTGTGTGACCGTCCCAATGGCTCAGGCAGTGGAGACAGGCACAGCAGCCGGGAGGTGGGGAACAGCTCTTTCCTCCCGCCAGGCACCAGTAACACTCCCCTGAAAACCCTGACATTGTTTCAGGGGCTGAGCAGCTCCAGAATAGAGCTTCTGGACATGAGAGGGCACCATATACAAACATGAAACACCAAAGGAACCTTGTCCAGAGTGAAATTATTAATACAACTTTGGAGAAAGACTATATGATATGGACCTTGTGACTCTTCCTGAAAGGGAGTTCAAAATAAAAATTATCAACATTCTAATGGAGGTATGGAAAGACATCCAAGAATTCAGGAATGAATTCAGGTCAGAGATCCAATCATTGAAGAGCATGATGGAGGGAATTAAAAGCAGGTTGGATACAGTGGAGGAGACAATAAATGAAATAGAAACTAGAGAAGAGGAATACAAAGAAGCTGAGGCACAGAGAGAAAAAAGGATCTATAAGAATGAAAGAATATTGATAGAACTGTGTGACCAATCCAAACGGAACAATATTCAGATTATAGGGATACCAGAAGAAGAAGAGAGAGAGAAAGGGATAGAAGGTGTCTTTGAGGAGGTAGTTGCTGAAAACTTCCCAAATCTGGGGAAGGAGATAGTCTCTCAGGCCATGGAGATCCACAGATCCCCCAACACAAGGGACCCAAGAAAGACAACAGCAAGACACATAGTAATTAAAATGGGAAAGATCAAGGATAAGAACAGACTGTTAAAAGCAGCCAGAGGCAGAAATAAGCCATCAGGCTAACATCAGACTTCTCAGCAGAAACCTTACAGGCCAGAAGGGAGTGGCATGATGTGTTAAATGCCATGAAGCAGAAGGGCCTGGAACCAAGATTACTTTATCCAGCAAGATTATCATATAAATTTGAAGGAGGGATTAAACAATTTCCAGATAAGCAAAACCTGAGAGTGTTTACCTCCCACAAACCATCTCTGCAGTCTATTTTGCAGGGACTGCTATAGAGGGAAGTGTTCCTAGGGTTGGATAGCTGTCACCAGAGGTAGTAAAACCATGGTAGGGAGGGTGGAGCAGCTGGTTGTGAGGCAAATGCAAAATTAAATTGACTATCCCCAAAGTCAATCAAGGGATAGACAAAAAGTACAGAATTTGATACCTAATATATAAAAAACGAAGGAGGAAGAAAAAGGAGGAGAAATACAAAAGAACCTTTACACTGTGTTTGTAACAGCAAACTAAGTGAGTTAAGTTAGACTCTTAGATAGTAAGGAAATTAACCTGGAACCTTTGGTAACCATTAATCTAAAGCCTGAAATGGCAATAAGTACACACCTATCAATAATCACCCTAAATGTAAATGGACTGAATGCACCAATCAAAAGACATAGAGTCACTGAATGGATAAGAAAACAAGACCCATCTATATGCTGCTTACAAGAGACTCATCTCAAACCCAAAGACATGCACAGACTAAAAGTCAAGGGATGGAAAAAGATATTTCATGCAAACAATAGGGAGAAAAAAGCAGGTGTTGCAGTACTAGTATCAGACAAAACAGACCTCAAAACAAAGAAAGTAAAGAGATAAAGAAGGACCTTACATAATGATAAAGGGCTCAGTCCAACAAGAGGATATAACCATTATAAATATATATGCACCCAACACAGGAGCACCAGCATATGTGAAACAAATACTAACAACTAAAGGAGGAAATAGACTGCAATGCATTCATTTTAGGAGACTTCAACACACCACTCACTCCAAAGGACAGATCAAACAGACAGAAACTAAGTAAGGACACAGAGGCACTGAACAACACAATAGAACAGATGGACCTAATAGACATCTATACAACTCTACACCCAAAAGCAACAAGATACACATTTTTCTCAAGTGCAGATGGAACATTCTCCAGAATAGAACACATACTAGGCCACAGAAAGAGCCTCAGTAAATTCAAAAAGATTGAAATTCTACCAACCAACTTTTCAGACCACAAAGGTATAAAACTAGAAATAAATTATACAAAGAAAGCAAAAATGCTCACAAACACATGGAGGCTTAACAACACGCTCCTAAATAGTTAATTGGTCAGTGACCAAATTAAAATGGAGATTCAGCAATATATGGAAATAAATGACAACAACAACACAAAGCCCCAACTTCTGTGGGACACAGCGAAAGCAGTCTTAAGAGGAAAGTATATAACAATTCAGGCATATTTAAACAAGGAAGAACAATCCCAAATGAATAGTCTAACATCACAATTATCAAAATTGGAAAAAGAAGAATAAATGAGGCCTAAAGTCAGCAAAAGGAGGGACATATTAAAGATCAGAGAAGAAATAAACAAAATTGAGAAGAATAAAACAATAGAAAAACATCAATGAAACCAAGAGCTGGTTCTTTGAAAAAATAAACAAAATAGATAAACCTCTAGCCCGACTTATTAAGAGAAAAAGAGAATCAACACACATCAACAGAATCAGTAACAAGAAAGGAAACATCACGACAGACCCAACAGAAATGCAACGAATTATTAGAGACTACTATGAAAACCTATATGCTAACAAGCTGGAAAACCTAGAAGATGGACAACTTCCTAAAAAAATACAACCTTCCAAGACTGACCAAGGAAGAAACACAAAATCTAAGGAAACCAAATCACAGCAAAGAAATTGAAGCAGTAATCAAAAACTACCCAAGAACAAAACCCCCAGGCCAGATGGATTTACCTTGGAAGTTTATCAGACATACAGAGAATATATAATACCCATCCTCCTTAAAGTTTTCCAAAAAATAGAAAAGTAGGGAATACTCCCAAACTCATTCTATGAAGCCAACATCACCTTAACACCGAAACCAGGTAAATACCCCAACAAAACAGAAAATTACAGCCCAATATCCCTGATGAACATAGATGCAAAAAGACTCAACAAAATATTTGCAAACTGAGTTAAAAAATACATCAAAAGGATCATACACCATGATCAAGTGGGATTCATCACAGGGATGCAAAAATGGTACAAAATCCATCATTATCATTCACTACATAAACAAAAAGGACAAAAACCACATGATTATCTCCATAGATGCTGAAAAAGCATTCAACAAAATTCAACATCCATTCATGATAAAAACTCTCAACAAAATCAGTATAGAGGGTGGTACCTCAACATAATAAAGGCCATATATGATAAACCCACAGCCAACATCATACTGAACAGTGGAAAGCTCAAAGCTTTTCCTCTGAGATTGGGAACAAGACAGGGATACCCACTCTCCCCACTGTTATTCAACATTGTACTGGAGGTCCTAGCCATGGCAATTAGACAAAACAAAGAAATACAAGGAATCCAAATTGGTAAAGAAGAAATAAAACTGTCCCTATTTGCAGATGAGATAATATTGTACATAAAAAATCCTAAAGACTCCACTCCAAAACTACTAGAACTGTTATTGGAATATAGCAAAGTTGAAGGATTTAAAATTAACACACAGAAATCTGTGGCTTTCCTATACACTAACAATGAGCCAATAGAAAGAGTAATCAGGAAAACAATTCCATTCAGAATTGCATCAATAAGAATAAAATACCTAGGAATAAACCTAACCAAGGAAGTGAAAGACCTATACCCTGAAACTACAAGACACTCTTAAGAGAAATTAAAGAGGACACTAACAAATGGAAACTCATCCCATGCTCTTGGCTAGGAAGAATTAATATGATCAAAATGGCCATCCTGCCCAAAGCAATATACAGATTTGATGCAATCCCTATCAAATTACCAACTACATTCTTCAACAAACTAGAACAAATAGTTCAAAAATTCATATGGAAACACCAAAGACCCCAAATAGCCAAAGCAATCCTGAGAAGGAAGAATAAAGTGGGGGGAGAGGATATTGCTCTCCAAGTTCAAGCTCTACTACAAAGCCATAGTAATTAAGACAATTTGGTACTGGCACAAGAACAGAGCCACAGACCAGTCGAACAGATTAAAGACCACAGATATTAACCCAAACATATATGGTCAATTTATGTATAATAAAGGAGCCACAGACATACAATGGGGGAAATGACAGTCTCTTCAACAGATGGTGCTGCAAAACTGGAGTTACATGTAAGAAAATGAAACTGGATCACTGTCTAACCCTTTACACAAAAGTATATTCGAAATGGATCAAAGACCTGAATGTAAGTCATGAAACCATAAAACTCTGAGAAAAAAGCATAGGCAAAAATCTCTTGGACATGAACATGAGCGACCTCTTCATGAACATATCTCCCCGGGCAAGGGAAACAAAAGTAAAAATGTACATGTGGGACTATATCAAGCTGAAAAGCTTCTGTACAGCAAAGGACACCATCAATAAAACAAAAAAGTACCCTACAGTATGGAGAATGCATTCATAAATGACAGATCTGATAAAGGGTTGACATCCAAAATATATAAAGAGTTCATGCACCTCAACAAATAAAAAGCAAATAATCCAATTAAAAATTGGACAGAGGGGCTGAATAGACAGTTCTCCAAAGAAGAAATTCAGACGGCCAACAGACAGATGAAAAGATGCTCCACATCGCTTGTCATCAGAGAAATGCAAATTAAAACCACAATGAGATATCACCTCACACCAGTAAGGATTGCCACCATCCAAAAGACAAACAACAGCAAATGTTGGCGAGGTTGCAGAGAAAGGGAAGCCCTCCTACACTGCTGGTGGGAATGCAAATTAGTTCAACCATTGTGGAAAGCAGTATTGAGGTTCCTCAAAAAGCTCAAAATAGATATACCATTTGACCCAGGAATTCCACTTCTTGGTATTTACCCTAAGAATGCAGCAGCCCAGTTTGAAAAAGACAGATGCACCCCTATGTTTATCACAGCACTATTCACAATAGCCAAAAATGGAAGCAACCTAAGTGTCCATCAGTAGATGAATGGATAAAGAAGATGTGGTATATTTACAGAATGGAATATTATTCAGCCATAAGAAGAAAACAGATCCTACCATTTGCAACAACATGGATGGAGCTAGAGGGTATTATGCTCAGTGAAATAAGCCAAGTGGAGAAAGACAAATACCAAATGATTTCACTCATATGTGAAATATAAGAACAAAGGAAAACTGAAGGAACAAAACAGCAGCAGAATCACAGAACTGATGAATGGATTAACGGTTACCGAAGGGAAAGGGACTGGGCAGGAGGGGTGGGAAGGGAGGAATAAGGTCAGGGAAAAAGAAAGGGGCCTTATGATTAGCATGTATAATGTGGGGCGGGCATAGAGAGGGATGTGTAACACAGCGAAGACAAGTAGTGAGTCCACAACATTTTACTATGCTGATGGACAGTGACTGTAATGAGGTTTGTGGGGGAAACTTGGTGAAGGGGTGAGTCTAGTAAACATAATGATCTTCATGTAATTGTAGATTAATGATAAAATGAATTTTAAAAAAAGAATTGCCAAGGGTGGGTATCTTTGTCTAATTTCTTTTAAAAAATTTTATAATTAAAAGGTTTTTTATTGAGATACATTAAAATAAAATGCACAAATCACATTGTACAGCTTGATGAATTTTGACATGTGTTATGCACTCATGTAACCATCACCCTGATCAAGATATCAAACATTCTCACTAATATTTTTCCCTACACTTACTCTACCCATCCTTACACCCCCTTCACTATGCCAACCACCTGTCAGTTCTCTGTGTCTAAGAGTCTATTTTTGTTCTGTTTGTTTGTTTTGTTTTTTAGATCCCACATGTAAGTAAAACCATACAATAGTCATTTTCCTTTCTCTGACTTATTTCACCTAGCATAATACCCCCTAGTTCCCTTCATGTTGTAAGAAATTGCAAGGTGTCATTCTTCTTTGTGGCTAAGTAATAGTCCACTGTGTATATGTACTACCTCTTCTTTATTGAGTTCATCTGTTGATGGAAACTTAGGTTGCATCCATGTCTTGGTTATTGTAAATAATTCAACAGTAAACATAGGAGTGCATATACTTTTTCAAATTAGTGATTTTGTTTTCAATGGTTAAATTCCCAGTAGTGGAATTACTGGGTTGTATTGTATTTGTATGTTTAGTTTCTTGAGAAACCTTCATACTACTTTCTGTAGTAGCTGCACCAATTTGAAATTCTACCAGCAGTGTGGAAGGGTCCCGTTTTCTCCACATCCTCACCAAATTTGTTATTTGTTGTTTTTGGGTAGCAGCCATTCTAACAGGTGGGAGCTGTTATCTCTTTGTGTGTTTGATTTAATTTTATATCTTTTTTTTTGTTAAGTATTATTGATAAACACTCTCCTGAATGTTTCACATGAAAAACAATGTAACTATTACAATCAACCATATTATGAAGTCCCCACCCATACCCCATTGCAGTCACTGTCCATAAGTGTAGTAAGATGCCACAGATACACTATTTGCATTCTCTGTGCTACACTGTCTTCCCTGTGACATACCACACCATGTGTACTAAACATAATACACTTCAATTACCTTCCTTCATCCCCGTCCACCCTCCCACACCCCACCCCTTTTGTAATCGCTAGTCCCTTCTTGGACTTTGTGAGTCTTCTGCTGTTTTGTTCCTTCAGTTTTGCTTCATTTTTGTACTCTGCAAATGAAGAATATCATTTGGCACTTGTCTTTCTTGCCTGGATTATTTAGCTGAGCATAATATCCTCCAGCTCCATCCATGTTGTTGCAAATGGTAAGATTTGCTTCTTTCTTATGGCTGAATAGTATTCCATTGTGTATATGTACCTAATTTTCCTTATCCACTCATCCACTGATGGACATTTAGGATGCTTCCATATCTATGCTATTGTAAATAATGCTGCAATCAACATGGGGGTGCATATATCTTTTTGAATCTGAGAAGTTGTATTCTTTGGGTAGACTCCTAGCAGTGGGATTCCCAGCTCAAATGGTATTTATATTTTTAGCTTTTTGAGAAACCTCCATATTGCTTTCCACAATGGTTCAACTATCTTACATTCCCACCAGCATTGTAGGAGGGTTCCACTTTCCCCACATACTCGCCAACATTTGTTGTTCTTATTTTTTTATCTCTTTTTTTTGAGAGTGCATCTCTCATATTTATTGATCAAATGGTTGTTAACAACAATAACATTCTGTATAGGGGACTCAATGCACAATCATTAATCAACCCCAAGCCTAATTCTCAACAGTCTCCAATCTTCTGAAGCATAATGAACAAGTTCTTACATGGTGAAAAAGTTCTTACATAGTGAATAAGTTCTTACATGGTGAACAGTGCAAGGGCAGTCATATCACAGAAACTTTCAGTTTTGATCACGCATCATGAACTAGAAACAATGAAGTCATATATGATTTTTTTTTTTTTGATGCTGGTCATCCTAACTGGTGTGAGGTGAAATCTCACTGTGGTTTTAATTTGCATTTCACTGATGATTAGTGATGTGGAGCATCTTTCCATGTGTTTGTTGGTCATCTGAATTTCGTCTTTGGAGAATTGTCTCTTTATTTACTCTGCCCATCTTTTAATTGGGTTATTTTCTGTTTGGGTGTTGAGGCATGTGTGTTCTTTATATATTTTGGTTGTTGACTCCTTCTCAGATATGTCCTTTACAAATATATTCTCCCATACTGTAGGATGCTGTATTTTTCGGTTGATGGTGTCCTTTGCTGTACAGAAGCTTTTTAGTTTGATGTAGTCCCATGTGTTCATTTTTGCTTTTGTTTCACATGCTTGAAGAGGTGTGTTCAGGAAGAAGTTGCGCATGTTTATATTCAGGAGATTTTTTTCATATGTTGTCTTCTAAAAGTATCATGGTTTCATGACTTACATTCAGGACTTGATCCATTTCGTGTTTGCTTTTTTTAAAATTTTTTTATTAAGGTGTGATTGATAAACACTCTTATGAAGGTTTCACATGAAAAGCCAATGTGGTTACTATATTCACCCACATTATCAAGTCCCTACCCATACCCCAATTCAGTCACTGTCCATCAGTGCAGCAAGTTGCCAGAGATCTACTATATCCCTTCTCTGTGATACACTGTCCTCCCTGGGATCCCCCGCACCATGTGTGCTAAACATAATACCCCTCAGTGCCCTTCTCCCTCCCTCCCCACCTGTCCTCCCACACCCCTCCCCTTTGGTAACCAGTAATTCATTCTTGGAGTCTCTGAGTCTGCTGCTATTTTGTTCCTTCAGTTTTGCTTCATTGTTATACTCCACGAATGAAGGAAATCATTTGGCATTTGTCTTTCTCTGCCTGGCTTATTTCACTAAGCATAATGTCCTCCAGTTCCATCCATGTTGTTGCAAATGGTAGGATTTTTTTCTTTCTTATGGCTGAATAGTATTCCATTGTATATATGTACCACATCTTCTTTACCCATTCATCTACAGATGGACACTTAGGTTGCTTCCATATCTTGGCTATTGTAAAAAATTGCTGCGATGAACATAGGGGTGCATATGTCTTTTTGAATCTGAGAAGTTGTTTTCTTTGGGTATACTCCAAGAAGTGGGATTCCAGGGTCAAATGATATTTCTATTTTTAGTTTTTTAAGGTACTTCCATATTGCTTTCCACAATGGTTGAACTAGTTTATATTCCCACCATCAGTGTAGGAGGGTTCCCCTTTCTCTGCATCCTTGTCAGCATTTGTTTTCTTAGTCTTATCGATGCTGGCCATCCTTACTGATGTGAGGTGATATTTTATTGTGGTTTAACTTTGCATTTCCCTAATGATTAGTGATGTGTAGCATCTTTTCATGTGTCTGTTGGCCATCTGAATTTCTTCTTTGGAGAATTGTCTCTTCACATCCTCTGCCCATTTGTTAATCGGGTTATTTGCTTTTTGGTTGTTGAGGTGTGTAAGTTCTGTATATATTTTGGATATTAACCCCGTGTAGGATATGTCCTTTACAAATATATTCTCCCATACAATAGGAGACCTTTTTGTTTTGTTGATGATGTCCTTTGCCATACAAAAACTTTTTAGTTTGATGTAGTCCCATGAGTTCATCTTTGCTTTTGTTTCCCTTTCTTGAGGAGATGGGTTCAGGAAGAAGTTGCTCATGCTTATATTCAGGAGATGTTTGCCTATGTTGTCTTCTAAGAGTTATGGTTTCATGAGTTACATTTAAGTCTTTAATCAATTTCTAATTTACTTTTGTGTATGGGGTTAAACAAGAACCCAGTTTCATTCTCTTGCATGAAGCTGTACAGTTTTGCCAACACCAGCTGTTGAAGAGGCTGTTATTTCCCCACTGTATATCCATGGCTCCTTTATTGTATATTTATTGACCATATATGGTTGGGTTTATATCAGGGCTCTCTCGTCTGTTCCATTGGTCTATGGGTCTGTTCTTTTGCCTGTACCAAATTGTCTTGATTACTGCGGCTTTGTAGTAAAGTTTGAAGTTGGGGAGTGTAATGCCTCCAGCTTTATTCTTCCTTCTCAGAATTGCTTTGGCTATTTGAGGTCTGTTGTGGTTCAATATGAATTTTAGAACCATTTTCACTAGTTCCTTGAAGAATGCTGTTGGTATTTTGATAGGAATTGCATTGAATCCAGAGATTGCTTTAGGCAGGATGGCCATTTTGACAATAATGATTCTCCCTATCCATGAGTATAGGATGTGTTTCCATTTATTGGTATCTTCTTTAATTTCTCTCATGACTGTCTTGTAGTTTTCAGAGTATAGGTCTTTCACTTCCTTGGTTAGGTTTATTCCTAGGTATTTTGTTCTTTTTGATGTAATTGTGAATGGAATTGTTTTCCTGATTTCTGTCTATGCTAGTTCATTGTTAGTGTATAGGAATGCCACAGATTTCTGTGTATTAATTTTGTATCCCACAATTTTGCTGAATTCAAATATTAGATCTTGTAGTTTTGGAGTGGATTCTTTAGGGATTTTTATGTACAATATCATGTCATCTGCAAACGGACAATTGAACTTCTTCCTTGCCAATATGGATGCCTTTTATTTCTTCATGTTGTCTCATTGCCGTGGCTAGCTCCTCCAGTACTATGTTGAATAGAAGTGTGGATAGTGGGCATCCTTGTCTTGTTCCCAATCTTAAAGGAAAAGATTTCAGTTTCTTGCTGTTAAGTATGATGTTGGCTATGAATTTGTCATATATGGCCTTTATTATGTTAAGGTACTTGCCCTCTATACCCATTTTATTGAGAGCTTTTATCATGATTGAATGTTGAATTTTGTCAAATGCTTTTTCATCATCTATGGAGATGATGTGGTTTTTGTCCATCTTTTTGTTAGTGTAGTGGATTTTCTAATATTGTACTATCCTTGCATCCCTGGAATAAATACTTGATCATGGTGGGTGATCTTTTTAATATATGTTTGAATTTGGTTTGCTAATATTTTGTTGAGTATTTTTGCATCTATGTTCATTAAGGATATTGGTCTGCAATTTTCTTTTTTTGTGGTTTCTTTGCCTGGTTTTGTATTAGAGTGATACTGGCCTCTAGAATGTCTTTGAAAGTACTCCCTCTTCTTCTATGTTTGGGAAAAGATTAAGGAGGATGCATATTCTGTATTCACTACATGTTTGATAAAATTCAGCGTTGAAGCTATCTGGCCAGGAGTTTTCTTTTATGTATTTTTTTATTCCAATTTAATATCATTGCTGGTAATTGGTCTTTTTAGATTTTCTGTTTCTTCCTGGGTCAGCCTTGGAATATTGTATTTTTCAGAAAGTGTCCATTTCTTCTGTTATCCAGGTCATTAGAATATAATTTTTCATATTATTTTCTAATAATTTCCTTGTATTTCCATGGTGTCCATGGGGATTTTTCCTTTCTCATTTCTGATTCTGTTTATATGTGTAGGTTCTCTAGACTCTCTTTTGTTCTTGATAAGTCTGGCTAGGGCTTTATCTGTTTTGATTATTTTCTTGAAGAACCAGCTCTTGCTTTCTGTCATTCTTTCTCTTGTTTTATTTTTCTCAATTTTATTTATTTCTGCTCTAATCTTTATTATGACCCTACTTCTTCAGACTTTGGACCTCAGTTTTTCTTTTTTTCTAGTTTCAATAATTGTGAGTTTGGACTGTTTATATGGGGTTGTTCTTCTTTCCTGAGGTAGGCCTGCATTGCAGTATACTTTCCTTTTAGCATGGACTCAGCTGTGTCCCACAGATTTTGTGGTGTTGAATTACTGTCATAATTTTTCTCCATATATTGCTTGATCTCTGTTTTTATTTGGTCATTGATCCACTGGTTATTTAGGAGCATGTTGTGAAGCCTCCATGTGTTTGCGGGATTTTTCATTTTCTTTGTGTAATTTATTTCTAGTTCCATACCTTTGTGGTCTGAGAAGCTGGTTGGTCCAATTTCAAACTTTTTTAATTTACTGAGGCTCTTTTTGTGCCCTAGTATATGGTCTATTCTTGAAAATATTCCATGTGCACTTGAGAAGAATGTGTATTCTGCTTTTGGGTGTAGAGTTTGTTAGGTCCATCTGTTCTAATGTGTTCTTTAGTGCCTCTGTCTCCTTACTTATTTTCTGTCTGGTTGATCTGTCCTTTGGACTGAGCACAGTGTTGAACTCTACTAGAATGAATGCATTGCATTGTTTCCCCTTTTAATTCTGTTAGTATTTGTTTCACATATATAGGTGGTCCTGTATTGGATGCATAGATATTTATAATGGTTATATCTTTTTTTGGATTGAACCTTGTATCATTATTTAATGTCCTTCTTTGTCTCTAGTGACTTTTTTTGTTTTGAAGTCTATTTTGTCTGATACAAGTACTGCAACTCCTGCTTTTTTCTCCCTATTAGTTGCATGAAATATCTTTTTCCATCCCTTCACTTTTAGTCTGTATCTTTTGGGGTTTGAAGTGAATCTCTTGTAGGCAGCATATAGTTGGATCTTGTTTTTTTATCCAGTAACTGACTTTAATTGGTGCATTCAGACCATTTACATTTAGGGTGATTATCAATAGGTATGTACTTATTGCCATTGTAGGCTTTAGATTTGTTGTTAGGAAAGGTTCAAGGGTAACTTCCTTACTAAGAGTCTAACTTAACTCACTTAGTATGCTATTGCAAACACAATCTAAAGTTTCCTTTTTTCTCCTCCTTTTTCTTCCTCCTCTATTCTTTACATATTAGGTATCATATTCTGTACTCTTTGTCTATCCCTTGATTGACTTTGGGGTAGTTGATTTGATTTGCATCTGTTTAGTAATTAATTGTTTTACTTTGCTGTGGTTTTATTTCCCCTGGTAACAGCAATTTAACCTTAGGAGTACATCTATAGCAGTCCCTCCAAAATACACTGTAGAGAAGGTTTGTGGGAGGTAAATTCTCTCAGTTTTTGCTTATCACTCCATCAAATTTAAATGATAACCTTTCCAGGTAGAGTATTCTTGGTTTGATGTCCTTCTGTTTCATTGCATTAAATCTATCACGCCACTCCCTTCTGACCTGTAATATTTCTGTTGAGAAGTCTGATGATAGCTTGATGGGTTTTCTTTTGTATGTGATCTTTTTTCTCTCTCTGGCTGCTTTTAAAAGTCTGTCCTTTTCCTTGATCTTTACCACTTTAAATATTATATGTCTTGGTGTTGTCTTCCTTGGGTCCCTTGTGTTGGGAGATCTGTGTACCTCCATGGCCTGAAAGACTTTCTCTTTCCCCAGATTGGGGAAATTTTCAGCAATTACCTTCACAAAGACACTTTCTCTTTTTCTCTCTCATCTTCTTCTGGTACCCCTATAATATGAATATTGTTTGGATTGGTCACACAGTTCTCTCATTATTTTTTCATTCTTAGAGATCCTTTTTTTTCTCTGTGCCTCAGCTTCTTTTTATTTCTTTTCTCTAATTTGTATTTCATTCGTCTTCTCCACCATATCTAATCTGCTTTTAAAACCTTCCATTTCTGTTTCATTTTTTATACTGTGTTCTGTAATGATTTGATTTCCAACTTCATTCCTGAGTTCTTTAATATTTTTCTGTACCTCCATGAGCATGTTAATGATTGTTATTTTGAAATCTCTTTCAGGGAGATTCATGAGACCAGTTTCATTTTACTCTTTTTCTGGTATATGTAGGATTTTTTTTTGAAGCAGTTTCTCATATTTGTATGTGTTGGCTTCTTGTGTCCAGAAGCTCTATTCTCTGGAGCTACTCAGCCCCTGGAGCAATGTCAGGGGTTGTAGGGGATCAGTGATGGTGCATGGAGGGAGGAAAGAGCTGTTTCCTGCTTCCCATCCACTATACCTGTATCCACTGACAAAACCAGTAGGCAGAGCACATGGATATAAGCCTCTATGCTTTACATTTGTAGCTGCTGTAGGAGGGGCCTCCCTCTGTCTGGCCTGACACCAGGGCAGGGTTTGCTGGTTTGTGAGCCAAGTGTGGGCTGGTGGGAAGGAAGGTGCACCAGGCTGCATATCATGGTGGGGAGCCTTAGAGCTGTATAGCCATCCAGGGCTCTGGAGCACCTGAAAATTATGAAAGCTCCCAACATGCTGGTCAGAGTGTACCTGTACTATTTTGTCTACCTGTCCTTTCTCCTGAGCAGTAAGCTCTGTTCTATCCTTGCCCCTTCAACAGCCCTCTCACTGTTAGGAAGTTTCTCAGACTGCCTGCCTTTCCTTTGTCCCGAACTAGCCGGATATGGATCCCTGTTTTTCACAAGTGGCTGGAATCTCAGTCTCTCCAGGTGTTCTGCCTGTCTTAGCTTTCCAATCCCCCAAATCACCAGAGCACCATGCAATGTAGGTTTATGCTCCCAGGGCAGATCTCCAGAGCTAGGTGTTCAGTATTCCCAGCCTTCCACTCCCTCCTTGCTCCTCACATCAGTGAGCTGGGGTGGGAGAAGGGCTTGTGTCCCACCTTCAAGGCTTTGGTACATTACCTTGTTCCATAAGGTCTGTTCTTTTCTCCAAGTTTCTGCAGTCTGTCACAGCCTTCTTTCCTGTTGCTCTTTCACAATTATTTGTATTAATTATATTTTCATATTATATTTAGTTTTAGGAGGAGGCCTCTCTCACCTCTCACGCTACCATCTTTCTGCTATTCCTCTTTGTGGTTTTGATTTGCATTTTCCCTGATGATTAGTGATGTTGAGCATCTTTTCATGTCTGTTGGCCATCTGTTTCTTTATCATTGTCTAACTTCTGATCTTTGTAATACAATATTCAGTGTTTCACCAGTAAGTATACATGTTAATTGTAAGTTTTTTGTACATGATCCTTTATAGGTTGAGGAAATTTATGTCTGTTTCTAGTTTATAGATTGTTTATTTTTTATTGTGTAAGTGTATTCGAATTTTTCAAAATTCTAATTGAGATCATCATGTGGTTTTGATCATTATTCTATTAACTTGTGTTAAATTGGTTGATTGTGTTATGTTAAACCAATCTTAAATCCCTGGGATAAATCCAGTTGATCATGGTATGCAACCTTTTTGTATATTGCTGGATTTTGTTTGGTAGTATTTTATTGAGGATTTTTATGTTATATATTCACCAGGATCTTGGTCTATAGTTTAATTTTCTTTGATATCTTTGATTTTTGTATAAGGATAATGTATGTAAATCAAAATGCATTTATAACTGTTTTGTGAGTAATTCATGTTAATTCTTTACTTTTTGGTATAATTCATCTGTGAAGATATCTGGACCTGTTCTTTGTGGAATGTTTTGATTATTTAATCTCTTTACTTGTTATAAGTCAATTCTGATTTTCTCTTTCCCTTGACCATTTTTGGTAGTTTGTTACTCTCTAGGAACTACCCAATTCTAGTAGATTATCTTATTTGTTAGCATACAATTATTCATAATATTACTTTAAATTATTTTTTATTCTAGTATGTTGGTAGTAACAGCAGCTCTTTTCTCTTGATTTTAATAACTTAAGTCTTCTCTCTTCTTCTTAATCATGCAGCTAGTATTGTAATGTTTCTTGATCTTTTGAAAAAGTACATTTTGTTCCTTTGATTTTCTCTGTTGTTTTTGTTACCTCTATTTTGTTTTTTTCTTCTGTGGTCTTTATTATTTTCTCTCTTACGCTTGCATTGTGTTTAGTGTGCTCTTTTCTATTTTTTTAAGGTGGAAAGTCACTGATTTGAAATCTTTCTTCTTTATAAAGTTAAACATTATAGATATAATTTTCCTCCTAAGCATAGCTTTCACTGCATTCCATAAGTTTGACATACCAAAATTTTCTTTTCTTTCATCTCAAAGTATTTTCTAGTATCCTTTGTGATCTTTTCTTTGACCCATTGTTCACTTAGGAGTATATTTTTAATTCCCACATATTTGTTACTTTCTGAATTTTCTTCTAATATTTTCCAATTTTATTCCATTGTAGTTGGAAAACATACTTGGTATGATTTAACTAAATAAAACTTTGCTGTGTTTTATAGGCCAAATTATGGTCAGTCTTGGAGAATGTTCCATGTGAATTTTAGGAAAATGTCCACTCTATTGTTACTGAGCATTGTGTTCTACAGATGTTTCTCATATCTGTCTATTCTGGAGAATGCATCATGTTTATCTGATAAGAGTTTGTATCTGTTGTTTTTGAATGGAGTATTCATCAAATCTTTGTTAGGCTTAATTGCTGTGTAGTACTGTTTTTTTTTATTCTGTCCATTATTGAAAGTGATGTATTAAAGTATGTAGCTATTATTGTTGAATTGTCTGTTTTCTCCCTTTAGTTATGTCAGTTTTTGTTTCATGTATTTTAGGATACACTTCAAGCATTTAGAATGTATGTTAGGTGGATATATGCTTATAATTCTTTTATCTTCTTGATAATTAGCTCTCTTGTCATTATAAAATATCCCTCTTTGCCTAACAATTTTCTGCTAAACTTGTTATTTGATATTAGTATAGCCACCCTTGATCTCTTTTGTGTACTGTTTAAGTGGCATGTCTTTCATTATCCTTATGCTTACTCTGCTCTAGCCTTTATTTGCTGCTTTCACAGAAACTGAAAGTTAGAATTTAGAGACTTCTCTTTCCTCTCCTGAGCACATGCACATTCCTGTGTATCTCTGTTGCCTTCTAGATTTCTAGCAATACGTCAGATTTGTCTAAGTTTCCTATGTACATTTAATTCTCCAATTATATATATATGTGTGTGTGGGTGTATGTATGTGTATTCATATGTATATATAATTTTTTTGTCAGCTTCTTGTCAGCCATTGCTAACAATGGCAATTAAGGCTCTGACCCTATTAAACAGTGCTGCTTATTACCTTTGATGAATGCTGTGAGAATAGGCTTTTTGTCAGAGTACATGCTGAGTCAGGTCAGCCAAGAGACACTATGAGAGTGAAGCTTTCAGTGAGCAATTAAAGACGTCATATGGTGGCAGTTCTTGGGGAATGGAACTTTTGCAGACTTCCAAATGTTTTGTTCTGATCAGTGGCTGCCAAGCTGCTGAATTCATGGTTCTTTGGTTATCAAAACTGTTTTTACACATTCATCAAGCTAGGTAGAGGGGTGAATAAGGGTAGAATTTATCTGAGCTTGCAATATATCAAAGCTAACTTAGATTCGACTGTGTTCTTGAACAAACACTATTAAGATTGTTACAAATGTTTACTTTTTAGTGTTCTGAGAAGTTGATTTTGATAGTTCTACCAGTTTTATAGCTTTTATAGAGGAATGTGTTTTTGAGGTCCTTACTTTACAATTCTAAGATTGTCCCTTGCTAAATACCTTTTCAATGTGAATATAATGTTTAATTTATTCTGTGTTTATTAAGTACCTACTATGTTAGAGATAATATTTAAATTAATAGGGTTAGAAGGAAGCTGGGACACATGAACTCATGATGGCTCACAGTTGCTGAGCGGCAGTGCAGCGCCTTGTGAGATGCCAAGCACCTTACTGAGTGCTCTCGCTAACTGCACACAACCACTCTGTAAGGGAATTTTTATTTATTTCCTTATCTGGATAATGGGACTCAAATTTAATGACAGCAAATTACTTGTCTATGCTATTACAGCTGGTTTGGGGTTGGTCACTCTTGAAATCAAGATCAATACCTCTTAACACTAAAATGTTATAAAATTGTGATACTTTCAAGTGTGTACATTCTGTTGTTCAACAAATTTAAATATACTCAGCATTTGTGTTTCATAAGTTGTTTTGTGAATAGTTTTCTTGAAAGTAAAAAAAAAATTTTACTGAGTGACATTCTAGATCAGGTGAATTATTGAAATCCTCACTCAAATAACAATGCCCCAGAGTTCCAGAGATGTTTAAATTATTCATTGAAAAGACGTGAAGTAGTATTATAACTTAAATGTGATTGTTTTTAATACTGTCACACAAGACATATCAAATTGTTGTACTCCAGACCTTATCCAAAACATGAGTTAAAAGTGTGACCTGAAAGCTTTTTTCTGAGTCAATAGGAAAGATCAAATTTATCTTCTAGAATTTTCACCAGGGAATAAAGGCAATATGCCCTTCGTAATATCAGCTTTCCATCTCAGCAGGGAAGACCAGAAATGTCACTCTGAATTTCAATTTTCTTGGAATTTTCCATGTGATAATGCTTTAGATATGTTCTTTTAAATTTGCTTTCCAGATTTTAAATAATACTTTTAGTTTAAGGAGGTATAGTTTAGAAACATTTAAAGCTATACATATCTAGCAATCTCAAAAATACTTAGGCTGTTCATCATATATGTTCATATTTTCTTGAAGATCTAACAAATTATTAAAATGCAACTATATAAAAGTTGCATAGCATAGTGTTTTCACATTAGGGTGAGCACCAGAATGAGGTGACTGGGACACTACAGACATAGAATTTAAGGAGCATTCATGCTCAGAGTCATTCTAATGAATTCTGTGCTAGGATTCTAATGAAACCAGTGCTAATCCTGGTAGTGACTATTTCTTTATACTTTGCACTTGAATCTGCTTGCATGACCCTATGAGAGAACACCTCCATAAATTCTGTGCCGTCAGCACCTCATCATTTCACCTTAGTTGCATCCCTGTCATGCAGAATGCTGACAGTAATTCTAATTATTGGACAAATAGACTGAGCTTAGAAATATTGTTCAAATAGAGCGTACTTGAATCTGAAGTTAATTTTAGGTACAATTGATCTGATTATTTGCCTTTTCAAGCTGTAGTTCATCATTGTTTTAACTTCTATAACATATTTTAGGTATGTCTGGTGGTACAAAGCTTTTTCATTGTACTAGTTCAATAATTATATGGTCATATATTTACTTAATTACATATTCTTATGGAAGTTGCAGACCATAACAGTATCAGAATTTAGAGAAAAAAGATCACTATAATTTACAGAGATTTAAAAATATCATAAGGAAATATTATGAGCACATTTATGCATTCATGCCAATAAATTAGATAATTTACATGAAATGGACAAATTTCTTTAAACATACAAGCTACCGAAGTCTTCTCAAAAAGACATAGCTAATATGAATAGTAACTTAGGTATCAATGAAATTAAATTTTAAAGTTCTTGCCACAAAGAAAACTATGCTCAGATGCCTTTATTAGTAAATTCTACCAAAAATTTAAGAAACATCCCTAACTGTTGACATATACTCCCAGAAAATGGAAAAGGAAATAATTAATGCTTCACAACAACTCAGTTGATAGGCCGTCATGTATCTGTTACCAAAACAGAAAAAGAGTGTAGAAGAAAGGAAAACCAGACATATATGTTTCGGGCTTATGGACGCAAAACTCTTTCCAAAAATGTTAGCAAATCAAATCCACCATTTATGAAAAAATAATAAAACTATGACCAAGTGGGGTTTATCTCAGGAATGAGATACAAGGCTGATTAAACACTGAAAAAAGAAAAGTAAAATTAATATCTGTTATCTCTCAAGGTATTAAAAGTGGGATGGAGAGAAGGGAGAGTTGATTAATATATTTTGTAAGGGAACTTTCTGTTGGTATACAAATATTCTCTATCTTAATTACTATGTTGTTTACACAATTTACATTTATCAAAACTCACCCACCAATACATTAAGTACCTGGGTATTTTGTTTTATGAAATATTTACCTCACTAACTCATTTGAGTCGAAAATTTAGAAGCTATTAGGATGGAATAATATGCAGTATTTGATTATAACAAAGCAGTTAAGATTAGAAGAATAAAGAGACAAAAACAATAGATTAATATAAAACAATAAACAAGATGGTCGATATAAATCTAAATAAGCACTGATTAAAGATAAATGGACTAAGCCCTCAAATAAAAGGTAAAAATAATCAGAATGAGTTAAGAAAAATAATCCAACCGTGTGAGGTGATTAGGGAGCACACTTTAAACATAAAAGCACAACAAAGCTGAAATGAAAGGATTAAATAGACCTAACATTCAATTTCTAAAAAAGGGGAAAAACTGTTATAGTTTAAAATTTTAGCATGCATTTTTCAGACAGAAATCAGTAAAGTCATATAAATTCTGCCCAAAACAATAAATAACTTGTTTTAATTAAAATGTGTAGAATATTCTGTGTAACAGTAGAAATATTCACATTACAAGGCCATATGGAAAATCTTTAGGAAGGTAAATAAAGTTGTCAACCCTATATAGCAATACCAAATGATAAAAAAGAAATAAAATTTAAAAATATCAATATCAAAAATACAAATGATTATACTTGATATCGCCACAGTTCTTAAAAAATGATAAAGATAAAATCATCTGTATGACAGAATTACAGTGTAGATAATGTTATGTATTGAAAATGTAACTTAGAACAAAAACAAGGACAATTAGAAAATTTTAATATTCCTAAATCTGATTTAAAAATTAAATTGCAGTTCAAATCAAAGAATACTTTGGTCCAGATGGCTTCACTTGTGAATTCTTCTAAACATTTAAGGAAAAAATACCAATTTTACACAAACTCATTAAGAGAGAAGAGTATAAGATGACACATATCAGTTCATATTAGGACACTAAGAAATCTCCAAACCAACATGGACTATAGCAGAAAGGAAAATAACATTCCAATATTCCAAATGAATATAAATGCAAAAACCCTAAACACTATTGAAGCACAACAAAACAAACAAAATGTTTAAAAAGAAATATGATTAACTGGTGTATATTAACTCTCCATATTTTTTCTAACATTTTTTTAAAGCAACAATGTGTTTCACTCCTTAACATGAAAAATCAGAAAAATCAGAATTACCTGAAAGGATGATAAGATTAGTCTGATAAAATTCATTGCCTGTTTATGATAACAGACGTTTTGTTCTCAAGAAATTAGAAATTGTGTTTATCCTAGTAACAAATACCTACTGGAAACATGCTACTAAATAGTGAAATAACTGAATTATTTTCCCTCAAGGACAGGAATGTCTTGTGCATGTCTACCCTTACATGCTTTGTAAAGGGCATCTTACCACTGAGCTGGTTTTGTAACCTATTGTGAGCAGATATGAACTGCTAACCTGTTTTAATTTATGGAATATGAAAGCATATGCAGGAATATGTACTTTAGCTAAACTACTAAGCATTTAGTGAATATAAAACCATTGAAATGCTTATGCAGGCCAACCACTATATCTGGAGGCAAACTGATAGGAAATAATAGAATATCTATCCAATCAGTGTAAGGCATATGCCCACACTCAGTGAGAGCTAGGGAATTCAAGTCTGGCCTACTACGTCATGACTGAACAACTTCTAATTGAGCAACCATTGCTTGATTCCCTTCATGAAACACCGACGATCAGTGAGCAGAATTCATGTGGCGGTGGTCAAGGCAAAGAGAGCCTGACCAATTCAGATACACCTCTCCAACCTTCTTAGGCTGTGTAGCCATTTTGCTTGTTAAGGAAATATAAGCTTTACTTTATAAATGCTTAGTGCCTTATTTTCCATCTGTATTTTACATCTCAAGACACAAGGTTTTGATATGATCTACAAAATTAAATTAAAACTAAAAATTGGAAATTTAAACAAAATGAATCTCTTCTATATTCAACATTGTACTGGAGTTCCTATAAGGGGCAGATACAAATTTTTTAGGGGAAAAAGAAAAAACTACACTTCATTTTCATGATATGATTCAATACATATAAATCAATAAACCAGTAGGGTTATTATGTGAATTTATTAATGGGGTAGAATACAACTTGAATATACAATTATCAATAGTATTTCTATATACCAATAGGCAACTAGAAAATAAAAGTTTAAACACTATTTCAATAGTATCAGAATAATTGAATAAAAACTTATGAAGTAGATATAAAAATCTTTGAGATAGAATAAATACATTTAAGTAAAGTCACCAAAATATATGCTACTCAAAAATTAAGAAGACTTAATGTATTTGAAGTCTCATAAATATTAAAATATATATTTTGCTATTTACTTATTTATAGGCTCCACACAATCACTAACAGAATCCCAGTGGATTTTTGGGGGTATAAAATGATAAGGTAATTCTAAAGTTTACATAGAACTATAAGATAATCTTGAAGGAGATGATCCCTGTTGGAGAGCTTATAATTCCAGAAAAGTTAAACATATAGACCAATGGTACTAATTCAAGTGTCCAGAAAAACCTCAGAAATAGTGATCTTTTTAATTTGACTTACAGTAAAGTACAACTGAAAATCCATAGGAAAGGATTATTTTCAATGTCATGATGAATCAATTGTACATCTGGTTGGAAAAACATAATGTCCACTGCCTCACTGGTAGTTAAAAAAAATAGATGTGAAATTCAGATCTAAATATAATAGATAAAACAATAAATATTTATGAGGAAATGTAGGAGAATAACTTCTCAAAGCAGGACACAAAAAGAATTAACCATCAAAAGATAACATTAATAAATTGGACTTCACTAAAATTAAAACCTTCCATTCATTGAAGACACGATTACAGTAGTGAAAAAAGTGAAGATATTAAATATATATACATATATGTATAGCCAAAATATTGCCTGTATCCTGAATATATTTTTTTAATCCTATAAATCAAAAAGAAAAAAGTAAACAAAAGTTTGAGCAGGCACCTCACAGAAGAAACAGGATTGTTCATTAAGCACATGAAAACGTGCTCAGCACCTTTCCTCTGTAAATACATACTACATGTGATGTGGTATTACTACACACACAGAATTATCTATAATTATGAACACATTTTTTCAATTAACAAGACTGCAAGTAAAGTATAGATAAGGATGTGGAGCAGGTGGAACTCATATATTTCTGGTATGTAAGTTTGTCTTTGGAAAACTCATTGACCGTATCTACAAAACTCATAAAATCCTACCCTGTAACCCAGACATTCCATAAAAAAAATATTTTGTATGTATGTATCCAAGTATAAGGAGTGCATATGCCCATCAAAAGAATATGCACCCGAGTATTTATTTGGGGGTATTCATAACTGCCAAATCAGGGAACAACCTGAATGCCCATTAAGAGCAGGTTATATAAGTGAATTGTAGATTAATCAAACAACAGAATATTATACACCAATACAAAGGAATGGCTTGTTGCTAACTGAGGAAAATACAGTGAAAGATTTACACAGAAAAGAGCACATATCATATATTCCATTTATTTGAAGGGTGAGAGGAGGCAAAGCCAATCCATGGTAATAGATATCAAAATGGTGATACATTTGGGCAGGGAAGGAGTCACTGGGAAGTATCATGGGGGAGAAAACCGGGAAGTGGCATGAGGGAGCCTTCTGAAATGATGGAAATATTTTGCATCTTGATGGATGGGTGATAGTTACAGGAATGCATCATATGGAAAAATGAATCAATCTGAGTAAATTTAAGATTTTTACATTTTTATTATGTAGTATTAAAGGATATTTTAAATTAAATAAATATAAATAATTTGGGCACAGAATAATCATCTAATTTGCCTTTGTTCTTTTTTGTAAAAATATGAAAAATCAGAAGTTAAAATTATCCCCATTTTTCAATGTCATATGTTCTTTTCACATAAGTCCTGATTTAAAAATATATTGTATGTTTCAACTTGGTATTTCAATATATGATACTGATTTAGTTTCCAAAACCACATTAAATAATTTGAAGAATCATAACTTTAAATGATGTCAAATATATACAGAATCTTGAAATAACAATCCAAAACTCCCAAGGAATATTTCTATGTCATTTAACAAAACAACTGCCAAATACTGGATTAGTTCTTTCAGGATTACAAAAAAGTCCTAATGCTGGGATGTTAATTTTATTTTAAGTATGATCTTCATACTCTGCCATTTCATATATATTCAGTCTTTCCCAATAGAAATACAGTCTATTAATGACTCTAATTACATCTTCCATGTTGGGAGTTTATAAATATAATACAAGTATCCCTGATGATTCTAAGCAACTTTTGCATAAAGAAGCTACAAAGTCATTCAAACTCTTAAACGGTTCTTTTGAATCACTATATTAATCATGTTCCTGAGCCAGTGGTCCAGGTGTGACAGCATGGAAACAAAAAACCCAGGAAATAGAATAATGCAATTAATTTACATTTTTACATTTGTGATTTACTGAGCCTGTCACCATACCATAGTTGAATTTCCTGGATATACTCTCACCAAGTAGCAATATTAGTGGACACATCTGCATGAGAGAATGTTAGATCCCAGCTAAATCCACATAAATAAACTGGCACTAAATAACTTTTATGCAAAACTTATATAGAACCTTAAGGTTAGCTAGCCTCTATATCTCTTTTTTTATGCAGTGCACTTAAAAATAGGTCATCCATCTACCCTATCTTAAACTATCACATATATACATCTTCCCCACTTCCTTTGCACTAAGCCACTCCCCTAAATACTTATTTACCAAGTTAGATACAAATTTAAATTTTGGGGTCCTCTAAGCTATTAGAGGAAACACTTAATTGTAGATTAGAATATGACCTTTTGTGATTTCACAAGCATAAAAAAAGTACCAAAGATAACTACAAATTTTACAACAATATCTACAGGTCAAGAATGCAAATAGATAACAAAAGTTTAACATATGAATATTAAATAGAAGCAAAAGTTTAGGTTTCTTTTAGGTAGGATGAAATGAACAATGAAAATTCCACTCTTGTCATGATTCCATTGTTGGATTTATATAACTTAAAAAATGAAACCTATAATATTTTTCTTGATGAATAAATTGTGGAACAGTAATTGAGAGGACAGAAACACTGTGGGAAACCTTGAGGTTTTAAGGTAAGAAAAAATGTAGTTACTTTAACAAAACCAGAAGAAATACACAAAAGACATCAGAGCTTGTAAATTTTTTTAAAAAAATAATGATTCAGGAATCATATTAAAGCTTGTAAAAAGACTCAAGAATTGTATGGCAATACATTTTTATTTGTCCTTAATAGCATTATTAATGTAAGAATTAATTTAGATTTACTAGATGAAACAATGCTAACTTTGAGACTGGGAGATAAATACATTCAAACTGCTTAAAATTAACTTTAGTGCAAGAGTTATTATTGCTGATTCAGTTTGGTAAGAACAATGCAAAAATCAATGCAAGTGGGGAAACAAATTGAGCTTGGTCTAAGATTTGAGGGATTCTAATAGTGCTCTCTTAAACTGCAGCCCCTTAGGCATCACACAAAATGAAATACATAATCAGCTTTCAGTATGTGTATGCCTTCATTAATCATAAAGTATAGGCAAATTCAGAGCTTGCAAACTTTGATTCTTTATTGTTGCTTCATGTTAATGACTATTGTCATTTATTCCCCTTTGGGTTTAACATCTTCAGCAACTGTAGAGTACAGATGGTAGAAAGCCCTTGTAGAAATGTCATCAGCAAATGTGGACATGTTGTATTCAAAACACATGATAAAGGAAAATAGTGAATTGCTCCCTAGTCTAAATAATAAATCAAAATGCTATAAAATAATATGTGGCAATGAAGTGACAATTTTGTCTTATCATTGGAATCACAGTGTATTTATTACAAAATTAAACATTAATGGCTATTAAGTGCTTATGTTAGACAAAAATATATAGAATAATCTCCATGTTCAAATTGATTTCAACATTAGTAAACTAAGCCTATATCATTTATAAAAATATTACTACTATTTCTAAAAACATTTAGAAAATTGTTCAAAAATCTGCAGCACTAACATTATCTTGGCATTAGCATCCTATAAAACTATGTTAATCTATAAAACCACTTTAATCCCGTAAAACTGTTACAACTATAGTCAGAACTTTATTTGCATGCAAACACCACCCAAATAGCACCAACACATTTTTTACAGGAATTTCAAAAATTTAAACATTTTAACATATATAAAATTTACCAGATCCTCCACTTTTTGTACAAAGAAAATAATACACAGCCTTGAAAACTAACCTTTGGTTAGGTTTCTAACAATATAAAAGGATACTGACTTAGAGGAACACATAACTGAATAATTATCAAGCTTATTTAGGTCTATTTCAAACGTGATAGGAGCAATCAATCTATTTCCAACAACATTTATTTCTTTTATATAAAAGGCTATGGGATGTAGAGAGAGGAAATCAGGTCTTCCTGTGACCAACTAGATTGGGATCCCTAGTGGTATTTTGAAATACCGGTGTTTCATGATCTTGCTCTAACTAGTAGTTTTAACAAGTTTGATTTATAACAAGCAAAGTCCTTAAATTAAAAATTGCTGCACTTCTGTTGTTTTATACTGTTTCTCAAAGAGCAGACTGCCTGCATTTGAATTACCCATTCTGCTAGTTAAATATAAAGATTATTATTTCCATCTCAGTTCTATTAAATCAGAATACCTCAAGCTAAATTTCTTTCGGTTAGAGCCCTGCTGCTATGCTTTTATTAATTGGTTCTTATTTCATAAATCCACAAATCTAGCCATTTTTCTGTATTTTCCATAGCTTTATCACAAAGCCTAGATGTTACTCTAGCACTTTCTGGAATGACCTCAATACAAACTGGCAAATTTCTTCTTCCGTTTTCTGGATTACCATATTATTGATTCATTAACTTTGAATTTACAGGTAACACTTTAGCTCATGCCTAAATGAAGCTTATCTAAGTCATATATTTTTCTCCATAAGGAAGAGTAGATAGAATATCAGCATTATGGTTGGGGGTATTTTAAATAGCAAAATCATGAAAAAAGCACAAAAATGCAAAAAAAAAAAGTGGCACAAAATAAGCCTTGAATAGGACACTTGTTTACAGTATGAGAGTTGAAACAAGAAAGCAAGTTTCATGTTGTTCAATATCATTTGGGAATATGTATATTGGGAATATGTATTTGGGAATATGAATGCTTGATACTGAGTAAGATCTCCATTTATGTGATTTTTTTACCACAGACTGAATGGCTTACACAACAAATACTTATTTCTTACAGTTCTGGAGTCTGCAAGTCCGAGTCCAGTGTGACAGCCCTGTTAGGTTTTTGGTCAATCCTCTCTCCTAGTTCACAGATAACCTCTCTCTAACTGTAAACATATGAATTTTGGGAGGATATAAACATGCAGTCCATAACAAATGAGAATTCTTTAAACTATGGTTTCATCTCTGATTAATCTACAATTACAGAAAGAACATTATGTTTACTAGGTTCCCCCCTTCACCAAGTCCCCCCTACATACCCCTTCACAGTCACTGTTCATTTGTGTAGTAAGATGCTGTGTAAAATCACTACTTGTTTTCTCTGTGTTGCACAGCCTTCCCTGTGCCCCCCCACGCACTACACATGCTAATTGTAATACCCTCTTTCTTTTTCCCCGCCCTTATCCCTTCCTTCCCACCCATCATCCCCAGTCCCTTTCCCTTTGGTAACTGTTAGTCCATTCTTGGGTTCTGTGATTCTGCTGCTGTTTTGTTCCTTCAGTTTTCCTTTGTTCTTATCTCCACATATGAGTGAAATCATTTGGTACTTGTCTTCCTCCACCTGAAATATTTCACTGAGCATAATACCCTTTAGCTCCATCCATGCTGTTGCGAATGGTAGGATCTGTTTTTTTTCTTATGGCTGAGTAATATTCCATTGTGTATATATACCACCTCTTCTTTATCCACTCATCTACTGATGGACATTTAGGTTGCTTCCATATATTGGCTATTGTAAACAGTGCAGCGATAAACATAGGGGTGTATCTGTCTTTTTCAAACTGTAGTGCTGCATTCTTAGGGTAAATTCCTAGGTGGAATTCCTGGGTCAAATGGTATTTCTATTTTGAGCATTCTGAGGAACCTCCGTACTGCTTTCCACAATGGTTGAACTAATTTTCATTCCCACCAGGAGTGTAGGAGGGTTCCCCTTTGTCCACACCCTTGCCAACATTTGTTGTTGTTTGTCTTTTCGATGATGGCCATCCTTACTGGTGTGAGGTGATATCTCATTGTGGTTTTAATTTGCATTTCTCTGATGACTAGCGATGTGGAGCATCTTTTCATGTGCTTGTTGGCCATCTGGATTTCTTCTGTAGAGAACTGTCTATTCAGCTCCTCTGCCCATTTTTTGATTGGATTATTTGCTTTTTGTTTGTTGAGGTGCATGAGCTCTTTATATATTTTGGATGTCAATCCTTTATCGGATCTGTCATTTATGAATATATTCTCCCATACTGTAGGATACCTTCTTGTTCTATTGATGGTGTTCTTTGCTGTACAGAAGCTTTTTAGCTTGGTATAGTCCCACTTATTCATTTTTGCTTTTGTTTCCCTTGCCCGGAGAGATATGTTCATGAAGACGTCACTCATGTCTATGTCCATGAGATTTTTGCCTATGCTTTTTTCTAAGTTTTATGATTTCATGACTTACATTCAGGTCTTTGATCCATTTTGAATTTACTTTTGTGTATGGGGTTAGACAGTGATCCAGTTTCATTGTCTTACATGTAGCTGTCCAGTTTTGCCAGCACCATCTGTTGAACAGACTGTCCTTTCCCCATTGTATGTCCATGGCTCCTTTATTGTATATTAATTGGCCATATATGTTTGGGTTACTCTCTGGAGTCTCTATTCTGTTCCACTGATCTGTGGCTCTGTTCTTGTGCCAGTACCAAATTGTCTTGATTACTGTGGCTTTGTAGTAGAGCTTGAAGTTGGGGAGTGAGATTCCCCCACTTTATTCTTCCTTCTCAGGATTGCTTTGGCTATTCGGGGTCTTTGACGGTTCCATGTGAATTTTTGAACTATTTGTACAGGTTCTTTGAAGAATGCTGTTGGTAATTTGATAGGGATTGCATCATATCTGTATATTGCTTTGGGCAGGATGGCCATTTTGACGATATTAATTCTTCCTAGCCAGGAGCATGGGATGAGTTTACATTTTTTAGTGACCTCTTTAATTTCTCTTAAGAGTGTCTTGTAGTTTTCAGGTTATAAGTCTTTCACTTCCTTGGTTTGGTTTATTCCTAGGTATTATATTCTTTTTGATGCTATTGTAAATGGAATTGTTTTCCTGATTTCTCTTTCTATTAGTTCATTGTTAGTGTATAGGAAAGCTACAGATTTCCATGTGTTAATTTTGTATCCTCCAACTTTGCTGAGTTCCGATATTAGTTCTAGTAGTTTTGGAGTGGAGTCTTCAGGGTTTTTTATGTACAATATCACACATCTGCAAATAGTGACAGTTTGACTTCTTTACCAATCTGGATTCCTTGTATTTCTTTATTTTGTCTAATTGCCATGGCTCAGACCTCCAGTACTATGTTGAATAACAGTGGGGAGAGTGGGCATCCCTGTCTTGTTCCCAATCTCAGAGCAAAAGTTTTCAGCCTCTCGCTGTTCAGTATGATGTTAGCTGTGGGCTCATCATATATGGCCTTTATTATGTTGAGGTACTTCCTCTCTACACCCATTTTGTTGAGAGTTTTTATCATGAATGGATGTTGAATTTTGTCAAATGCTTTTTCAGCATCTATGGAGATGATCACATGGTTTTTGTCCTTCTTTTTGTTGATGTGGTGTATGATGTTGATGGATTTTCGAATGTTGTACCATCCTTGCATCCCTGGGATGAATCCCACTTGGTCATGGTGTATGATACTTTTGATATATTTTTGAATTCGGTTTGCTAATATTTTGTTGAGTGTTTTTGCATCTACGCTTATCAGGGATATTGGTCTGTTGTTTTCTTTTTTGGTGGGGTCTTTGCCTGGTTTTGGTATTAGGGTGATGTTGACTTCATAGAATGAGTTTGGGAGTATTCCTTCCTCTTCTATTTTTTGGAAAACTTTAAGGAGAATGGGTATTATGTCTTCTCTGTATGTCTCATAAAATTCTGAGGTAAATCCATCTGGTTCAGGAGTTTTGTTCTTTGGTAGTTTTTTGATTACCAATTCACTTTTGTTCCTGGTAATTGGTCTGTTCAGATTTTCTGTTTCTGTCTGGTTCAGTCTTGGAAGGTTGTATTTTTCAAGGAAGTTGTCCATTTCTCCTAGGTTTCCCAGCTTGTTAGCATATAGGTTTTCATAGTATTCTCTAATAATTCCTTGTATTTCTGTGGGGTCCGTCGTGATTTTTCCTTTCTCATTTCTGATTCTGTTGATGTGTGTTGACTCTGTTTTTATCTTAATAAGTCTGGCTTGAGGCTTATCTATTTTGTTTATTTTCTCAAAGAACCATCTCGTGGTTTCATCGTTTTTTTCTATTGTTTTATTCTTTTCAATTTTATTTATTTCTTCTCTGATCTTTATTATGTCCCTCTTTCTGCTGACTTTAGACCTCATTTGTTCTTCTTTTTCCAATTTTGATAAGTGTGACATTAGACTATTCATTTGGGATTGTTCTTCCTTCTTTAAATATGCCTGGATTGCTATATACTTTCCTCTTAAGACTGCTTTTGCTGCGTCCCACAGATGTTGGGGCTTTGTGTTATTGTTGTCATTTGTTTCCATATATTGCTGGATCTCCATTTAATTTGGTTATTGATCCATTGATTATTTAGGAGCATGTTGTTAAGCCTCCATGTGCTTATGAGCCTTTTTGCTTTCTTTGTAGAATTTATTTCTAGTTTTATGCCTTTGTGGTCTGAAAAGTTGGTTGGTAGGATTTCAATCTTTTGGAATTTACTGAGGCTCTTTTTGTGGCCTCGTATATGGTCTATTCTGGAGAATGTTTCCTGTGCACTTGAGAAGAATGTGTATCATTTTGCCTTTGGATATAGAGTTCTATAGATGTCTATTAGGTCCATCTGGTCTAGTGTGTTGTTCAGTGCCTCTGTGTCCTTACTTATTTTCTGTCTGGTGGATCTGTCCTTTGGAGTGAGTGGTGTGTTGAAGTCTCCCAAAATGAGTGCATTGCATTCTATTTCCTCCTTTAATTCTGTTAGTATTTGTTTCACATATATTGATGCTCCTGTATTGGGTGCATATATGTTTATAATGGTTATATCCTCTTGTTGGACTGAGCCCTTTATCATTATGTAATGTCCTTCTTTATCTCTTGTTACTTTCTTTATTTTGAAGTCTATTTTGTCTGATTCTAGTATTGCTACACCTGCTTTTTTTTCTCTCAGTTGTTTGCATGAAATATCTTTCTCCAGCCCTTGACTTTTAATCTGTGCATTTCTTTGGGTTTGAGGTGAGTCTCTTGTAAGCTGCATATAGATGGGTCTTGTTTTTTATCCATTCTATTACTCTGTGTCTTTTGATTGGTGCATTCAGTCCATTTACATTTAGGGTGATTATCAATAGGTTGTACTTATTGCCATTTCAGGCTTTAGATTCGTGGTTACCAAAGGTTCAAGGTTAGCTTGTTTACTACCTTACTGTCTCTCTTAACTTGCTTATTGAGCTGTTATAAACACAGTCTGATGATTATCTTTCCCTTCTTTTTCCTCCTCCTCCATTCTTCATATGTTGGGTGTTTTGTTCTGTGCTCTTTTTAGGAGTGCTCCCATCTAGAGCAGTCCCTCTAAGATACCCTGTAGAGGTGGTTTGTGGGAGGCAAATTCCCTCAACTTTTGCTTGTCTGGGAATTGCTTAATCCCTTCTTCATATTTAAATGATGATCATGCTGGATACAGTATCATTGGATCAAGCCCCTTCTGTTTCATTGCATTAAATATATCATGGCACTTTCTTCTGGCCTGTAAGTTTTCTGATGAGAAGTCTGATGATAGCCTGATGGGTTTTCCTTTGTAGGTGACTTTTTTCTCTCTCTGGCTGCCTTTAATACTCTGTCCTTGTCCTTGATCTTTGCCATTTTAATTATTATGTGTCTTGGTGTTGTCCTCTTTGGGTCCCGTCTCTTGGGAGTTCTGTGTGCCTCTGTATTCTGAGCAACTATTTCCTCCCCCAGTTTGGGGAAGTTCACAGCAATTATTTCTTCAGAGACACTTTCTATCCCTTTTTCCCTCTCTTCTTCCTCTGGTACCCCTATAATGCGGATATTATTCCTTTTGGATTGGTCACACAGTTCTCTTAATATTGTTTCATTCCTGGAGATACTTTTATCTCTCTCTGCATCAGTTTCTATGCATTCCTGTTCTCTGGTTTCTATTCCATCATTGGCCTCTTGCATCTTATCCATTCTGCTTATAAATCCTTCCAGAGTTTGTTTCACTTTTGCAATCCCCCTCCGGATGTCTATACTCTCCCTCTGGACTTCATCCCTTAGCTCTTGCATATTTCTCTGCAGCTCTGTCAGCATGTTTAGGATTTTTATTTTGAATTCTTTTTCAGGGAGACTGGTTAGATCTGCCTCTTCAGATCCTTTCTTAGGCATTGTTTGAACTATCTTGGACTGGACGAAATTTTTTTGCCTTTTCATGTTGATAGCAGTGGCTGTAGGCAGGTTGTCGGTGTGTCAGGTTGGAGAAGAAAGTCCTTTCCTGCTTGCTGGATGCCTTGCCCTTCTCTGCTGCCTGTGACGGTTACCTGCACTCCTGGAGCAGCCACTTGGTTAGTTCCCTAAGCTGCTGTGGTTGGGGTGTCTGTCAGAGCAGCATGGAGCCCTGCGGGGAGTGTCAGGCACTCCAGGTGCATTCCTCCATGCTAGCGGCACCTCTGCCGGGCAGCTGTGTGGCAGCAGTGGCCTTTGGGGCTGGCCCGGGCAGCTGTGTGTTGGGCTGGGATTCCAGTTGGCTGCTGGGAGTGTGCCTGCTCCCTCTGGATCTGCTGCAGCTTCACGTGGGGCTCTCCCATGCGGGCCTCTACCGGGCTCCTCTGGTTTCACTGCCACCAGTGCGTGCGAGCCATGCCTGGGCTGTTTGGTTATGCCGCTGCAGTCTTGCACAGCCTCTCTTGGTTCTGTCTGGTGCCATGGTGCACAGATCTGATCCCGGTCCCTTCTGGCACTGGTGTCCCCAGAATGCGCTGCCACTCTCCCACTACTGGGCTGGTGTGTCAGGATCCGCACCAGTTGGAGGAACGACTGGCAGGCTGCTTAGTGCCATGAGTGGCTTCAGTGTTGCACTGCCTCCCTGTGGTTTAGGGTGCCTAAGTTTCCCCGGGATTCCCAACTGCTGGCCATGAGTGCCTCAACAACTTCGTCCAGCTATGGGGTTCCTGTCTCTTTAAGACTTGAAGAAAGCACTCGCTTTTCTTTTGTCTCAGGGGATCTGGTTGTGGGAACCTGCATTTCAGGTTTTGCTTTTCTGTTTCTCTAATATCCAGCACCCCGTGCACCTTGTGTCTGTGTTCGGGTGCAGATTTCTAGAGCTGGTTGTTTAGCAGTCCTGGGCTTTCACTCCCTCCCTGTTCTGACTCCTTTCTTCCTTCCAGGTTTTGGGGTGGAGTAGTGTTCGGGTTCTGCCTGGCTGCAGCTTGTATCTTACCCCCTTCATGTGATGCTGAGTTCTCACAGATGTAGATGTATCCTGGCTGTTGTACTGTATCCACTGGTATCTCTTTTAGGAATAGTTGTATTTATTGTGTTTTCATAAATATGTATGTTTTGGGGAGGAGATTTCCTCTGAACTACTCATGCCGCCATTTTCCTGTGATGTCTGTTTGTGTGATTTTGATTTAACAATCGGTGTTTTGTTTTGGCTCATACTAGTGCTATGAATGATACTGTCTTCTGGACCCACAGATCATCATTGGTTAAGGCATGTTTAGCAAGAAAAAAGGAGTGAAGTGTGACCAGTAGAATTAGGAGAAATTTAGATCCATGAGGAAACTAAGGGGAATGATGGGGAACAGTGGCCAGAAGGAAAATAAGATGGGAGAAAGGAGTTAAAATTGCTGACAAGAAAAGTCCATGAATTCTCCTTTTCTAGGGGATACCCTAGAAAAATCAAAAGAAAGAAAACAAGGTGAGCTGGGTAAATAGACTACTGATATTTGCTGAGAGGAAGATAGTTTATCTCTAAAATGCCTTTTGTAAGTGTTTCGAGCTCTGGATTATCTACTAGAACTCAGAATCTGTAAAACATGGCTCCCTGGAGCATGTCAGGGCTATACACATCTCTAGAGTATGCAATGAATATCTTTCAGAATTTAACTGCTGCTGCTCTGTGAGGTGGTCCCTTGAACTCCAGTCTAGAGACTTCATCTTTTCTGGGCTGGAGGGGCAAGTCTGGCATGAGAAGGACCTGAGGAACAAGTCCTGGCATACTGGATCATTGTAAATTCATACAGCTTTGTGGTAGCTTGTATCTTTCACATTATTTAGTAAAACTTGATATTGGTGAGTATGTTTGACTATCCAATCCTGTACGTTAGCTCAATAAATTAAAATTTTATTCCCTGTTAGCACCAGCGGTGATTGTGAGACCCTTACAGGACAAACAGAAATACTGTGATATTCTTTTTTCCTATTACTGGCAAGTCCACTTTTTCTTCTATGCTCCTTGGAAGTATACCCTATTTACTCCCAAAATAAGAAAAATAAGGCCTATGATTATAGGAAAATCTACAGTTGCAAGTCAAGATTAAGTGACTGCTGTATCCTAAGGATATTTTGTTAAAGAACTCGAGTATTTCACAGAGAGATGTTAGCAGAAGCCTGGTTTACCTAGGCATGGATGTATAGACTTAATGGTCAGGAAAATATGTTGCTTATTTCAGGTACTACATGAAAGAAGTTTAATAATAGAACCAACAATAATTAAGTGCCTGGAAATTTCTGAGATGTTTCTGAATAGTATGACAGCTAGCTTGGAGTTAAAGTGAGGCTGTGAGAAACCCATCCTGAGAAGAGTTACTTTCCCACTTACACATGGGACACTCTTTTTAAAGGTACAGACCTTAGGCTGGTTTATTGATGACCAAAGAGAGAGAGTCTATTTTAAGGTCACTGACATTAATGATAATAGGTACAGTTCTCAGGGTCAGTGATGCAAGCTCCTCTTTTTTTTTTCTTTTTGAGAGGGCATCTCTCACATTTATTGATCATATGGTTGTTAACAACAATAAAATTCTGTATAGGGGACTCAATGCACAATCATTAATCAACCCCAACCTAATTCTCGACAGTATCCAATCTTCTGAAGCATAATGAACGTTTTTACATGGTGAACAAGTTCTTAAATAGTGAATAAGTTCTTACATGGTGAATAGTGCAAGGGCAGTCATCACAGAAACTTTTGGTTTTGATCACATATCATGAACTATAAACAATCAGGTCAATTATGATTATTCGTTTGATTTTTATACTTGATTTATATGTGAATCCCACATTTCTCCCTTATTATTATTATTATTATTTTATTTTATTTTTTTTAATAAAATGCTGAAGTGGTAGGTAGATGCAAGATAAAGGTAGAAAACATAGTTTAGTGCTGTAAGAGGGCAAATGTAGATGATCAGGTCTGTGCCTATAGACTAAGTATTAATTCAAGCTAGACAAGGGCAACAAAACATCCACGGATGCAGAAGATTTCTCTTAAAACAGTGGGGGTGAGGTTCTAAGCCTCACCTCTGTTGATCCCCAATTTCTCACCTGATGGCCCCCCTGTGACTGTGCCTGTCTTAGGTTGTTCCTCCCTTGAGGAATCTTACCCATCTCTGGCTAACCAGTCATCTTCCGGCGCCATACAGGGAAATGTAAAGAAAGCTCCTCTTTTATGGGTGCCTTATGTAACTATGTGAATAAAATATTTAGGAGGCCACAGCTGACCCTCTGGCTCAGTTTCTGTGCATAGGGTGTACAATATATAGACACAGAGCATGCAAATGAAAGAATGCACTCAGGAGATAAAAACATGGAGAGAAACTAATAACTGGTTCAAACAAGAAATCCAGAGATTAACAATGTTATTCAGGTTTGAGCAAAATCACATTCTGTTATCTTTCCCTAACCGCTCTTGTACTGCCACTCCCCTACTGATGTTTCCTGGAATCACCTCCCTAAACAAAAGTGCTGCTTGTACTAAACCTACTCATGCTTGCTTCAGAGAAGAGTCAAAGTAAGAAGCAGTAGACTGACTCACAAACACTTATTATTTATTCACTTTAATCCTTGGGTGGTTTTATATACTGTATTTTCATTCTAGATGTCACCAAAGTAAAAAATTAAAGATGTAGCCAACAACTCAAATGTTATCAGTATCTATATGAAATATAAACCATGAAATACTAAAATTAAAAGATTATGATTCTTACCACTGAATTTAGGGGAGTCTTTTTCTGGGACTTTTATTACATATGAATTATATATTTTCATCATGCTCCATGTATCTCTTTTGCTCTTTCCTGTATTTTCTATATTGTTTTTCTCTTTGTGTACTTCAATTTTATGTTTATATTAACATTATTATGGCTAACTAATCATCTCCTTTAATGTGTCTAATGATCTGTTAATCCCATCTTTTACATTTTATTTCATGTTATTTAAAGTTCCACTTCTGCAATTTCAATTTGTTTCCTTTTATACTTTCAGTTCTCTGAAACCCTCTTTCAGAGAATTTTCTTTTCTTCTCACAGGTTGACAGAGTAAGAGCAGCTCACCTTAATCTAAGTATGAGATGACTGGAATTTCTGTGTAGTCTTCATGGGAGCTAATTTGTTTCCAATTTGCCTTGCCCCTGAGAATGTAGCTCTTCGCTGACCTCAAGCAGAAGCCTGTGGTTTATCAGGACCTCTCCTATTCAGCTGGGGTTTTGGACAATTACCTCAAAGGAAAATTATAATATGATGTATGATGTGTTTCTTTTCCTCAGGTTCCTTTTTTTTTGTTTTCAGCATATCACCCTTCAACTCTGCTGCCTGTGGTCGTCCTGAATGTGCATTTGTAAGCCATGCATGGTGAGAAAGCCAGTATCGGTGTGGTTTTATTTCGTTTTGATGTTCTGTACATCTGGATGGGGAATGAGACCAAATAAGACTGAAGCTGAACTGTGAATACTGGGTAGCTGGGAAATTATGAAAGAGTAAACAGCCAAACTGATTAAGGTCCAAGTAAGTGTACCTAAGAGACCCTCAGTGTGTGGGGCTTCTCTCAAGGACCCATAAATGTGTCTTAGAAATCGTTCATTTTAAACATGCACACCTAGATATTGTGACCATGTTAGCAGTACCAATCAAAACATAAAGTTGTAGCCTTTCTTTTCTTTCTCTTCTACCCTACTGTACATGGATAGTTCATGGTAAGGAACGCCAGTTTGAGATATCTGAGAAGCCTGAAAACCGTAAACCTCTGTAAGGAGAGTAAAATTATCTTTTTAACTATTCTCCTATATTCAGTTTTTTTCCTATGAATAAGCTAAATTATCAGGGGACTACTTAAGTTTTAGTACTTTATTACATTTTGGGAGGACTTTAAAAAAATTCCTTTTAAAAAAATGAACTAATTCTGAGATAATGCATTTCTGTTATATTACAGTGATAGAATTCCTTTAGCTGTTTCTAAGTGAAATATCCAAGGAATGATTTAAAATTTGTAAAGAATAAAATAAACATAAGTGCATATAGAAAAAAGTATTGAATCTTTTATATGCTAATATGTATGTTGAATTTAAAGTTAGTGAACTTACTATTTTTCCTTGACCTTCATTATCACGTTATTTCTGTGAAGCAAGCTAGACATTTTTTACCTCTATTGTGATCATATATTTTCTACCCTGCTTATTCAAGCTATTTTGGACTGTACACAGCGCGGGATGTTGGCTACCTCAAAGCAAACTGAAATGCTGATTTTCTAAGAGGAACTCAAAATGCAAATCACTCATTCATTCATTGAATTGATTTTCCTGTCACACAGGCAGAACTCTTGTTTACAGATTTAATAAAATCAATTTTACATATACAGGTAAATTGTAAATTAAAGACAGATTAAATATGAATTGGTGGAGAGGGTGAGGGGGAGAAGGGGGCACAAAAATTCTCAGTCACAATATATGTTGGTCATGGGGATGGTAGTACATTATGGAGAACTAGCTAATTATTCTGTAATATCTTCCTATATTGACAGTAAGGATTTAATAATATGGGTAAAGTGTTGTACCACTGTGTTGTATACTTGAAACCCATAGAAGCTTGTATATTAACTATACTTCAATAAAAAAAAACTCATGGATTATGAATATATTGGCAACAGAAGAACTGGCTGTGGTTGGTTTTGCTTTTAATAATCCCTAGAATTGACTATTTAAAAGTGATAAATTGTTTTAGATTGCTAATTACATTTGAACTTCTGCAATTTGAAGTTTCACAAAACTTGTTAACTTTTACAACTTTAAGGTTTCTTATATTTCATATATATCTGTATATCTTAGGTCAAAAAGAAAGATATGAAATCATTAGAAGGTTGTTCTAAGCATGTTTCTAGTCTGAGGAAAGCAGCAATCACCAACAATCTAATAGTAAAGCTAGTAGTTCAGAGGTTAGGTTTCTCAGAAACTTTTGCAGACCTAAGGTGTTTCAAAAGTTTTAATAATGAGTTAAAATTTTGGATACTTAAAAAATTCTCACCATATTGAAAGTTTTTCATAACTATCAATATCTCATGGTTACCTTTTGATCCTGTGTGAAAGTCATCTATGAACTCAGAGCAAAATTTCCCAAATTGTGTTCCATAGAATACTAGTTCTATGATATACTTATAAATTACTGTTTCTCACATATACACACATAAGAATGAGTGCTATACTGGTATAATTTATGACTGGCTGGGTTTAATGTTTTTATGTAATTTTTTACTCAGAACATATTATATAGCAAATGACAGGTTATTCTCCAAGTGAATAATATATGTGCAATATTTTCAGATTTTATTTGGTACAGAATCCTTTTTTCAGAACATCTTAGAAAACTAGAATTTAGCAGGGCATATTTTACGGGGCAGTCTCTTAAGAGTATAGGGTTAACAGAGTTGAGATGATGGATTACATTTCTGGATCAATTGCATAGTACTCTGCCTTATAGAATAAAGTAATATTTATGTCCCTTGGAATAATATATGTGTTTAGATGTGTGTAATCTAAGAAAACACTTCATACTACTTGGGGTCAGTGCCACTGAATTTATGATATTAATGGCTAACATTCCACATACCTCTGGATACTTTTCCTAATTTTTATTTGTATTATTCTATTTAATTCTGCAAGAATATCCATGAGAAAGTATTGCTATTGCCCCCAAATTACAGAAGAGAAAACTGAAAGACAATTAAGATTTCATGATTGAAATCAAACAGTTATTACAGTGCATTGCTGAGAATCAATTCAAACTCTTTGATTTACCCACCAAAGGCTCAATTCTATATGCCATTTGACATTCATTTACCCACTATTTTATATGCCATTTGATATGCAACATATTATATTTGATAGTTCAGAGGCAAAATATCATACAAACACTGATGGCAAGAATAATTCTTGTACACAATCTTAATCTTTGTGACTGAATTGCTTAAGGAAAGAAACTAAATAATCAGAATAATATATTAATATAAATCTATGAAAGAAGTGAGTGTGCCAGCTTATTAAAATTGACACCTTAGCTTTGTTGCTTGGATACTACTTATGAAAATAAATGTCACTTTTAAGAGAAATGTGTGGTCTCTGGGAAGACAATCACATAGATAGAATGCAAATTATTATTTATAAACTCCTCAAAATGTCAGCTTACATTGAAGTTTTCCTTGTTAAGCCCAAGCAGAACCAGTGATGCTGCCTGTTCATAATTGTGTAATGTTTTCACATATCTAAATTCTATCTTCCTCAGTAGACAGTAAGCTATTTTAAGGCTCACTTTACTTTTTCTCATGCTTATTTTATTGTTAGTCAGTATGCTTAATCAAATATGATATTTAGAAATTAGTAAACACTTTTTTAAACCACTAATATATACAATCATTCCAGAGACAAAAATTGACATAGTTTAAAAAAAAAAACTGATGTGGCATTTAGACATGGGACAGTAGATGTTACTGTTTGAAAGTAATGTTTACTCTTTAGTAATTTATGAAAAAATATGTTTACCATTGGGATAATAAAAGATTGTGTCAGGTGCAAATCATAAAATTGGGAGATTTTCTGAAAAACATATCTAAAGTACTTTAAATTTTAAGTTGAAGGTAAAAGAGTTGCATGAAGCGGTTGAAAAATAAAATTCTGAAGAAAATTTATGATTAAATTTAGGATTTTTAGTAGAAAACAAATTAAAAATTGAAAAAAAATATAAAATTTATCTCATGTAAGATAGATCATAGTACATTTACTAATAGTTTCTAATTCTAAGATTACCAGGTTGGGAGAACTACATCTCCAATACTTTCACATCATATACTTTATTTACCTTCTTCAGATTTCCAGTTTATCCTATGACTGATTTGAAAATGCCTCACATTTTCATCTGAATGAACTCTGTTTTTCTACACCTTTAGAATTAAGGCAGAATATAAAATAAAGTTAATGAATTAGTTGATAATTGAATTTAAAATATAAAACAAGTTGTTTAAATGTTCTTCACATGCTTTGTTTCCTTTAACAGAATTTACAGAATTATGCTTATAATTTAAGCATTATCTCTTGTCTTCCTAAGTTAGATCACTACCATGTGACTTTGTATATGGAACAATTCTAAGGCCACATGGTCCTGTATCAACTACACAGTGAAAATCAGTTATCTTCCCGATATTCTTAGGAATAATGGCAATAATAAGGATATAATAATCTGTCGTTCTAACTGCAGGAAATAAAAACAGTATTGGTTTTCCTATACTAATTAACATTATGTCAAGATAATTTTCATTATCCATTAACCTGAATTAATAATCTATTATTTATACTACTGAATGGCAACTGAATTAGATCTTTGTGTAATATAATGGTTTTCATTTGGATAGTCATAAACTTGTTGAAGGCAATTTAAAAGCAAGAATAAAGGATATAACCTTGATTTCCACTTGGGTAGAACAAGTTGGCAGCTGTTATAGTGGTACTGAAATTCTCCAGATGTTTTTAATGAGTGCTATTAATTCTCTATCCTCTAATGACAGCAATTGTTCAATACATAACATGAAGGATATACCCTCTGAGAAAGAAGATTCAAAGTCTGCTGTTAGAGATTAGATTTCTTTTTGTAATTAAAAAAACTATAACTGTTGTGATATATGTATCTTTGGAAACAATTGAGAGTGTTTGAAAGAAATTAGGAAGTTTTTTGGTCAAAATTTAAGTAATGAGAAAAGTTATTCATTTCCATAGCTCTTGTGAAACATATTATACATTAAATTGTTCTTAACTTGTAAGCACACATATAGTAACAAAATCACTTTTATGACTTCTAAGTAGGAAAAAATACAAGTGACTGAAGTGTTTTGAAATCTTCTAAATTGTGACTATTCGTATTTTAAGATTAATACCCATAACTGTTTAGTGATAACACTTTTAGGCAAAACTTTTCAATTTTTTATCCTTCTTCAATACAGTTAAGTATATATTTATTTCTCCTGAATGCACTTGCTACCTAATAATTTCCCTGCATGAGACAATATAGATATGTCAAGAAGTTACTTTTAAGCACACATTTTCAAAAGGGAATAAGTTACATTTATAGCTTTAAATAGTGCCACACATATAAAGTGCAATTTTATTTAATTTACTAATAACTATTTCTAGAAAGCTATTTTTTTTACTTCTTGCAGATAAGGTCCAATAATATTAAACATTTTTCTCATACAGTAAGTAAATGGAAGAGATGAGATTTGAACTCCAGTCCTTGATAGGAAAATGTATGTCTTTTCATTTACAGTTTTCTCCTTTCCTTTCTACAAATTTATACTAATTAAGAGATCTATAAATTAAGGATTACATTCAATAGTGAGTCATATTTGCTGATTTATAAAATATGTGCTCCATGCCTATGATATGCCAAGCCTTGTTTTAGAGGATGATAAAAAATATACAAGGGAACTCAAGGATGGACTTTGATCAGGAACAACTCTCTGAAGTACTGGCATCATATTACAACAGAGACCACAAAAGGAAAATACAGATCATGGGAAGATGGCGGCATGAGTAGTTCAGAGGAAATCTCCTCCCCAAAGCATATATATTTATGAAAATACAATAAATACAACTATTCCTAAAAGAGAAACCAGTGGATGCAGTACAACAGCCAGGATACATCTACATCTGCGAGAACTCAGCATCATAAAAAGGGAGTAAGATAAGCCGCAGCCAAGCGGGACCTGAATGCTCCCCCACCCCAAAACCCAGCAGGAAGAAAGGAGTCAGAACAGGGAGGGAGTGAAAGCCCAGGACTGCTAAACAACCAGCTCTAGAAATCTGCACCCGGAACACAGTCACAAGGTGCACAGGGTGCTGGATATTACAGAAATAGAAAAGTAAAACCTGTGGGCAGGTCCCCGCAACCAGATCCCCTGAGACAAAAGAAAAGCGAGTGCTTTCTGCAAGTCTTAAAGAGACAGGGACCCCATAGCTGGATGAAGTTGTCTCGGCAGCTGGGAATACTGGGGAAACTTAGGCGCCCTAAACCCCGGGGAGGCAGTGCAGTTCTGAAGTCCCTCATGGCACTAAGCAGCCTGCCAGTCATTCCTCCAACTGGCGCAGACCCCGACACACGGGCCCAGTAGCAGGAGAGTGGGAGCACGCGCCAGGGACAGCAGCGCCGGAAAGAACCAAGAGCAGATCCGTGCGCCGCAGGAGAGGCTTGTGCTAGTCCCCAGCTGTGCAACCGAATGGCCCGGGAACGGCTTGCATGCATCAGTGGCAGTGAAGCCAGAGCCTGGTAGAAACCTGCGTGGAAGAGCCCTGCGTGCACCTGCAGTGGAGCCAGAGGGAGCAGCCAACCGGAATCCCAGCCCAACGCACAACCGCCCAGGCCAGACCCAAATGCCGCTGCTGGCACACAGCTGCCCGGCAGGGTTGCCGCTAGCATGGAGGAATGCACCTGGAGTGCCTGACACTCCCCGCAGGGCTCTGCGCTGTTCTGATGGACACCCCACCAACAGCAGCTTAGGGGACTAATCTGGTGGCTGCTCCAGGAGTGCAGGTAGCTGTCACAGGCAGTGGAGAAGGGCAAGGCATCCAGTAAGCAGGAAAGGACTTTCTTCTCCAACCTGACACACCCGCAACCTGCCTACAGCCGCTGCTATCACCATGAAAAGGCAAAAAAGTTTCGTCCAGTCCAAGATTGTTCAAACAACGCCTAAGAAAGGATCTGAAGAGGCAGATCTAACCAGTCTCCCTGAAAAAGAATTCAAAATAAAAATCATAAACATGCTGACAGAGCTGCAGAGAAATATGCAAGAGCTAAGGGATGAAGTCCAGAGGGAGAGTATAGACATCCGGAGGGGGATTGCAAAAGTGAAACAAACTCTGGAAGGATTTATAAGCAGAATGGATAAGATGCAAGAGGCCAATGATGGAATAGAAACCAGAGAACAGGAATGCATAGAAACTGATGCAGAGAGAGATAAAAGTATCTCCAGGAATGAAACAATATTAAGAGAACTGTGTGACCAATCCAAAAGGAATAATATCCGCATTATAGGGGTACCAGAGGAAGAAGAGAGGGAAAAAGGGATAGCAAGTGTCTCTGAAGAAATAATTGCTGTGAACTTCCCCAAACTGGGGGAGGAAATAGTTGCTCAGAATACAGAGGCACACAGAACTCCCGAGAGATGGGACCCAAAGAGGACAACACCAAGACACATAATAATTAAAATGGCAAAGATCAAGGACAAGGACAGAGTATTAATGGCAGCCAGAGAGAGAAAAAAGTCACCTACATAGGAAAACCCATCAGGCTATCATCAGACTTCTCAACAGAAAACTTACAGGCCAGAAGAAAGTGCCATGATATATTTAATGCAATGAAACAGAAGGGGCTTGATCCAATGATACTGTATCCAGCATGATCATCATTTTTAGGGATTAAGCAATTCCCAGACAAGCAAAAGTTGAGGGAATTTGCCTCCCACAAACCACCTCTACAGGGTTTCTTAGAGGGACTGCTCTAGATGGGAGCACTCCTGAAAAGAGCACAGAACAAACCACCCAACATATGAAGAATGGAGGAGGAGGAAAAAGAAGGGAAAGAAAGAAAGAATCATCAGACTGTGTTTATAACAGCTCAATAAGCAAGTTAAGAGATACAGTAAGGTAGTAAACAAGCTAACCTTGAACCTTTGGTAACCACGAATCTAAAGCCTAAAATGGCAATTAGTACATGTCTTTCAATAATCACCCTAAATGTAAATGGACTGAATGCACCAATCAAAAGACACAGAGTAATAGAATGGATAAAAAGCAAGACCCATCTGTGTGCAGCTTACAAGAGACTCACCTCAAACCCAAAGTCATGCACAGATTAAAAGTAAAGGGATGGAGAATGTTATTTTATGCAAACAACTGGGAGAAAAAAAGCAGGTGTTGCAATACTAGTATCAGAAAAAATAGACTTCAATATACAGAAACAAGAGATAAAGAAGGACATTACATAATGATAAAGGTCTCAGTCCAACAAGAGAATATAATCATTATAAACATATATGCACCAATACAGGAGCACCAATATATGTGAAACAAATACTAACAGAATTAAAGGAGGAAATAGAATGCAATGCATTCATTGTGGGAGACTTTAACACACCACTCACTCCAAAGGACAGATCCACCAGACAGAAAATAAGTAAGGACACAGAGGCACTGAACAACACGCTAGAACAGACAGACCTAGTAGACATCTATAGAACTCTACATCCAAAAGCAACAGGATACACATTCTTCTCAAGTTCACATGGAACATTCTCCAGAATAGACCACATACTAGGCCACAAAAAGAACCTCAGAAAATTCCGAAAGATTGAAATCCTACCAGCCAACTTTTCAGACCAGAAATGTGTAAAACTAGAAATAAATTGTACAAAGAAAGCAAAAAGGCCCACAAACACATGGAGGCTTAACAAGATGCTCCTAAATAATCAATGGATCAAAGACCAAATTAAAATGGAGATCCAGCAATATGCGGAAACAAATGACAACAACAACACAAAGCCCCAACTTCTGTGGGACACAGCAAAAGCAGTCTTAAGAGGAAAGTATATAGCAATCCAGGCATATTTAAAGAAGGAAGTACAATTCCAAATGAATAGTCTAATGTCACAATTATTGAAATTGGAAAAAGAAGAATAAATGAGGCCTAAAGTCAACAGAAGAAGGGACATAATAAAGATCAGAGAAGAAATAAATAAAATTGAGAAGAATAAAACAATAAAAAAAAAATCAAGAAACCAAGAGCTGGTTCTTTGAGAAAATAAACAAAACAGATAAGCCTCTAGCCAGACTTATTAAGAGAAAAAGAGAGTCAACACATATCAACAGAATAAAAATTGAGATAGGAAAAATCACTATGGACCCCACAGAAATATAAAGAATTATGAGAGAATACTATGAGAACCTATATGCTAACAAGCTGGAAAACCTAGGAAAGTGGACAAATGCCTAGAAAAATACAACCTTCCAAGACTGACCCAGAAAGAAACAGAAAATCTAAACAGACCAATTACCAGCAACGAAATTGAATTCGTAATCAAAAAACTACCCAAGAACAAAACCCCTGGGCCAGATGGATTTACCTCAGAATTTTATCAGACATACAGAGAAGACATAATACCCATTCTCCTTAAAGTTTTCCAAAAAATAGAAGAGGAGGGAATACTCTCCAACTCATTCTATGAAGCCTACATCATCCAAATACCAAAACCAGGCAAAGACCCCACCAATAAAGAAAACTACAGAAAAATATCCCTGATGAACATAGATGCAAAAATACTCAACAAAATATTAGCAAACTGAGTTCAAAAATACATCAAGAGAATCATACACTGTGACCAAGTGGGATTCATCCCAGGGATGCAAGGATGGTACAACATTTGAAAATCCATCAACATCATCCAGCACATCAACAAAACGATTGACAAAAACCACATGACCATCTCCATAGATGCTGAAAAAGCATTTGACAAAATTCAACATCCACTCATGATAAAATCTCTGAACAAAATGTGCAAAGAGGGCAAGTACCTCAACACAGTAAAGGCCATATATGATCAACCTACAGCTAACATCATACTGAACAGTGAGAGGCTGAAACCTTTTCCTCTGAGATTGGGAACAAGGCAGGGATGCCCAGTCTTCCCACTGTTATTCAATGTGGTACTGGAGGTCATAGCCACAGCAATCAGACAAAACAAAGAAATACTAGGAATCCAGGTTGGTAAAGAAGAAGTCAAACTGTCAGTATTTGCAGAAGACATGACATTGTACATAAAAAATCCTAAAGACTCCACTGCAAAACTACTAGAACTAATATCAGAATTCAGCAAAGTTGCAGGATACAAAATTAACACACAGAAATCTGTGGCTTTCCTATACACCAACAATGAAGTAATAGAAAGAGAAATCAGGAAAACAATTCCATTCACAATAGCATCCAAAATAATAAAATACCTAGGAATAAACCTAACCAACGAAGTGAAAGACCTATACCCTGAAAACTACAAGACACTCTTAAGAGAAATTAAAGAGGTCACTAGCAAATGGAAACTCATCCAATGCTCTTGGCTAGGAAGAATTAATATCATCAAAATGGCCAACCTGCCCAAAGCAATATACAGATTTGATGCAATCCCTATCAAATTACCAGCAGCATTCTTCAATGAACTGGTAGAAATCGTTCAAAAATTCACATGGAACTGTCAAAGACCCCGAATAGCCAAAGCAATCCTGAGAAGGAAGAATATAATGGGGGAATCTCACTCCCCAACTTCAAGCTCTACTACAAAGCCACAGTAATCAAGACAATTTGGTACTGGCACAAGAACAGAGCCACAGATCAGTGGAACAGAATAGAGACTCCAGACAGTAACCCAAACATATATGGCCAATTAATATATGACAAAGGAGCCATGGACATACAATGGGGAAATCACAGTCTCTTAAACAGATGTTCCTGGCAAAACTGGACAGCTACATGTAAGAGAATGAAACTGGATCACTGTCTAACCCCATACACAAAAGTAAGCTCCTGAGTGTAAGTCATGAAACCATAAATCTTAGAAAAATACATAGGCAAAAATTGCATGGACATAGACATGAGTGACTTCTTCATGAACATATCTCCCCGGGCAAGGGAAACAAAAGCAAAGATGAACAAGTGGGACTATATCAAACTAAAAAGCTTCTGTACAGCAAAGGACACCATCAATAGAACAAGAAGGTATCCTACAGTATGGGAGAACATATTCATAAATGACAGTTCTGATAAAGGATTGACATCCAAAATATATAAAGAGCTCACACGACTCAACAAGCAAAAAGCAAATAATCCAATTGAAAAATGGGCAGAGGAGCTGAATAGACAGTTCTCTAAAGAAGAAATCCAGATGGCCAACAGACACATGAAAAGATGCTCCACATCACTTATCATCAGGGAAATGCAAATTAAATCCACAATGAGATATCACCTCACACCAGTAAGGATGGCCATCATCAAAAAGACAAATAACAAATGTTGGCGAGGTTGTGGAGAAAGGGGAACCCTCCTACACTGCTACTGGGAATGTGAATTAGTTCAACCATTGTGGAAAGCAATATGGAGGTTCCTCAGAGTGCTCAAAATAGAAATACCATTTGACCCAGGAATTCCACTTCTAGGAATTTACCCTAAGAATGTAGCACTCCAGTTTGAAAAAGACAGATGTACCCCTATGTTTATCACTGCACTGTTTACAATAGCCAAGATATGGAAGCAACCTAAGTGTCCATCAATAGATGAATGAATAAAGAAGAGGTGGTACATATACACAATAGAATATTATGCAGCCATAAGAAAAAAACAGATCCTACCATTCCCAACAACATGGATGGAGCTAGAGGATATTATGCTCAATGAAATAAGCCAGGTGGAGAAGAACAAGTACCAAATGATTTCACTCATATGTGGAGTATAAGAACAAAGGAAAACTGAAGGAACAAAACAGCAGCAGAATCACAGAACCCAAGAATGGACTAATAGTTACCAAAGGGAAAGGGACTGGGGACGATGGGTGGGAAGGGAGGGATAAGGGCGGGGAAAAAGAAAGAGGGCATTACAATTAGCATGTATAGTGTGTGTGGGGCACGGGGAGGGCTGTGCAACACAGAGAAGACAAGTAGTGATTTTACACAGCATCTTACTACGCAGATGGACAGTGACTGTGAAGGGGTATGTGGGGGGGACTTGGTCAAGGGGGGAACCTAGTAAACATAATGTTCTTTCTGTAATTGGAGATTAATGATACCAAAATAAAAAAATCAATAAATAAAAAATAAAAAATAAAAATAAAAATAAATAAAAAAGGAAAATACAAGGATAGTGTGTTTCAGGAAAAGGGAACAGAGAATGAAAGACCCTGAAGGTGGAACTATTTAGCTTACAGACTAATGGAAAAATGGCTGTTATGATTACAGCACACTAAGTAGTTGGATGAGTGTGAATAAAGTCAGCAGAGGCAAATAATGTAGTGCTCTGTAGCTCTTAATATGCAGATTGGAATTTTGTAGGTGGTATGCAGTTTCAAGTGGTGAGATTTTTAATTTTATGTTGTCACTTTGATTAAAGTGTGTAAAACAGATTGCAAGCATCAAGAATGGAAGAAAATATTCTAGACAGAAGAAATTTCTTCCATAACCCAGGTGAGAAATTATGTGGCTTACCAAAGGCAGTTGACAGTGGCATAAATCAAGAATGTCTTCTAGGTGTACCACTAGAAGTAGCTTAGTGAATAGTGGTACCATTTACTGATTTGGGACGACTGTAGGAGGAAAAATAGACTATAGAATGAAAGTGACCATATTATGGTTTTCAATCTCTCATAACCCCAAGAAATAAAATTTCATGTAAATTTATTACAAATTCAAGTCATATATAGAACTCTAATTCTGATTACAAAGTTTCATATGTATTTTCTAAAGATGGTTCTTTTTTCTCTTTAATGTTGTATGTTACTGCAAAGCAGTCTAGTACAGCTTGAGAGGATATCTCTCTCTCTATGTTACAGTTATAGCTGTATCCATTTTCATCCCTAGTCAATTAGTAAAAGGTAATTACTTAGTCCTCTTAAGGATTTCATAAATATTAATAAATTTTTTGAGGTTCTCTTTGACAAAATTTTTGAAAACTCAAAGTTACTCTGTAGTACAAATTTTTTAGCTGAAAAAAAGCTTTTGAAAGAATTTCTTAAGTGGTTTTCATTTATTATTTTGGCAACTAGCAGCCAAGTAAAAAATAAAAAGTCTAAGACACTTAAAAGTCCCCAAACAGAAGTAGGTCAAAGGAAAGCAAAAGGGGAGGTTGTAGATGATACCATTTTACTTAGAATAGGTATGACCTTCCAATATCCAAGTTATGATTTTTGCATTTCAATGTGTTAATTAATCAGTATAGACCAACCTTGAGTAAAATATATTTGGCTCATAAAAATAGTATTGTAATTTCTATAAATAAATAAAATGGTGAGAATTATAGTATTTTATTGATTTGTGTGAGATAATATTCATTATATGACTGTATTATAGAGCTTTTTATTTATACACATATACTATATATGTTTTAAACTGAAAAATCTTTTGAGAAAGTATATTTGGCTACAGGATAAAAATCTGTAGCTCCATAATAGAAGTAGTGATTATTATACATAACAAATAAATTTTCATTAGGAGGCAGAAATTCTTGTTCCTAACAGAATCAGCACTTTTTCTCTACCTAATTAGACATATGTTATGCTTCTACTTTCTGTTAAAAAATTGTCATCTTATTAAATGTGGGCAAATCTAGTGTTCTCTTACTGTAGCCACTTCAAATTATTCTAATTTTACCCTGTGACTGTTTTATCAGGAACAACTAGGAAAAACAGATATTAGGCTAGAAAATGTGTTTGTTGAAAATTTAACTACTTATTAAGACATATTTTAATGTTTGTTTTGTAGAATTTGGAATGTTTTATCAAGCACAATAACAATAGAGCATATATATGTATGTTATTCTTTCCCTTGGATCTAGTTCACTCTCTATAAATAACATTATTTCTATCCTTCCATTTACAGCTAAGATTCTTGAAATAGCAATTATATAGTCTCCAGTTTTCCTCATCCCGTTCTTCCTAAAACTCATTCAAACTTGTCTTTTGCTTTCACTGCTTCATTTAAGCTGCTCTTGTCAAAGTCGCCAATGAGCATACTTTTGCTAAATTTGCTGTGTAACTGTCATATTTCTTTTCATTTGAATGCCACAGTAAGTCATTACTTCCTCTTCAAAGCCTTGCTTCCCTTGGTTTCCAAGAATCATATCCTCTGTTTTCCCTAAATCTCACAAAACTGCTCATTCTCAGTCTCATTTGCTGACTCCTTTTTATTTCACAAATCACTTTTTAAGGCCTGAATCCTTTTATTTATTTTCTTTTCCAGACCTATAAACTCTTTTCAGGAACATATCCATTTTCATGATCTTAAATTATTTTTAAAAGCTTGTAATACCCAGATTTGTTTCTCTAACTTGTACTTCTTAGAACATCTGCTAACCACCTAATCCCCATGTTCATTTTTGAATACATCAAGATCACAATCTTGACAGAGCCAAAACTGAGCTTCTCATCTTTACAATCTGTGTTTTGGGGTTTTGTTTGTTTGTTTATTTGTTTGCTATGGTCTTGTCTTAGTTAATGGCTCCTCTTAGTAAATGTCCGTTGATTTGTTCAAGTCAAAAACTTAGTGTCATACTAGGTTTCCTTCTTTCTTTAACAACAGAGAGATATAGTTAAGTTAGGAAAGAAGCATTTTCCTTTTATCCATTACAATCTTTAAATGTTGCCACACATTTTGTTTATTGAAGTTGTGCATATTGATCAGTATAGAGAATCACTTTTAAATCTATAAATTTTTTTTCTCAGTGCACAACAATAACTTACTGTAGAGAAACTGGTCTCATGGAAGTATGTTGATGGGAATGGTGAAAGATGTTTGTAGCAATTGCATCAAGCAGTGAATATTCACTTTTTTTTTTCCTAAGTGAAGCAAGTTAGGTTGTATTTGGAAAGTGGATGTTCAGTCCTTTGTCAGTAGACTAATAGTTTGTCCTATGAATGAGTATTGAAATTTAAATTAACTTTCGATAAAACAAATGGATTCCAACTTGCATATATTGGTATTCTTTTGATGGAAGACAAATTTCAAAACATACTACCAAACCATTTAATGAAATATTTTCTAATAATATCACACATATGCCATATGTATAATCACTACTTGATTGATCATTGTTATTAAATTACAGAACATATCAAAACAATCTATAGGCATTCTGCTTTTCCATGATTGTTATTTTCATTTTTCCTTCAGTCTTATATGATAAGATTTGCATGGGCAGTATTAAAATCATTAAAAATATCATTATTATTTAATGTTTGCTCAAAATATTTCATATTTAAACTTAAGTGAAGTTTGTTTTGACTTCTTATATACAGTGGTTTGGGTTGCTAAGACTAAAGATTCATATACAACCTTAGTACTGTAGTGAAAGCCTGCATCAAATGTATTTATGTGAAAGTATTGGTGAATCATTCACAAAGGAGGTAATTCAAGTTAGAATTTTCTAACAATATCATGATTTGAAATATTCAGTATATACCTGGTAATTGTATGGAAGATTACCTCATAGAACAAACAAAACTAGCAAAGTTTTTTTTTACAGACTTATGAATGCAAGAAATTTGAATATGATGGTGATATGAAGAAATAATTTTTTAGAATCAAAGCTGAAAATATTTTTTATGAATTGTGCCAATTATGATATATTACATATATTACACTCTTTCTTATCTATAAATATAACCACCCATCAACCCATTCAACTTTTTTTATTCATTTCAAAGTAAGTTGTAGATATCAGTATACTTTACTCCTAAACATATTATCAACATGTCATTAAAATTGGAATTTAATTTGTTTATATATTTTTGATAATATAAATTTTATAAACAGTGAAGTGCAGCAGTTTTAAGTAATATATTGAGCCAAAGAGTTCAGATATACCTGATTTCATATAGTATGATTCCTTGAATATGATGAAATTGAATTTTACAACAAACAAAATTCATGGTGATAAAAGTCAAAATAGAGGACATTTAGTTACTAGAAAAGGATTCAAGGGAATCTCTGAGATGTTGGAAATACTCTGTATCTGAGAATTTGAATTTGAACTTTGTATTTTCTATCAGTCTTAAACTTCCCAGTTTGAGGTATTTCCCATAGCATTATCAGGGCAGGAGAAGGTTTAAAGTGTAGAGTAGGCTTCAGTGTTTCACTATTTGAGAGGAAATAATGAAACAGGTGTAGAAAGAAAACTTGGAATAATTATGACCTAGTATTTTGTAGTTCTTTGCTCACTGCATATTATCACTGGTCTAAAAAGGCATCCAACTTCCTCGATTAAGATGTTCTTAACTAGGGAAAAGTTCTGAAATAGGAGTAGTAAACAAGTTTTGAGAATCAAATATGCTATAGTCTATGACAGGGTACTTTAAATTGCAAAGGGACGCCATCAAAATATTAGATATTATCCTTAAAGGGTTGATACTATTTTACATGTCTATTTCAGATTTTCTTAGGTTTTAGAAGTCAACAGTTTATAAAATGCTTTATATGGCTTCCTGCATTCTTTTCTTAGGATATAAATGACTTTCATAAGCTTTTGTTTATTTATGATATTTAGATTATTTATTTCTCAATGAATTACCTCACCTTTGCCTACATTTCATTTGTATTTTGTCTTTTTGACTATGCTTGTTAGTAAGTTATTTTGTTCTCTTTTGTTATCTTGGAAATTTTAGATTCATTTGTTAATATGATAGGCTCATCTTGAATATGCTATTGTTACTGTTTTGATTTTACTTTGAAGATGTGAGGTTGGTATAAGTATGGAGAAAGTAAACTCGCATGATAACCTTCAATAGGAGCAGGACTATGGCTGAGTGAATTTACCAGTCTATGGCAGGTACATGCTATGACTGAGAGATTGAACTAGGGAATGGATCTTTGATCCGTGCATTCTCAGAGCTAATACTACATGGGTTTGTACAACTACAACTATGATTGTCAGTTACTTGAGACAGTGTGAACAGAACCAAAGGCTGGGAGTGTATTAAAAGTCCCTCTGAATCTTTTGGGAATTTTACCCCTTTAATTTGATAACATCTACCGCTGAAGATAGATTAGTTTGACCAAATAACTGTCAATGGTGTTATTGCTGTATCTTTGGCTCTGCTTGACCATTATGGGAAGGAAACTATTATTTGTTTGTATCTATTGACATCTTTCCATTCCACATCTTATAATCACCATTTCATCAATAAAAACCTGGAAAGAGCAAAGTTCCAGCAAAGAGATGTCCTAGGTAGATCTTAGATATGATCCAAGACCTGGCACTATGAAGTTTTCCCTTTAGGTATTTATTTTTGGCACTATGATGCTTTCACTTTAGATGTTTTGATATGGATTTTATTTTTCTTAATATATTACTAGGTTTCTTGAGAAAATGGGTATATAAACTGCAGTATTTTGAATATATGTGTTCAATAAATATTGAATTAACTTTTAAATTCCTTCAATATTGATTCATATTTACTTGACTAAGCACATCATACTTAGTTAAAAAAATAACTGTTATTTTTCTTTGGAGTTTTGTTAGGTGTTATTTTCCCAAAATGTTACCTTAAAAAAACAATGACATGTTTTAAAGGAGTTGAGATACATTTAGAATTTGGGCTTTTAGAAAATGCAAAAGCAACTACAACGAATCTTATATTCCTTGGAGTATTTTGACATAAATATGTTGGTGTGCTTTTTCAAATATTTGCCAATTGTTCCAATCAGATACTTGCTTCTCCTTGAGGGTTGTTTTACAATAGTGATTTCCTATTAAAAAATGCTACTTGGCAATAATTTGAAAAATAATATGAAATTTTCAATCATTCACTTTTAAATTAAGTTCTATAAGTTTTACATTATCTCATAAAGTCTGTGTAACTACTCTCCCTCCACAGGGAACCTGCTACCATATTACTGTTCCCTGTGGGCCCTTGTTGCAGCTCCTGGAATATTCAGATTGGAAATAGTCTTATGTCCTCCTTCTCTTTCTTATAAATATGAGTTCTCTCATCTACTCTTATGCAATCTTTGGGTCTGAAGAAAACTTCGAGCTGGCTCATTCTTCTATGCAGCTTCTCTTTGACCTCTGCCCTGCTCATGCTGGGAGTTCCCAGGACTCTGTGGGCTCTTGACAGCCAGAGTTCTAGACAGGACACAGACACAAACGGCACCTGCTTGCAGATTCTCCAGGTCATCTGTGTGTTTCATTTCGTGTCCCCTTCCTCATGCTCACCCTAGTGATGGTGGTTAAATGGGGTACAGTACACAAAACAGTACCTCACTCTACTGCCCTATCTCTAATGCTTCCCTCCATTTTAGTGTTAGTATGTTCTTTGGGAAAGAAAAAAAGTGCAGTCAGAAATGTCTTTGTAAATATATCACTTATAAAACCTACAGTGCAGTTTGACCTTGGTTTCACTGTGACAACGCCTCAAGTCAGTGGACAACATATCTATTTGGCTAACTGGCAGCATTTACTCGTGTACAAAGTCTCATTTGTCACAATATTATCTCATTTCATATATAATTTGGTCTTGAAGAATGGACTTTTTTCTTCAGGTAAATAAGGGAAAGTTCAATTTCAGCATACATGGCATGATACACAAAATATAGAGATGTAAAAATATGTGTGACATTAGATAATAGGCGAAGGTATTTCTTCTCTTTCCTTTGCAATGTGACTGAAAATTCATGTCATGAAAGAAGCAAGTTTCAGTTGTCCTACTAAGAGTGTCTCTGTTAATCAGTCCCAGCAACTGCACATCTATCAGTGACAAATAGATCATTGCAAAGATACAAGGAAGACATGGCTTACATGTAGCACAAAGGGAAACAGAATAAACCTTCTGGCTTTGTCAGGTTTAAACATTATGAAAAAAGTTTTGTAAAATGAAAGTGTGGTGAAATTGCCCTTCCAGTCCTGGGTTTTTACAGTTTGTCTTGTGCTTTCTTGTGGTTATTTCTGGTTTCCTTGTTAGTTGACACAGGCAGGAAGAAAAAGAAAATATTCATCATAGTCCGTTTGTAGGAGACAGTGATCTGGCCTCTGCACTGGTTTGTGTCTGGGTTTGGGTCAGTTAAGACTGTGGAAAAGGTGATTTGTTATACTTTTTTTGTTGTTGTCATTGTTAAATTTTCATTTGAAACTCTCAGTGATTTACGTAGCTTCCTTGTGGTGTATTCTGTTCAGTAAGATCTCTTCATTTTCTTTAGGCACATGTTATTTTGAACAACGTGGCAGCTCTTTGTGGGAGAGCCCTACTCTTAGTGTGATTGCCAGTTATCAAATGAATGATATGCTTCTTAAAATAAAACCTTTGGAAGTCAAATGGTTGTCAAAGGAATTCTTTTACTATCAAAGTAATGTACTCTCATTCAGTTGCTAACCATCAAATCACATGTTAATGATTATTTCAATAGTTTCAGTGCTTGAAAACAATTGTTGGACAAAAGGACATGAAAGCAACCAATCATTTACTTTGGAAGAATCATAATACAAAAGCAGTTTGTTATATCACCCCATTCTCCCATAATTCCATTTATTATTTATTTCTAAATTAATTTTAACTTAAAATAGCTCCATAGGCAACAGTAATATATTTTGATAAGGAAAACACATAATTAAATAATTAAAAGAACACATACAATTAAATAATATACCTAAGTATATGTATATTTAAATGTTTAAATATACAGGGCAATTAAATATATTTATATGTTTCTATTATAAATTAAATAAATTAAATATATTTATATGTTACATTCATTAGTAGAACATTTTCCTTTTTATTCTGTACATATTAAATCTATTTTAATTGTCAGTGTCCTATTTCACAAATATTAAGTAATAACCAAGACACTAAAATTTTTTCCACAAGTGCAGAGACCAGCTCCACAAACCAGCTGAACCCAAGAGGAGTGGCTGAGGAGATTAAGGGAAGCACAGAGAAAGATACAAGGAAGACATGGAAACCAAAGCTGGGATCAGGAGGTTCACTGACCACTGATGGCGGGCGAGGGACACAGTTTATTTTCTGAGCACAACTTATATACACAGGCTCATAATGATGTTACTTCCAGACTGATCTCATATCTTGTGTTGTCTCTTCCATTTCCGTTGATCTCACTTCCAGTGATGTCACTTTCTGGTACCCAGACCTGGTGATGTCACTTCCGGGGTGACATTACTTTTGAGGTGATATGACTTCTGGCCCTCTGCACCTAAGGCATTTTCTATGATGGAGTTTAATCTCTTACCACTATTACCCTATGCAGGATTTTTTTTTTCATCTAAGTTTTATTAAAATACAATCTTATATAGGTTCAGGTATACAACATGGTGGTCCAAAAATTTCCCATATTAAATCCTCACTCCCACTGTGCAGATAATATCTGTCAACATAGGAAGATGTTACAGAATCATTGGCTATATTCTCTATGCTGTATTACCATCGCTGTGACCAACTTACTTACGATTGAGAATTTTTGTGCCTCTTTATCCCCTTCACCCTCCCCACCAACTCCCCCAAACCTTCCTTTATCATAACAACCAGTCACTTCTCAGTGTCTATGAATCTACTGTTGTTAAGTTCATTTTGTTTTCTTTTTATTTTAGTTCTCACAAATAAGTGAAATCATATGGTATTGGTCTTTCTCTGTGTGGTTTATTTCATGTAGCATAATACCCTCTAGGTCCATCCATGTTGTTGCAAATGATAGGAGTTCTCTCTTTTTTATGACTTAATAACATTCCATTGTGAATATCTATTGATGGACTCTTATTTAGTTTCTTCCATTTTATTCTAAAGTTATTGTAAGTAATGCACCAATAAACAGAGGGATACATGTATCTGTTTGAATCAGGGATGTTGTTTTCTTTGGGTAAATCCCTAGAAGTGGGATTACTGGATAGTATGGTATTTCTATTTTTAGTCTTCTGAGGAACCTCTGTATGTTTTCCAGTGGCTGCACCAATTTACATTCCCACCAAAAGTGCAGAAGGGTTCTCTTTTCTCCACATCCTAGCCAACACTTGCCATTTCTTATTTTTTGGATAGTGGCTATCCTGACTGGTGTAAGGTGATATTTCATTGTGGTTTTGATTTGCATTTCCCTGATGTTCAGCATTGTGGAGCATTTTTTCATATGCTTGTTGGCCATCTGTATTTTTTCTTTGGAAAAATGGTAATCTGCCCATTTTTAAAACAGGTTAATTGGGTTTTTTTCTGGTGTTGATATGAGTTCCTCACATATTTTGGATGTTAACCCCTTATCAGATGAATCATTTATGAATATATTCTCCTATACTGTAGGCTGCCTTTTTGTTCTGCTGATGGTGTCCATTGCAGAGAAGTTTTTTAGTTTGATGTAGTCCCACTTGTTCATTTTTTATTTTTATTCCCTTGCCCAAGGAGATGTGTCCAGGAAAAAAACTCCTCATGCTTCTGATGAAGAGATTTTTGCCTATGTTTTCTTCTAAAAGTTTTAAGGTTTCATATTTTATATTTAAGCCTTTAACCCATTTTGAGTTTACTTTTTTGTATGAGATAGAGTGTAATCCAATTTCATACTTTTGCATGTAGTTGTCCAGTTTTCCCAACACCAGTTATAGAAGAGACTGTCTTTTCCCTTTTGTATATTCATGGCTCATTTATCACATTAGTTGACCATATATGTGGAGATTTGTATCTGGTCTATGCATTGTGTTCCACTGACCTGCGAGTTTATTCCTTTACCAGTACTATACTGTTTAGATTACAACAGCTTTGTAATATAACTTGAGGTCAGGGAGTGAAATACCCCAGCTTTGTTCTTCTTTCTCAGGATTGCTTTGGCTATTTGGGGTCTTTTTTGATTCCTTTTGAATTTCAGGATTATATGTTCTAGTTCGATGAAAAATGCTGCTGTTATTTTGATAGGGATTGCATTCAATCTGTAAATTGCTTTGGGAAGGATGGCCATTTTGACAATATTCTTCTTATCAATGAGCATGGGATAAATTTCCATTTATTTGTGTCTTCTTTAATTTCTATCATCAGTGTCTTATAGTTTTCAGAGTACACGATTTTCAACTCCTTGGTTAAGTTTATTCCTGGGTATTTTATTCATTTTGGTGCAGTTGTAAATTGAATTGTTTCTTTGATTTTTCTTTCTGCTAGTTCATTCTTAGCATATAGGAATGCTGGAGATTTATGTGTATTAATTTTGTATCCTGAAACTTTGTTGAATCCAATATTAGTTCAGATAGCTTTTTGGGAGAGTCTTTAGGATTTTCCATGTAATATCATTTCATCTGCAAATAGTGACTGTTTTACTTCTTCCTTACCAATTTGGATGCCTTTATCTCTTTGTCTTCTCTGATTGGTGTGGCTAAGACACCAGTATTATGTTAAATAAAAGTATTCAAAAGATATCCTGTCTTGTTCCTGATCTTAGAGGAAAAACTTTCAGCTATTCATCATTGAGTATGACTTTAGCTGTGGGTTTGTCACATGTGCCCTTTGTTATGTTGAGGCACATGTCCTCTCTTCCCATTTTGTTGAAAGGTCTTATCCTTAATATATGTTGAATTTTTTCAAATGCTTTTTCAGCATTTATTAAGATGATCATGTGGTTTTTATGCTTCTTTTTGTTAATGTGATGTATCACATTGATTGATTTATGAGTATTGTACCATCCTATCATCCCTGGAATAAATCTCACTTAGTCATGATAGATAATCCTTTTGATGTATTTTTGAATTCAGTTTGCTAATATTTTGTTGAGGATTATTGCATCTTTGTTCATCAGGGGTATTTGTCTATAATTATTTTTTGTGTGTGGTGTCTTTAGTTTTAATATTAGAGTGATGTTGACCTCATAGAATGATTTTGGAGGTATTTCCTTTTCTTCCATTTTTTGGAATACTTTAAGAAGGACTCCTATTAGCTCTTTAAATGTTTTTTAGAATTCAGCTGTGAAGCCATGTGGTCATGGACTTTTGTTTGTTTTGAGTTCTTTGATTACCAGTTAAATTTCTTTGCTGGTCATTGGTCTGTTCAGATTTTCTTTTTCTTCCTATTTCAGTCTTGGAAGATTATGTTTTTCCAGGAAGTTTTCCATACATTGTGGTCTGAAAAGTTGCTTAGTACAATTTAATTTTTTTGAATATATTGAGGCTCTTCCTGTGGCCAAGTATGTGAAAAAATGTGTGTCTTGCTGCTTTTTGCTGTAAATATATATTAAGTCCACCTGATCTAATATGTTGCTCTGCACCTCTGTTTCCTTATGTATTTTCTGGCTGGTTGATCTAATGATGTGAATGGTGTGTTAAAGTCTCCTAAAATAAATGAGTTGCAGTCTGTTTTTCTCTTTGATTCTGTTATTACTTGTTTTAGGTGTTTCTTTGTTAGGTGCAAAGATATTTATAACAGTTATATCCTCTTGTTGGACCGATCCCTTTATCATTATGTAATGTCCTTCATCTATTATTACTCTGTTCTAGAATTTATTTTCTGATAAGTACTGCTACTCTTGCTTTTTTCCTCCCTATTATTTACATGAAACATCTTTTCTATATCTTAAATTTTAGTCTGTGTATGTCTTTGGGTCAGAAATGAGTCTCTTGTAGGCAGCATATAGATGGGTGTTGTATATCTATTCTGGTACTTTATGTCTTTTGATTGGTGCATTCAGTCCACTTACATTTAAGGTAATTATTGATAGGTATTTACTTATTGCCATTTTATTGTTTTCTACTTGTTTTTGTAGTTCCTCTCTGTTCCTTTCTTCTTCTCTTATACTATTTTGTTAATTGATGGCTTTCTTTAATGATGTTATTGGATTCCTCTTTTTAAGTTTTTATGTATCTGTTATAGGCTTTAGGTTTTTGGTTACTGTAAGATCCATGGATAATTTCCTGCCTGTATACACCTATATATTAAGTTGATGATTGATCTATTTCAAGTACAATCTAAAAGTACTTCTCTTTCCTCCTCCTCCACACTTTACGTGTTAGATGTCATAATTTGCAGTTTTTGTGTATCCCTTGACTGATTTTGTATGTAGTTGGTTTTACTACTTTTGTTTTGCTTTGTTTTAATTTCTTACTTGCTTTATAAGCAGTTGGTCTACTACCTTTATTGTGGCTTTATTTTCATTGCTGAAACTATTTAGGCTTAGGAACATTTCCATCTACAGAAGTCCCTTAAACATATCCTGCAATGTCAGTTTAGTGGTTATAAATTCCTTAGCCTTTTTTATCTGGGAAATGTCTAATCTCTCCTTCAAATTTTAAGGATAATCTTTCTGAGTGAAAGATTACTGACTGAATGTCCTTCCTTTTCAATAAATTCAATACTACATGCCACTCTCTTTGGGCCTGTACAATTTCTGCTGAGAAGTCTGCTGATAGCCTGATGGCATTCCCTTATAAGTAATATTTTTCTCTCTCTCGCTGCTTTCCATTCCTTCTCCTTATGTCTAAGCTTTGTCATTTTAATTATTATATGTCTTGCTGTTGCCTTCCTAGGGTTCCTTTTGTTAGGGGCTCTCTGCTTTTCCATGACCTTGGTGTCTCTTTCTTCTCCAGAATGAGGAAATTTTCAGTAATTATTTCCTTAAAGATACTTTTTCTCTCTTCTCTTCTGGTACCCTTATTATATGAATATTGTCTCATTTGGAGCTGTCACACAACCCTGAACTTTCTTTTTATTCTAGAGATTCTTTTTTCTCTCTCTTCCTCAGCTTAATTGTTTTCCTGTCCTATAATTTCGATTTTATTCATTCTTTCCTCTACTTGCAGCAGCTATTATTCATTTCTTCCAGTGTATATTTCATTTCAGTTAGTGTATTTCAGTTGCTGTATTCTTCAGCTCTGAGTGTCCTTTTATCAACTCTTCTATCTCTTTGTTGAAGTACTCCTTGATATCTTCAATACTTTTCCATAGATGAGTGAGCATATTTATGACTGTTACTATGAAATCTTTATCAAGAATATTGGTAATTTCCTTTCATTTAGCCCTCTTTTTCGTGTCTTATCCTCTAGTTTTGTTCAGAACATATTTCTCTTCCTTCTTATTTTGTCAAGGTTTCTGTATTTCTTCTTTTATGCTAGATAGATCTGCTACACTTCTTGGCCTAGAGAGTAATGGCTTTATGAAGAAGGCTTCCTGTGGTGCCCAGAAGCTAAAGACTCGTTTCCCTCTGGTGCCTGGTTCTCCTTGGTGGTGGAGCTTCAGTTGCTGTTGGCAGGCTGTGGGGGCTGCCCGAGTTACTGCCAGCAGTGTTCTATCTCAGTCCACAGCAGTAGCAGTTCTCCTCAGCTGGCCCTTTGTGAGCAGCTCAGCAGTGCTTCTGCTGGGGTTGTTGTGGGTGGGGCTTCCCTCACCTGCCCTTTCTCCTGCAGAGAGAGCTCTCTCCAACCTATGCCTCTCTGAAATCCCTACCACTACTGGGAAATCTTTCAAACTGCTTCCTCTGTGTTGGGTCTCAGTAGGACCAGTGGACCATGCCTGTCCTCTTGAAGTAGCTGGATTCTCAGCCTCCCAGAATACCCCAATTCTCCCTGGTGTCCAGTCCTGCTAATCACCAGGATCCAATGCAATGTGAACTCCTGTTCTGAGAGTAGATCTCCAGGACCAGATGTGCAGAGTTCCTAAGCATCTAACCCCTCCCTGCTCCATTCTTATTCTTTCTGCCTGTGGACAGGGATGGGGAAAGGGCTTGGTTCCCACTCAATTGTGGCTTTACCACTTTTCCCTTCTCTGTGTGGTCTTCTCTTCTTCAGGTCTTTTTCAGGTTTAGTTGTTGCGTCCTTGGTGTGTGTGTGGGAATTGATTTCCACATTGCCTTCTTCTACCACCATCTTTCCCCCACCTCTACCCTATGCAGTTTTTCCTGTATATTTTTCCAGTGTAACATTCATTTTAATGGCTCTGTATTATAAATAATCCTGTGCAAAATGCATGGTTGTGAAGGAGTCATACTACTACAACATATACAATGTAGATAGATAGATGTAGATATAGATATAGTACATATGCATGCATTGAAATAATTTTTATTTTTACAGTATCATTAGTGACAATTTTTTTTGTTAGGATATCCACAGTCAGGTATACAAGACCACTAATCCTTTTCATTCTGTTGGCTCACCAATGCAAATAACCAAACATTACAAATTTAAATATTTATAGTTGCTGCTTTATTCTAAAATTTAAATAGAAGTTTTCCTTCTTATCAACTTTGATTACATGTATAAGTTACAAATACATTTCTGACCTCTGATATTCATAATAAAATACTGTTGAGTTTTTATAAATTTGAGATAAGCAACAATTACTTCACATCATATCAATATGGAAATGAATATTTAATGTAGATTTGTATAAGTCAAGGTGAAAATTTTTGTGAAAATTTAAAGGTTTTATGTCAAAGTTAGATAAAAATAAGTACACTATTTTCTCTTTGCTGTCCAAATGGACGGTGGATTGAACTTGCTCCATAGAGAGAGAAAAAAATTAAGTGGTACCTGAATTGAAGACTAGATAATGCTTTAAAAATAAATTGTTTTTTAAAATGTAGAAATTAATTGAGTGTTCATCTAAAATATGAGTGGGCAAATAAAAAAGAATTTTTTGTTTCCTGCTCTTCTGTGCTCTGTCCCTCTCTCTTCATTTCTAGAGAGACTATAATCATCTTCTAGTACTGTTTCTAGAAATAGATTGAACTCAATCCAGTAACATATAAGATGCTAATCAATTAACAGATCATGTTCAAAATAAAATCCAGAAAAAGAAAATGTCATCTTGGAGGCCATTCAAAGCTACTATAGATATTTCCTTTTCCTCAATACAAATCCAAGTATAAAAAAATGCATGAACTTTAAAAGATATTTAGTTGTTTAGTCACACAAATACTAACGTTTACTTTAAACTATTTTATTTTTTAATATTATTGACATGGAGGTTTTCAGTTCACTTTTCATTAAAATATGACAAAAATCAATTGAAATGATGACTGAGCCATGTAATTTCACTATATCAAAGATATTTTTATGTAATTGTCCAGAATTGCTAGAGATGAATACAAAGTCTTGATTTGACTTACCATAATTCAGAAAAATGGCAAAGGTAATTATAAAATTAAATAATTAAATGGTGAAAAAAGGGCCACTTAAACTATTTCTCAAATATATTGAAACCTTTGCCTACTTTTCTTCTGTGAAATATTTACTAACTTTTATTTCTGTTACACCTACATGCTAATATTAATCTGAGTTATGAATAATGTGCTCAGTGTTTGAACATTTTTATTTTCAATATTATATAAGGTTCACATCACATGTGAAGAGGGCACATCACAAATAGAAAATTAAGTTATTTCTTTTTTTAAAAAATTTTATTTGTTATCATTAATCTACAATTACATGAAGAATATTATATTTACTAGGCTCTCCCCTACCCCAAGTCCCCCCCACAAACCCCATTACAGTCACTGTCCATCAGCATAGTAAGATGTTGTAGAATCACTACTTGTCTTCTCTGTGTTGCACAGCCCTCCCATTTCCCCCAATCCCCACATTATACATGCTAATCATAATACCCCCTTTCTTCTTCCCTGCCCTTATCCCTCTCTACCGTCCCATTCTCCCCTTTGGTAACTGTTAGTCCATTCTTGGGTTCTGTGATTCTGTTGCTGTTTTGTTCCTTCAGTTTTTCTTTTGTTCTTATACTCCACAGATGAGTGAAATCATTTGGTATTTGTCTTTCTCTGCTTGGCTTAATTCACTGAGCATAATACCCTCTAGCTCCATCCATGTTGTTGCAAATGGTAGGATTTGTTTTCTTCTTATGGCTGAATAATATTCCATTGCATATATGTACCAGATCTTCTTTATCCATTCATCTACTGATGGACACTTAGGTTGCTTCCATTTCTTGGCTATTGTAAATAGTGCAGCGATAAACATAGGGGTGCATCTGTCTTTTTCAAACTGCAGTGCTGCATTCTTAGGGTAAATTCCTAGAAGTGGAATTCCTGGGTCAAATGGTATTTCTACTTTGAGCATTTTGAGGAACCTTCATATTGCTTAAACAATGGTTGAACTAATTTACATCCCCACCAGCAGTGTAGGAGGGTTCCCCTTTGTCCACACCATCACCAACATTTGTGGTTGTTTGTCTTTTGGATAGTAGCCATCCCTATGGTGTGAGGTGATATCTCATTGTGGTTTTAATTTGCATTTCTCTCATAACAAGCGATGTGGAGCATCTTTTCATGTGTCTGTTGGCCATCTGAATTTCTTCTTTGGAGAACTGTCTGTTCAGCTCTCTCATAACAAGCGATGTGCAACATCTTTTCATGTGTGTTTTGGCCATCTGAGTTTCTTCTTTGGAGAACTGTCTGTTAAGCTCCTCTGCCCATTTTTTAATTGGATTATTTGCTTTTTGTTTGTTGAGGTGCATGAGCTCTTTATATATTTTGGATGTCAAGTCTTTATCAGATCTGTCATTTACGAATATATTCTCCCATACTATAGGGTACCTTTTGGTTCTATTTATGGTGTCCTTTGCTGTACAGAAGCTTTTCAGCTTGATATAGTCCCACTTGTTCATTTTTGCTTTTGTTTTCCTTACCTGGGGAGATATGTTCATGAAGGAGTCTGTCATATTTATGTCCAAGATATTTTTGCCTATGTTTTTTTCTAAGAGTTTTATTGTTTCATGACTTACATTCAGGTCTTTGATCCATTTCGAATTTACTTTTGTGTATGGGGTTAGACAGTGATCCAGTTTCGTTCTCTTACATGTAGCTGTCCAGTTTTGCCAGCACCATCTGTTGAAGAGACTGTCATTTCTCCATTGTATGTCCATGGCTCCTTTATTGAATATTAATTGACCATATATGTTTGGTTTAATGTCTGGAGTCTCTAATCTGTACCACTGGTCTGTGGCTCTCTTCTTGTGCCAGTACCAAATTGTCTTGATAACTATGGCTTTGTAGTAGAGCTTGAAGTTGGGGAGTGAGATCCCCACCACTTTATTCTTCCTTCTCAGGATTGCTTTGGCTGTTCGGGGTCTTTGGTGTTTCTATATGAATTTTTGAACTATTTGTTCCAGTTCGTTGAAGAATGTTGTTGGTAATTTGGTAGGGATTGCATCAAATCTGTATATTGCTTTGGGCAGGATGGCCATTTTGACATTATTAATTCTTCCTAGCCAAGAGCATGGAATGAGTTTCCATATGTTAGTGTCCTCTTTAATTTCTCTTAAGAGTGTCTTATAGTTTTCAGGGTATAGGTCTTTCACTTCTTTGGTTAGGTTTATTACTAGGTATTTTATTTTTTTGGTGCAATTGTGAATGGAATTGTTTTCCTGATTTCTCTTTCTATTGGCTCATTGTTAGTGTATAGGAAAGCCACAGATTTCTGTGTGTTAATTTTGTACCCTGCAACCTTACTGTATTCTGATATCAGTTCTAGTAGTTTTGGAGTGGAGTCTTTAGGGTTTTTTATGTACAATATTATGCATCTGCAAATAGTGACAGTTTAACTTCTTCTTTACCAATCTGGATTCCTTGTATTTCTTTGTTTTGTCTAATTGCTGTGGCTAGGACCTCCAGTACTATGTTAAATAACAGTGGGGAGAGTGGGCATCCCTGTCTTGTTCCCGATCTCAGAGGAAAAGCTTTCAGCTTTTTGCTGTTCAGTATGATATTTGCTGTGGGTTTATCATATATGGCCTTTATTATGTTGAGGTACTTGCCCTCTATACCCATTTTGCTGAGAGTTTTTATCATGAATGGATGTTGAGTTTTGTCAAATGCTTTTCAGCATCTATGGAGATGATCATGTGGTTTTTGTCTTTCTTTTTGTTTATGTGGTGGATGATGTTGATGGATTTTTAAATGTTGTACCATCCTTGTATCCCTGGAATGAATCCTACTTGGTCGTGGTGTATGATCCTTTTGATATATTTTTGAATTCAGTTTGCTAATATTTTACTATTTTTGCATCTATGTTCATCAGGGATATTGGTCTGTAATTTTCTTTTTTGGTAGGTTCTTTGCCTGGTTTTGGTATTAGGGTGATGTTGGCTTCATAGAATGAGTTTGGGAGTATTTCCTCCTCTTCTATTTTTTGGAAAACTTTAAGGAGAATGGGTATTATATCTTCTCTGTATGTCTGATAAAATTCCGAGGTAAATCCATCTGGCCCGGGTGTTCTTTTCTTGGGTAGTGTTTTGATTGCCCCCTCAACTTCTTTGCTGGTACTTGGTTTCTTTAGATTTTGTGTTTCTTCCTTGGTCAGTTTTGGAAAGTTGTATTTGCTAGGAAGTTGTCCATTTCTTCTAGGTTTTCCAGCTTCTTAGCATATAGGTTTTCATAGTAGTCTCTAATAATTCTTTGTATTTCTGTGGGGTCCATCATGATGTTTCCTTTCTTATTTCTGATTCTGTTGATGTGTGTTGATTCTCTTTTTCTCTTAATAAGTCTGGCTAGAGGCTTATGTATTTTATTTATTTTCTCAAAGAACCAGCTCTTGGTTTCATTGATTTTTTCCTATTGTTTTATTCTTCTCAATTTTGTTTATTTCTTCTCTGATCTTTATTATGTCCCTTCTTTTGCTGACTTTAGCCCCATTTGTTCTTCTTTTTCCAATTTTGATAATTGTGACATTAGACTATTCATTTGGGTCTGTTCTTCCTTCTTTAAATATGCCTGGTTTGCTATATACTTTCCTCTTAAGACTGCTTTTTCTGCATCACACAGAAGTTGGCGCTTTGTGTTGTTGTTGTTATTTATTTCCATATATTGCTGTATCTCCATTTTAATTTGGACATTGATCCATTGACTATTTAGAAACGTGTTGTTAAGCTTCCATGTGTTTGTGAGCCTCTTTGCTTTCTTTGTACAGTTTATTTCTAGTTTTATGCCTTTGTGGTCTGAAAAGTTGTTTGGTAGGATTTCAATCTTCTTGAATTTACTGAGGCTCTTTTTGTGGCCTAGTATGTGGTCTATTCTGGAGAATGTTCCATGTGCACTTGCGAAGAATGTGTATCCTGTTGCTTTTGGGTGTGGAGTTCCATAGATGTCTATTAGGTCCATCTGTTCTATTGTTCAGTGCCTCTGTGCCCTTACTTATTTTCTGTCGGGTGGATCTGTCCTTTGGAGTGAATGGTGTGTTGAAGTCTCCTAAAGTGAATGCATTGCAGTCTATTTCCTCCTTTAGATCTGTTAGTATTTGTTTCACGTATGCTGGTGCTTCTGTGTTGGGTGCATATATATTTATAATGGTTATATCCTCTTGTTGGACTGAGTCCTTTATCATTATGTAATGTCCTTCTCTATCTCTTTGTTACTTTCTTTTTTTTGAGTTGTATTTTGTCTGATACTAGTACTGCAACACCTGCGTTTTTCTCCCTATTGTTTGCATGAAGTATCTTTTTCCATCCCTTGACTTTTAGTCTGTGCATGTCTTTGGGTTTGAGGTGAGTCTCTTGTAAGCAGCATATAGATGGGTCTTGTTTTTTGATCCATTCAGTGACTCTATGTCTTTTGATTGGTGCATTCAGTCCATTTACATTTAGGGTGATTATCGATAGGTGTGTACTTATTGCCATTTCAGGCTTTAGATTCGTGGTTACCAAAGGTTCCAGTTTACTTTCCTTACTATCTAAGAGTCTAACTTAACTCACTTAGTATGCTGTTACAAATAAAATGTAAAGGTTATTTTCTATTTCTCGTCATTTTTCTTCCTCCTTCATTCTTTATACATTAGGTATCAAATTCTGTACTTTTTGTCTATCCCTTGATTGACTTGTACTTATTGCCATTTCAGGCTTTAGATTCGTGGTTACCAAAGGTTCCAGTTTACTTTCCTTACTATCTAAGAGTCTAACTTAACTCACTTAGTATGCTGTTACAAATAAAATGTAAAGGTTATTTTCTATTTCTCGTCATTTTTCTTCCTCCTTCATTCTTTATATATTAGGTATCAAATTCTGTACTTTTTGTCTATCCCTTGATTGACTTTGGGGATAGTCAATTTAATTTTGCATTTGCCTCACAATCAGCTGCTCCACCCTCCCTACCATGATTTTACTACCTCTGGTGACAGCTATCCAACCCTAGGAACACTTCCATCTATGGCAGTACCTCTAAAATAGACTACAGAGATAGTTTGTGGGAGGTGAACTCTCTCAACTTTTGCTTATGTGGAAATTGTTTAATCCCTCCTTCAAATTTAAATGATAATCTTGCTGGATAAAGTAATCTTGGTACCAGGCCCTTCTGCTTCATGGCATTTAATACATCATGCCACTCCCTTCTGGCCTGTAAGGTTTCTGCTGAGAAGTCTGATGTTAGTCTGATCGGCTTTCCTTTGTACGTGATCTTATTTCTGCCTCTGGCTTCTTTTAACAGTCTGTCCTTATTCTTGATCTTTCCCATTTTAATTACTATGTGTCTTGCTGTTGTCTTCCTTGGGTCCCTGGTGTTGGGAGATCTGTGGATCTCCATGGCTCGATATACTATGTCCCTCCCTAGATTGGGGACGTTTTCAGCAACTACCTCCTCAAAGACACTTTCTATCCCTTTCTCTCTCTTCTTCTTCTGGTATTCCTACAATGTGAATATTGTTTTGCTTAGATTTGTCACACAGTTCTCTCAGTATTCTTTCATTTTTAGAGATCCTTTTTTCTCTCTATGCCTCAGCTTCTTTGTGTTCCTCTTCTCTAGTTTCTATTTCATTTATTGTCTCCTCCACCGTATCCAACCTGCTTTTAATACCCTCCATTGTGTTCTTTAACGATTGGATCTCTGACCTAAATTCATTCCTGAGTTCTTGGATGTTTTCCGTACCTCCATTAGGATGTTGATGATTTTTATTTTGAACTACGTTTCAGAAAGAGTCACGAGGTCCATATCATTTAAATCTTTCTCAGGAGTTGTATTAACAATTTTACTCTGGACAAGGTTCCTTTGGTGTTTCATGTTTGTATATGGCGCCCTCTAGTGTCCAGAAGCTCTATTCTGGAGCTGCTGAGCCCCTGAAGCAATTTCAGGGGTCACAGGGGAGCAGTACTGGTGCCTAGGAGTAGGAAAGAGCTGTTTCCCGCCTCCTGGCTGCTGTGCCTGTCTCCACTGCCTGAGCCAGTGGGCCGGTCACACAGGTATAAGTTTTTGTCCCAGAGCAGCCAGATATGGATCCCTGCTTTCCACAAGCAGCCAGAATCCCAGTCTCCCCAGGAACTCTGCCTATATTAACTTTTCAACCCAGTAGTCATGCGAGTGTCATGAAATCACCATGAAATGTAGGTTTGTGCTCCCAGAGCAGATCTCCAGAGCTAAGTATTCAGTAGTCCCAAGCCTTCCACTCCCTCGCTGCTCCGTTTCTCTTCCTCCTGCTGGTGAGCTGGGGTGGGGGAGGGGCTCGGGTCCCGCGGAGCCACAGCTCTGGTACGTTACCCCGTTCGCTGAGTTCTGCTCTTTTCTCCAGGTGTGTGCAGTCTGACGTCATCCTCTTTCCTGTTGCTCTCTCAGGATTAGTTGCACCAATTAAATTTTCTAATTGTATCCAGTTTTAGGAGGAAGCCTCTGTCTCTCCTCTCATGCCGCCATCTTTTTCCCTTTTAATTAAGTTATTTCTGAGTTATATTTAATGTCAGTAATACATATGAGAACCTTTATTTTATTCAACTGTTTAAAGTTTGTATTGTTACTGAAATTACCCTGCTGAAATTAATTTTAGCACTACTGTTGTCACTGCTAACAATAGTGATAATATTAAACATTCTTAAAATCTTGATAGTAGTACTGTGTTAATACTAAAAATAAATAATACAACAGAAGTTATTTTTCAGGAAATGATGCTAAATTTAGGCTGGTTTGAGAGGGCTTTGGCATTAAAATAATTAAAGAGTTTCTTTCAGTATTAATGGTTTATATTTTACTTTAATGTATATCAAGTCAGTAAATTTCAGTAGTATGAATAGAGTTCAATTTTATTTCATGGAGACTTAAATCATAATAGTGTAGTCTTATGAGAATGGAACTGTACTTGCAACATGTCTTAGGAAAGTAAAAGTGAAGAATGGTGTATGAACACAATTTGAAAAACAGGAAATTAGGAAACTGCTTCAAAGAGTCTTTGATAAAGGTTATTCCTGGATGAAACACCATTAAAGAGTGCCCACTAGGCATTATCAACAGTGTATTTGTTTGCTATGCATCAAAGACTCTTACTACAATTTGAAAAAATTAAACGGATGCTTTAGTACTGGGAAAAATAATTTTTAAACCCTTTGCTACTACATTTGTTGTTGCTTTGTTACCCTCAATTGTAGTGTTCAGATAATTTCTAGAAAGTCAATCAGCCCTCTCTTCCATAGAAGGAAGGTGTTATAAATCCACCAATAAACTGACTATATACTTTTTAGTGCACAGAATATGTGTTACATAAAAATTCACTACACTGAATTGGATATGTAAATAGACATGGTGGGGCTCAATAAGGTCAAAACAAACAAGTTATGGTTAGTGCTTTATTTAAAAGAAATTTGCCTTAATCAACAGACATGCCTTTTCACAGATACATATAAAGGGTTTTCCTTTTGTGGCTCAGTGTGCACACTCACAAACATATATGCATGCTTGCACACATAATCACAGCATCTTTCTTGCACATTACCTTTAAATAAAATTTTGAGTATTTATTGACTAATGTACATCTTGTAGATGAAAAATACCAATTATAAGACTACATAGTAACTTCAAAAAGGCAAGATTAGAAGGGATATTTTAGTTGTATTGACATCAGTAAAGGGTTAACAATTTTAAAGAAATGAATATTTTAATATGAATCTATTTTCCATTTGTCCACATGATTTTTAATTAAATTGCTTCTCAAAGTATCACATGCTCAACTGGGAATCCAAAATGAAATAAAGATGTTCCTAACATATGCAATAAGAACTTAAGATAGATAGTTAATTGATTAAATAATGATATGATTCTTGGTCTGAAAAATGCATCTAAGCTGAGGACACCAAAGTAATTTAGAAGTAGTGACATCTTTTGTGCAGTTTCTATATAACAAACAACCTTACTAAGATGGCAAACTTAATCAACTGTCTGGTACATGCAACAGAAAAATGTGTTAGGAGTGACATAATGCCAGTAGTGTCACAGTGTCATGGAGATTTCTATCCTGAGTGTTATGACAAGACCAATGTTTATTAAATATGGTATTATGACTATTAAGACCAATCCATGAAATATGTTACACTTACATGCAATTCAGTGAACCATACTCAAAAAGCTGTAACCACCCATTAGTCAACTTAATGCAATTCTTGCAGAACTTCACCAAGGGAAAATGAATTGATAAATTTTTGTCTGGCAATGGTTACTTCTACAGTGTTTTAAACTTCATGTTAATACCAAAAATGCTAAGAGAGAAAAAATACTGGATGTAGCATTTTCATACAGAAGTTTATACAATTTTGTTATTTCATATATATATATATGCTTTTATTGAACTGGAAAATGTACTGGAAACCATAAATAAAATAAGTAATGGAATTTCAGTCCTCAGTTCCTTTGGTAAATTTATTTAACCATTCTGATTCTTTTTGTTATCTCTGAAATGATCTCTAATTTCTTTTCATTGCTAATATTCTATAGTTAAATGACTCTAATCACCATTTCCCACTCCTTTCCTTTACACAATTATTTATTACATTTCTCCTAGGTTTTGGAGGGATTTCTAGTCCTATTCCAGTAGTAAACAAGACCAATAAAGTACGTAGCATCATGCCAAAAATGCAAGGGTTGATAAGTATTATTTACTATAAGGAATACATAGTAAATATTTCAGCTACATAATCTTTGTTTATTTTCTTTAAATTCTTTACAAATGAGAACAGCATTCTTAGCTCATGGATTATCCAAAACAGGCTGGAGGTCAGATTTGGTAAAACAGACTATTGTTTGCCAACCCCTGTTCCAGTTCAGTGGTATCCAGTTTAGTGGGATTGGGAAGCAAAATGACAAAGGGCCAAACATTTCAGACATCCTACAAATAGGACAGCCTGAAAAACTGAAGATTAGTTCTGAGTGTTCAGGATACTTCTAAATATCTGCTGTCAGTTATGTAGGTGAAATAACTTGATTACAGTGATCTGAGTCTAAAACGTTGCTTCATCTTACAAATAAGCAAAAATTATTTTCTTAAGATTTAATATTTCACTATTATTTCTAAGAATAAAACTAGTACATAAAAAAAAGGATAGAGGGCGGAGCCAGGATGGCGGCGTGAGTAGAGCAGTGGAAATCTCCTCCCAAAAACACATAGAGCTATGAAAATATAATAAAGAAAAATCTTCCTAAAATAGAGACCACAGGACACAGGACAACATCCAGACCACATCCACACCTGCAAGAACCCAGCGCCTTGCGAAGGGGGTAAGATACAAGCCCCGGCCCGGCGGGACCCGAGCGCCCCTCCCCCCGGCTCCCGGTGGGTGGAAAGAAACCAGAGTAGTTTTTTTTTTTGGCGAGCGCTTTTTGGAAGCCTTAAAGGGACGGGCCCCCGTTGCTAGGGAGACAGGGTGGCGGGACCGGTGAGCAGGTGCCTGGGACCGGCGCCTGAGGACAAAGAATATCCCATGTTTTTCCCTGCGGAACCGGTGGGCGGGTGTCTGAGACCGGCACTTGAGGACAGAGGAAATTGCGCGTTTTTCCCCCTTTTTTTTTTCTCTTTTCTGCGAGTGCTTTTTGGAAGCCTAAAAGGGACAGGGACCCCGGTGCTAGGGAGGCAGGGCGGCGGGACTGGTGAGCGGGTGCCTGGGACCAGTACCTGAGGACAAAGAATATCGAGCGTTCCTTCCCTGCAGGACGGGTGGGTGGGTGCTTTTTGGAAGCCTTGAAAGGACAGGGACCCTGGTGCTAGGGAGACAGGGCAGCAGGACCAGTGAGCGGGTGCCTGGGAATGGCACCTGAGGACAAAAAAAAGGAAAAAAAAAAATCGCTTCTTTTTTCCTTTTTTTTTTTTTTTTTCTTTCTTTCTGTTCCCTCTCTCATTGTTGCTGTTGTTGTTTTGGTTTGGAGAGTGCTTTTTGGAAGTCTTAAAGGGGCAGGACAGGTCACTTAGACCAGAGGCAGGGAATCTGGGGATCTCTGGGCACTCTAACCCCCTGGGCAGCAGGGAGCACAGAGACCCCTTACGGAGATAAATAGCCTCCTGGCCGCTCCCCCTCCCAACGGGGCTCCACCATTTTGGAGGAACAGCCCAGCCAGGCCAAGCCCACAGCAACAGCGGAGATAAACCCCAAAGCAACTGGGCAGGAAGCAGAAGCCCTGTCTGCGCACAGCTGCCCAGCACAAGCAACTAGAGGTCGCTATTCTCCCAGGAAAAGGCTACAAACCAACAAGAAGGGAAGCTCTTCCAGCGGTCACTTGTACCAGCTCTGCAAACTATCTCTATCACCATGAAAAGGCAAAACTACAGGCAGACAAAGATCACAGAGACAACACCTGAGAAGGAGACAGACTTAACTAGTCCTCCTGAAAAAGAATTCAAAATAAAAATCATGAACATGCTGACAGAGATGCAGAGAAAAATGCAAGAGCAATGGGATGAGATGCAGAGAAAAATGCAAGAGCAGTGGGATGAAGTCCGGAAGGAGATCACAGATGTCAGGAAAGAGATCACAGAAGTGAAACAATCCCTGGAAGGATTTATAAGCAGAATGGATAAGATGCAAGAGGCCATTGAAGGAATAGAAGCCAGAGAACAGGAACGTATAGAAGCTGACATAGAGAGAGATAAAAGGATCTCCAGGAATGAAACAACCCTAAGAGAAATATGTGACCAATACAAAAGGAATAACATTCGTATTATAGGGATACCAGAAGAGGAAGAAAGAGGAAAAGGGATAGAAAGTGTCTTTGAAGAAATAATTGCTGAAAACTTCCCCAAACTGGGGGAGGAAATAATCGAACAGACCATGGAATTACACAGAACCCCCAACAGAAAGGATCCAAGGAGGACAACACCAAGACACATAGTAATTAAAATGGCAAGGATCAAGGACAAGGAAAGAGTTTTAAAGGCAGCTAGAGAGAAAAAGGTCACCTATAAAGGAAAACCAATCAGGCTAACATCAGACTTCTCAACAGAAACCCTACAGGCCAGAAGAGAATGGCATGATATACTTAATTCAATGAAACAGAAGGGCCTTGAACCAAGGATACTGTATCCAGCACGACTATCATTTAAATATGATGGTGGGATTAAACAATTCCCAGACAAGCAAAAGCTGAGGGAATTTGCTTCCCGCAAACCACCTCTACAGGGCATCCTACAGGGACTTCTCTAGATGAGAGCACCCCTAAAAAGAGCACAGAACAAAACACACAACATATGAAGAATGGAGGAGGAGGAATAAGAAGGGAGAGAAGAAAAGAATCTCCAGACAGTGTATATAACAGCTTAATAAGCGAGCTAAGTTAGGCAGTAAGATACTAAAGAAGCTAACCTTGAACCTTTGGTAACCATGAATCTAAAGCCTGCAATGGCAATAAGTACATATCTCTCAATAGTCACCCTAAATGTAAATGGACTTAATGCACCAATCAAAAGACATAGAGTAATAGAATGGATAAAAAAGCAAGACCCATCTATATGCTGCTTACAAGAAACTCACCTTAAACCCAAAGATAAGCATAGACTAAAAGTCAAGGGATGGAAAAACATATTTCAGGCAAACAACAGTGAGAAGAAAGCAGGGGTTGCAGTACTAATATCAGACAAAATAGACTTCAAAACAAAGAAAGTAACAAGAGATAAAGAAGGCCACTACATAATGATAAAGGGCTCAGTCCAACAAGAGGATATAACCATTCTAAATATATATGCACCCAATACAGGAGCACCAGCATATGTGAAGCAAATACTAACAGAACTAAAGAGGGAAATAGACTGCAATGCATTCATTGTAGGAGACTTCAACACACCACTCACCCCAAAGGATAGATCCACCGGGCAGAAAATAAGTAAAGACACACAGGCACTGAACAACACACTAGAACAGATGGACCTAATAGACATCTATAGAACTCTACATCCAAAAGCAACAGGATATACATTCTTCTCAAGTGCACATGGAACATTCTCCAGAATAGACCACATACTAGCTCGCAAAAAGAGCCTCAGTAAATTCCAAAATATTGAAATTCTACCAACCAATTTTTCAGACCACAAAGGTATGAAAGTAGAAAAAAATTCTACAAAGAAAACAAAAAGGCTGACAAACACATGGAGGCTTAACAACATGCTACTAAATAATCAATGGATCAACGAACAAATCAAAATAGAGATCAAGGAATATATAGAAACAAATGACAACAACAACACTAAGCCCCAACTTCTGTGGGATGCAGCGAAAGCAGTCTTAAGAGGAAAGTATATAGCAATCCAGGCACACTTGAAGAAGGAAGAACAATCCCAAATGAATAGTCTAACATCACAATTATTAAAACTGGAAAAAGAAGAACAAAGGAGGCCTAAAGTCAGCAGAAGGGAGGACATAATAAAGATCAGAGAAGAAATAAACAAAATTAAGAAGAATAAAACAATAGCAAAAATCAACGAAACAAAGAGCTGGTTCTTTGAGAAAATAAACAAAATAGATAAGCCTCTAGCCCAACTTATTAAGAGAAAAAGAGAGTCAACACAAATCAACATAATCAGAAATGAGAATGGAAAAATCACGACAGACTCCACAGAAATACAAAGAATTATTAAAGACTACTATGAAAACCTATATGCCAACAAGCTGTAAAACCTAGAAGAAATGGACAACTTCCTAGAAAAATACAACCTCCCAAGACTGACCAAGGAAGAAACACAAAAGTTAAACAAACCAATTACAAGCAAAGAAATTGAAACAGTAATCAAAAAACTACCCAAGAACAAAACCCCGGGGCCGGACAGATTTACCTCGGAATTTTATCAGACACACAGAGAAGACATAATACCCATTCTCCTTAAAGTGTTCCACAAAATAGAAGAGGAGGGAATACTCCCAAACTCATTCTATGAAGCCAACATCACCCTAATACCAAAACCAGGCAAAGACCCCACCAAAAAAGAAAATTACAGACCAATATCCCTGATGAATGTAGATGCAAAAATACTCAATAAAATATTAGCAAACACACTTCAACAGCATATCAAAAGGATCATACACCATGACCAAGTGGGGTTCATCCCAGTGATGCAAGGATGGTACAACATTCGAAAATCCATCAACATCATCCACCACATCAATAAAAAGAAAGACAAAAACCACATGATCATCTCCATAGATGCTGAAAAAGCATTTGACAAAATTCAACATCCATTCATGATAAAAACTCTCAGCAAAATGGGAATAGAGGGCAAGTACCTCAACATAATAAAGGCCATATATGATAAACCCACAGCCAGCATTATACTGAACAGCGAGAAAGTGAAAGCATTTCCACTGAGATCGGGAACCAGACAGGGATGCCCACTCTACCCACTGTTATTTAACATAGTACTGGAGGTCCTAGCCACGGCAATCAGACAAAACAAAGAAATACAAGGAATCCAGATTGGTAAAGAAGAAGTTAAACTGTCACTATTTGCAGATGATATGATACTGTACATAAAAAACCCTAAAGACTCCACTCCAAAACTACTAGAACTGATATCGGAATACAGCAAAGTTGCAGGATACAAAATTAACACACAGAAATCTGTAGCTTTCCTATACACTAACAACAAATCAATAGAAAGAGAAATCAGGAAAACAATTCCATTCACCATTGCATCAAAAAGAATAAAATACCTAGGAATAAACCTAACCAAAGAAGTGAAAGACTTATACTCTGAAAACTACAAGTCACTCTTAAGAGAAATTAAAGGGGACACTAACAAATGGAAACTCATCCCCTGCTCATGGCTAGGAAGAATTAATATCGTCAAAATGGCCATCCTGCCCAAAGCAGTATACAGATTTGATGCAATCCCTCTCAAATTACCAGCAACATTCTTCAATGAATTGGAACAAATAATTCAAAAATTCATATGGAAACACCAAAGACCCCGAATAGCCAAAGCAATCCTGAAAAAGAAGAATAAAGTAGGGGGGATCTCACTCCCCAACTTCAAGCTCTACTACAAAGCCATAGTAATCAAGACAATTTGGTACTGGCACAAGAACAGAGCCACAGACCAGTGGAACAGATTAGAGACCCCAGAAATTAACCCAAACATATATGGTCAATTAATATTTGATAAAGGAGCCATGGACATACGATGGCAAAATGACAATCTCTTCAACAGATGGTGCTGGCAAAACTGGACAGCTACATGTAGGAGAATGAAACTGGACCATTGTCTAACCCCATACACAATGGTAAACTCAAAATGGATCAAAGACCTGAATGTAAGTCATGAAAGCATTAAACTCTTGGAAAAAAACATAGGCAAAAACCTCTTAGACATAAACATGAGTGATCTCTTCTAAACATATCTCCCTGGGCAAGGAAAACAACAGCAAAAATGAGCAAGTGGGACTACATTAAGCTGAAAAGCTTCTGTACAGCGAAAGACACCATCAATAGAACAAAAAGGAACCCTACAGTATGGGAGAATATATTTGAAAATGACAGATCCGATAAAGGCTTGACGTCCAGAATATATAAAGAGCTCACACGCCTCAACAAACAAAAAACAAATAACCCAATTAAAAAATGGGCAGAGGAACTGAACAGACAGTTCTCCAAAAAAGAAATACAGATGGCCAAGAGACACATGAAAAGATGCTCCACATCGCTAATTATCAGAGAAATGCAAATTAAAACTACAATGAGGTATCACCTCACACCAGTAAGGATAGCTGCCATCCAAAAGACAAACAACAACAAATGTTGGCGAGGCTGTGGAGAAAGGGGAACCCTCCTACACTGCTGGTGGGAATGTAAATTAGTTCAACCATTGTGGAAAGCAGTATGGCGATGCATCAAAATGCTCAAAACAGACCTACCATTTGACCCAGGAATTCCACTCCTAGGAATTTACCCTAAGAACGCAGCAATCAAGTTTGAGAAAGACAGATGCACGCCTATGTTTATCGCAGCACTATTTACAATAGCCAAGAATTGGAAGCAACCTAAATGTCCATCGGTAGATGAATGGATAAAGAAGATGTGGTACATATACACAATGGAATACTACTCAGCCATAAGAAGTGGGAAAATCCAACCATTTGCAGCAACATGGATGGAGCTGGAGAGTATTATGCTCAGTGAAATAAGCCAAGCGGAGAAAGAGAAATACCAAATGATTTCACTCATCTGAGGAGTATAGGAACAAAGGAAAAACTGAAGGAACAAAACAGCAGCAGAATTACAGAACCCAAAAATGGACTAACAGGTACCAAAGGGAAAGGAACTGGGGAGGATGGGTGGGCAGGGAGGGATAAGGGGGGGGAAGAAGAAGGGGGTAATTAAGATTAGCATGCATGGGGTGGAGGGAGAAAGGGGAGGGTGGGCTGCACAACACAGAGAGGACAAGTAGTGACTCTATAACATTTTGCTAAGCTGATGGACAGTAACCGTAATGTGGTTGTTAGGGGGGACCTGATATAGGGGAGAGCATAGTAAACATAGTATTCTTCATGTAAGTGTAGATTAAAAATTAAAAAAAAAAAAAAAGAAAGAAAGAAAGAAAAGGGGGATTACTCCTTAACAGGATAAAACTATTGGTAAATCAAAGATCAACGCATGCTTTAAATATCCTTAATGTTGATCACTTAAAGTGTGTCAGATGATCAGCTATGGAGGTACTCTTTTCTGATAAAAGCAGTTACTGTGTGCTGACCTCCAATGAGTTCTGCACAGTGGTATAGAGGGCATGTCAAATTGTGGGCAAAGGGTCTGTTTGTTTCTACGCAGAAGATCAAGGCCTAGCTTTGATACCCAGAAAATGAACTAAGATACGATATGAGGAGGAGCTTCCGGCATCAGCACTCTCTGGAGGACTTGTGCCGGGGGATGATCATCAAAAAGCCTCCACAGGGATCCGGACGATGCTGCAGTTGTGGCTGCATCCAGCCCACCGTCTCCTGGACTTGCCATAGGAATAAGGAGGGAGATGTCTAGGCTGGCATGTGCATACAGTGGGACAACGAATTTGACCGGATCTGTACTGTTGGAACTCAACCAGGAGTTGGGAGGGGTGCAAGTTGTAGCACTCCAAAATCTCATGACTATAGACTATCTATGGTTAAAAGAACATATGGGATGTGAACAGATCCCAGAAATGGGCTGCTTTAATTTGTCTGATGGTTCAAGTACAGTTGGACAATATCCATCATATCATAGATAAATTTTCACAAATGCCTAGGGTGCCTAAATGGTTTTCTTGGCTTCACTGGAGATGGATGGTAATTATAGATTTGCTTTGTTTATGTCACCGTATTCCTATTATGTTAATATGTGTATGCAAATTAGTTAGTAGTTTAAAACCTATACATACGTAAGGTACTATACAAGAAGATATGTCAAAGAAATAATCAATCCTCCCATGTTTCCTTCATATGCTACATCTATAGCTTTTCTTCTTCCTTCCTAATTACAACCCTTAAATAGAATTCGTGCCTCATATCGAATTTACCGAGTATCATAATTCCTCCAGGTGGTAAAGATACCTCGAGACAAGTGCTGGGCATAGAAGCCACAAGGCATAAATCTGCAAAGAAGTAAAAAGCTAACCTTTGCAAACAATATGGCTTCTCTCTCACTTACCAACTTTACATTTCCCTGTATGGCCCCGGAAGATGACTGGTTAGCCAGAGACGGGTAAGATTCCTCAAGGGAGGAACAACCTAAGACAGGCACAGTCGCAGGGGGGCCATCAGGTGAGAATTTGGGGATCAACAGAGGTGAGGCTCAGAACCTCACCCCCCCTGCTTTGAGAGAAATCTTCTGCATCCGTGTATGTCTTGCTGCCCTTGTCTAGCCTGGATTAATACTTAGTCCATAGGCACACACCTGATCATCTGATCATCTACATTTGCCTTCTTACAGCACTAAACTATGTTTTTTACCTTTATCTTGCATCTACCTACCACTTCAGCATTTTATTAAAAATAATAATAATAATAATAATAGGAGAAATGTGGGATCAACATATAAATCAAGTACAAAAATCAAACGAATATTCATATTTGACCTGATTGTTTATAGGTCATATTGCATGATCAAAACCGAAAGTTTCTGTGATGAATGCCCTTGTACTGTTCACCATGTAAGAATTTATTCACTATGTAAGAATTCGTTCACCATGTAAGAACTTGTTCGTTATGCTTCAGAAGATTGGAGACTGACGAGAATTAGGCTTGAGATGGATTAATGATTGTACATTGAGCATTGACCCCCCTATACTGAATTTTATTGTTGTTAACAACCATTTGATCAATAAATATGAGAAAAAAAAAAAAGGATAATACTTTTTTTGTTTCTGATGTTGGAAGTCATTACTAAATATTGTTAATCAAAACCCTGAACATAGAAATTGAATTACAAGTATAATGCACTTATATCAGTCTGCATTTGTAAGTACAACATTCACTGTCTTTTTTATTAGGAGCAAAAATCTATTTCTTTGTTTTTTTCTAATGTAATATTACATTATTTTAAATTACTTGTTTTATTTTTCTTTATTGTACAGTCAAGGAACCATATATTTACAACCACTCAAACACACACACACACACACACAATTGTGTTTCATATCACTTCCAAATTTGATTTCACAATAAGTTTTAGTTGTTTTACTGTATGTCAGATTCTATTCTGGTTATGCTGTATTCTAAAAAAATGGAATTGGTGAAATTAAAAGGAATAAAAACGATGGATTTCTAGTGTTAATTATCCTAAGTGTATTCTTACATATTTGAGATTATTTTTTCTAGTTACAGAGAACTGTGTAATTTGAATTGTTTACCTGATTAATTTGCCCATCAGATTCATAGTGAAAAACAAAAAAGATATTCTAATACTCACTTAGCAATAAGTTCTCACAAAATATTTTAGCCTTATTGTATGCTCATTTCTTGGAATCTTTCTGGTGTTACTTCTCTTTTCTCATTTTACCTATTTACTTATTGAATGTTTATTCAATTTCTTTGTAGCATTTGTGAAACAAACATACAATTTAATGTTTTACATATCAGGAACACTATCACACAATTTACCATCTTAGAATCATATATAATTTACTGGGTATCTTTCTTCAAATAAATTATTTCTAATGAACAACAGATAATTTGGGTTGAGAATAAAAGTCATCAACTTTGATACAGTGGTAACTGTAACATTCTTTTTATCTTTAACTCATAAAAAAAAAAACCCAAAAATCACTGCTTTCCTGGGCCAGAATAAATAAGATCATCTAACAGTAAGTTCAAGCTTCTTCCTTTCTATCTCAATATTTTATTACTTTGTTAAATACTTCCACATGAAATCGTGGGGTTTTGGTTGGGATTAGTTTAATATCCTAGCTTGAAGCCTTCTAGTGACCTCAAGAGAGATGAAATTACAAGAAAGTTCAGAGACATAGAACCATTAGGTGAAAAAGGATAGCAGCTAACGAGTCTCATGTGGTTATAAAACACCTACTACTATAAAATTTATGAGGCCAGAATCTTTTTAGAATCCTTTTCTGTTACAGTTCAGACTGAAATGAAAACAGTATAGTTCGAGGCACTCTTGAAACTCCTCGAGACTCTCAACTTCTAAATAGAACCAATTTAATATCCATTCCAAAAGTGAAAATCATGGTTCTTCTTCCAACAGTTCTATGTTAGACATTTTCCTAGGTCCAGGCTTTACATCAAGGAAGAAGAAAAATAGGTTTCTGATTTTGCAGGACATATCTTTATCTACATAGTAGGAGATGGGGGTGAGAAAACACTTAATAAGCGTATAATTTTAAAAATTAAGTTTAATGTTAACATGTTTCGAAAAAAAGAGAGTCTGGAGGCCTGATAATTGGCCAGTGGAAGTTTCGTGAAATCAGTGAAGTTTGAACTTCCAACTGAATCATGAGAAGGAAACAGCCGTAGTAGGGCTTCCAGTTCAGAGGGAAAAGCCAGAGCAAAGGCCACAGGGCAGGAAAAATAATCTTTCAGTGGTCTAGAAATGCAAAGGCCTGGGGGAGGTGCCAGGTCAGTGGCTAAAGTGAGAGTGCCAGGAATTGTTTTTGAAAGGTTAAGAGAGGGGATCACAAAGGACATTGAAGAGCAAAGTAAGGAGTTTGGATTTCAGTTTACATAAAGTGGTGAGTTATCAATGTTCTTTGAGTAGTTGAGTGTCGTAGCCCTGATGCAGTATGGAGAAACTGTTACAGTAGAGTAAGAGTGGAAAAGGAAAGGCATTTAGTGATTTGTTGAAGTTATCCAAAAAAAAAAAAAGAATTGTTACTTAATTAGAATGGTAGCTGTGTATAGAGAGTGAATTGTACTTTTGGTCCTAGAGTCACTGAAATTTGCACATACAAAAATACAAAGACTCCACATAAGTGATAATACATCAGTTTATAAATATTTGTAAAATGAACAAGTAGTTTAGTTAGAGTTAATAAAGGAAAAAATTCAACAGTCCTTACTAGTTTGGGGACCGGGAAAAACAGGTGAGTGATGATTTTACTGAGGACACTGGACTCTTGTGCAATCCTTTCATCTTTTAGTCTGTGGCTCTTTTTTATTGTCTTTTGAGTTCCAGAATTGAAGACACTGGATCAGAAAAACTATTTATTTTAGTTTAGAGGTAATTTATTCTCTTAGATAGAAGTTTCTAAGATTTTCCTCTTTTATCTAGGTTCATGAATTTTTAACGATATGGTTAGTTATAAAACTTTTTACAACAATCTGTCTGAAACTACATGAACCCTTCAACCTAGAAGACTCAAATATAAAAGTAATTTATTCCATAATTTATGTATGAAAATTAAGGGTTTATACTTAACTAAATACCAGGATAACCAAACAAATTAAGATTTTTTATTCCTTGAAGAAATAGATGAACACAACATTTATGTAGTACAGTGCATGTAAATGAAAAACATGAGAAAGTTATCTTACTGATTTGTTTAGTTATCTATTCAGCCATTACAACCCCTCATACTTTATACTACAGGGACACACTGTGAGATCAAGTTTGAGTCTGTTAAAGCGTGGACGCTGAGATTTAGGTCAGGAGTTGTTGGCGCTGATGAAGTCCCCACATCTTCCTATTCTTTCAATCGTAAAGGTGTTGCTTTGATAAATGAGCAGAGGTTCATGTCGGTAGAAGAAATCCAAGGAGGAATTTTGTATTCCAGTGATATATAAATTACTTGGAGTATAAAAGGGCAAGTCAAAGCAAATTAGTTTCCTTTTCAGTTCGAGCAGGAAAGTGTTATTGATCACATAGCAGCCTATATGGAAAATGGATCAAGGAAAGTCTCACATATATCTGCTGCATCAGCCTCTGTTCTGTATAGCAGCCTAGACTCTGTGCATTCTGTATCCTTGCCATACTTAACTTGACATTTATAACTGGTGTGTGTGGCAGGAAAGCGGGGGAGAGGGTTGGTGAGTCCTTTAAACCTATAATGTCCTAATACATTTTTATCCCTTAATGGTTTCCTGCATTATTTCTCATCATTCATCCCTGAAATTGTTTTACAACTTCAAGTCTGTGATATTTTCCACTTTGTAAATATATCCCTGTTAAATCTCTTCACATACATATATATCATATGCACATATATATACATATATACTTATTGCACTCTGCCCCATCTCTGCAGATTCATGCATGCCTTACATTAACAGCCCATTGGCCCTTATAAATACCCATTTTGTGGTACTGATTATAAAAGTAATAAGAAGTATGATTTATTGGCTCTACATACTAGATAGCACTATCAGTATAATAGTTAATGACTGCTAGTAATTATACAAAATTAATCAGGATTGAAGATGAAACTATCTACAGTAATGTAAAGAATTGAAAATTTTGAGGCTCTAACATGCTCCCACAAAAGTAAATGAGTATATAAATGACAGAAATCTTTAAATATTGACTTCGGGCATTTGAAACATTTGCTGTATGAAGTAGACAACAAGCTTTCTATTTTTGCTTTAAAACTAATTCTTTTACTCATTTTAAACAAAATTTAAAATGAGTATTGTGTGCTTTTTGACCTCCTTAAGATCATAATGTTCAATCTTTTGAAAAAACATTTTCTTATTTTTGTCTGAAATGTTTTCCTTTATAATAATCATATTTTTAAAAAATAGCTATGTAGAGAAATTACTTTCATTGTCCTACTGCTTTTTAGTAAATTTATTAATGCTTTATGAATTGTAAAATGAGTTTAGAAAATTATTAAAATGTGGGCTATTCCATGAAACACTGTATTGAATATAACATATTTCTGTATATGTCTATATACATATGTCTATATTTATGTGTATCTATATCTATATCTATATATATCTTTATTTTAAAGAAGAATTCCTTAGATAAAATACACTTGTTTTTACTTAAAAGGCTAACTCTAATTTAGAGCAAGGTAATGTGTGCCTGTGCCTTGAAGTATAATAGCTGCAGCACCTGAGATACGACTCCCTTAGCAGAATGACTTTTATTTGTTGCTATTAATAACTTCCCTACATTTATAGGGTTTGCAATATCTTCTTGTCATATTCTATTTAGTAATCACTAAAGCCAACCCTTAATCATGTCCATATTTAGAATGTAAATTTTTCAGAATGTTAAACTAAAATATCTCATTTCAAAATATGTTCTTTTCTAGAAACATTTATGCTTTTAACTAGCCTCAGTGCTCTTGGCTGGCACCCCTGCTGACAGCAAAGGGACTGCTGGTGCTCAGGAGTCATCCTAGTCATCTTTTTATACTTAGAAAATATGGCATTTTGCACTAATTTTATTCTTGATGTGGAAATGGTGTCTGTTAATATCTAGAGGTGAGCAGTAGTATTTTGTTAGTGAAAGACACTATTTTTCTAGCACTTCCTTATTAAGAATAAAATCTTTCAGGCAACTGTAGTTCAGGATTTTACTAAAATACAATCTCAGCCCTTAACATACCTATATCTTTATTATGTATATATGTACTCACATAGTACATATATATATATACACACACACATATGCACAAAGAGTGAGCATACAAAATATTATATATTATATATAATGTCAACAATGAAATCTAGCATTCTTAATGTGCATAATTCTGGTGAAATTTTGCCTTCCTGAAATGGAACCTCACAATCAGAAACCCATTTATTAAGATGTATACAACAATTATTAAATCCTTTTTATGAATAGGGCTTTCTTATGGATGGGTATCCAGCAGTTTGTAGTTCTCTGTGATGCACAAAGTTGGATTTGCTGAAATTTCATTTCTGGTAAACATTTATTTAACTCTGGGTAAGCAACAAAGTGCTGGGCAAGTTTCAACAGTGTCTCTGGGAACATCATTCTTCCATGAATACGACTCTAGCAATTGGCTTGGCTTGTCAAAGACATATAACCAGAAGATGTAAACTTAGGAAAGTGAAGTTGCTCATTTGGCTTATTTAAAAAATCTTGAATAGTTCCAGAATGCTTAAATCATAACTTCATAACTTCTCTAGCCTTTTACTTCTGATATATATCTTTGTGTTTGTTACTTATTTTAAAAAATCATTATCCTTCATATTTACTCATGGAGGCTCATGGGTTTTATTTTTCTCTTTCGTGTACTTATTCACATGACCAGTGAATCTTTGATTTTCTTACTGTTTGACTGCAACTGTAATTTTGAAAACTTTCCTTCTACCGCCTTAAAAAACTGAATATACCACAGTTGGCTAACAGTTCACAATACTGTAGAGTCAGCAACTAGTGCATTGCACCTGTCACACACAGCACCCATAAACTCAACTATGGCTAGGACCCTGCTCCCTTTTACACATTCTTTATGCATGAGGAATTAATCCTGGGCATTTCTCCATATTCCATCTCATATTTTTAAAATTTGTTTACTCATTAGGGTACCAGAAATAAAAAGATGCTCAAATTGAAATTAGAAATAAAATAGAAACTTTTACTTAGCTGTCTAAGGTATATAATTTTCACCATTAATCTGTGTTTAGATCAAAGGACCTTTGTACACAATTTTCTCCCATTCTATTCTATTTATTGTATGTAACATTTGTTGAGAATACTACCTTAGTTGATCCTGATTTAGTCTTTATCTATTTTTAATTCTCTTATTTGATCTATTGCACTTTTTATTTTTGTAAGTTTTAAGAGTTAAGAACTCGTTCCATAGTCTATTTCATTATTCCAGACTTAAACAGTTTAAAAAAAAAGTCTATACTCTCGATTGATGGATCCAAAATTTCTCTAGCCCTGAGTTTCATATTAATATATCTAATTATGTACTTGGATATTCTAAACTTATTTCTTAAAAGTCATTGATGATTTAATACTACAAAGGTTCTGATGGTCATATATACCCTTAATACTATACTTTGTCCCTTTTTTGTAAGAATAATTCTAGACTTTATGGCATATATCACTTTATTCAATCAAATTTTTCTGTATTTACCTCTTACATTGCTCTCAATTTCATCACATTTTCTGTGATAAGTACCACTTTACTATCTTTTCACTAAGTGATTTTTAATTAATAAAAAGTCCAAAATGTAAAATTGATTATATATATAATTGAACATTCCTAGATAGAAGATAGAAATAGTTGTTCTAGATTAGCACATATTTTCCTCCAGCTCTGATTTGAGTTTTCAAGTTCCTTAAATTTTTCCTCTCCACCATTTACAACTAGCTTTCCAGGTGGCTGTTATCAAGTACATCTCACTCATGGAAATGGAAAAAGCATGAAGAATCATTCATGGAACATTTTTAATGGAAATAACCGTAAGTGGTGCATGACACTTTAGCTCATGCAGAAAAGTGGGCTTGGAGACCATAACTTCTTGCCTGTAGATTTAAAGCATAAAAGAAATATAAAATTTTAAACCAGAGTTGATGCAATAAACTCGCTAGACTTTGTGTGGGAAGTAGGCATTAATGGCCAGAAGTAAGGCTTCCTCAGAGTAACGAGAACTATAAATGTTTATTTTAGACAGAACATGAGTACGTTTCAGTGATGGTACTAGGGGCATAGCTGAGGTTCTTCCACTCATTAAAGGGTCTAAATTTTTTTGTTGTTTTCACCTACTATTATTATTTCAAAATTATTAGTTTCAGAAGGCAGGGGAAAAACATCAACCTTATTACTGGGAATTAAAACCGCCTACTCTCACTGCCTCCCTGATCGTTTCTCCGTGCTCCTGACAGCTCATGGGAAAGAGTAATTCTTGACTTTATAACTCTTAAAAAGGCATAATTTTGGATTTAGAGTCCAAAGCAAAGACAAAATGAGTAAAATATGAAGAGTGAGTGAAAGAAAGGAGGGGAGGGAAAGAAAAATTATGAGAGATGTTTTCACTCCAGCAAACCAAATATACAAACTGTAGGAATGTATCTAAAAATGCTGAGCCAGTAAAATCAACGATTAGAATGGTAACTGATCTTACAACTTTTGAAAATATTTTTTTTATTATGGTATAATAAGATAATATTGTAGCAGTATAAGTATACAATGTATTGACTTGATACACTTATACATTGGGAAATGACTACCTGTATGGTGTTAGTTAGCACCTCCATCACCCACATTAAGTACCATTTCTTTTTTGTGGTGTAATCATTTGAGATCTACTCTCTCAGCAACTTTCAAGTATATAAACAGTATCATTAATTGTTATTGTTATTGTAATCATCATGCTGATGCACTAGATCCCACAAACTTATAACTGTAGGTTTTTACCCTTTGACCAACATCTCCCTTTCTTCATTCCCACCGCCCAGTCCCTGGTAACCACCATTCTACTCTCTGTGTCTAGGAGTTTGGCATTTTTAGTTTCCACATATAGGTAATAACATGCAGTATTTGTCTTTCTCTGTCTGACTTATTTCACTTTGCACCGTGCCTTCACGTTTCATCCAATTTGTTGCAAATGGCAGGACTCCCTTCATGCTCATGGCTGAATGATACATGATACATATACACACATACATACATACTTATATATATATATCACATCTTCTTTATCCTTTCACCCTTTGACAGGCACTTAGGTTGTTTGCATACTTTCGCTATTGTGAATAATGCTGCAATGAACATGAGAGTGCAGATATCTTTTTAAGATTCCAATTTCATTTACTTTGGATATATATATCCAGAAGGGGGATTGCTGGATCAAAAAATTGTAAAATTAGTATGGTGAAAATATTTAAAGAGTTAAAAAGCCAGGATAAGCCTTAGAGAAAAAAGGTTCTGGAAATTAAAAATGAAACATGTGGATTAAAGTATAGCTTGGAAAGCATTAGATTTGAAAAATTCATCTATAATTCATTACATTTAAGAGGTAGAATGTGGTAATAATGAATGAGCAGTTAATAGATATGGCTGAAAATTTTTGAGACTCCAAGAAAATTTGTGTTCTTTTCATTCTTTTGCAGTCATGACATACTAATGTGAACATTCTTGTGCATATTTTGCTGTTTCTCTGAGTAAGAATTTCTGAAGGATTTATATTTAGAAATGAATTTGTTGTTTTAGTATATATACTTTATCAAAATTAGATAAAATTTAGTATATACATTTTATCAAAATTAGATGAAAATTTTTATCTAAATTGCTCTTTAATAGTATACACACCGAATTTATATCCTCACAAACCATGAGATTTCTTTCTACATTTTAACAATAATCAGTAATATGAGGGTCTTTTTCTACCTTTAGCAATTGGATGGGTTTAAAGTAGAACCTCATGGCTTTATTTTACATTATCCATGTGTGTATCATTGACAGGAATGTGACATGAATAGAAAATTATGATTATTGCAATTCTGTGTGCTTGAGGTCCAAAATATAAATGATTTGCATTTTCAATACAAAAATCTAGAAAAAACATCAAGATTATCTTAATATATTGAAGGAAATAAAGATAAGTAAAGACACTAATTGAAAAGGAACAGACACAATAAAACAATAGAAGCAACCAGCAAAACCAAGAGCTTTTTCATTGAAAAGACTAATACAATTAATGAACACTAGAGAGACTGACCATTTAATAAAAAAAATTCTTTGTGAACATGTTGAGCAAATTTGTTCAAACTAAATTTGCAGTAAATGGATGATACAAGTCACTGGACCCAAGCTAAGTTTTATCAAACTTTCACAGAACAGATAATCAGTCTATTTGGAACTCTATTTGAAAATACCATATATTACAATGATATTATCAACTTGGTTATAAGATTTCGTTCACAAGAAATCCCCAAAAAAGAAGATTGTAGACATCATTACAATATAAAATATAATTTTATATTTTATAATATATTATAAAAATTACCTGAATATATTATAAAAATTAGCCAGTTAAACTTAGCAGTTTGTTTTATTGAAACACAGTTTATATATAATATTATATTGGTTTCAGATGTACAAGATAGTGACTAAATAATTATATACATTACTAAATTCTCACTGCTGTAATAATTATATACATTATTAAATTCTCACTGCTGTAAGTGTAGTTGGTCAGTTACCATACCAAGATATATAGTATTACTGGTTATACTCTGTTTTTTTCTTCTAATCTTATGACTAATTTATTTCATAATTTGAATTTGCATCTCTTTATCCCCTTCACTTATTTCTCCTGTCCCCTTCGTCCTCCCCTATGATAACCAACAGTCTGCTGTCAGTATTTATGGGTCTTCTTCTTTTTTGTTTGTTTTGTTTTTTAGATTCTATATACAAGCAAAATCATATGGTATTTCTCTTTGTCTAACTTATTTCACTTAACATGATTCAGTCCACATCATCACTAACGGCAAGTTTTCCTTCTTTTTTATGGCTGATATTCCAGTGTTTGTATGAATCACCTCTTCTTTATCCATTCATCTATTTATGGGCACTTGGGTTGCTTCAATATCTTGGCAATTGTAAATAATGTGGCAGCAAACATAGGGATGCATATATCTTTCTGACAGTGCTGTTGTTTTCTTTGGGTAAATTCTGAGAATTGGAATCACTGGGTTGTATTTTATTTCTATTTTCAGTTTTTTGAGAAGCCTCTGTATTATTTTCCACAGTGTCTGGACCAATTTACATTCCAACTGACAGTGTAGGATCGTTTCCTTTTCTCCACATCCCTGCCAACACTTGCTGTTTCTTGACTTTTGGATAGTAGCTTTTGTAATTGGTATGAGATGATACTTCACTGTGGTTTTGATTCACATTTTGCTGATGGTAAGTGACATTGAGCATCTTTTCATGTGCTTGTTGATCATCTGTATTTCTTCTTTGTAAAAATATCTGATCATGTCCTCTGCCCATTGTTTTTTTTTTTGGTGTTGAGTTATATGAGTTATTTACATATTTTGATATTAGCTCTTTATCGGACTTATCACTTGCAAATATATTCTCCTATACAGTAGGTTGCCTTTGGTTTTGTTGATGGTTTCCTTTGCTGTGCAGAAGCAATTTAGTTTGATGTGGCCCACTTGTTTAGTTTTACTTTTGTTTCCCTTGCCTGGGAAGACGTATCCAGAAATGTTTCTCATACTGACGTTCATGAGATTCTTGCCTATTTTCTTCTAAGAGTTTTATGTTCTCATGTCTTACATTTAAGTCTTCAATCATTTCAAGTTTACTTTGTGTATGGTGTAAGAGAGTGATCTAGTTTCATTTTGTTGCATGTATCTGTCTAGTTTTCCAAACAACATTTCTTGAATATTGCCTTTTCCCCATTGTGTATTCTTGCCTCCTTTGTCATATATTAACTCACCATATAGGTGTGGGTTTATTCCTGGGCTTTCTATCCTGTTCCACTGGTTTACATATCTGTTCTTGTGCCAGGAACATATAGTTTTAATCACTGTAACTTTGTGGTGTAACTTGAAATCAGGGAACTTGATATCCTCAGCTTCGTTCTTTCTCAAGATTATTTTGGGTATTCAGAGTCGTTTGTGGTTCCATGTAAAATTTAGGATTCTTTGCTCTAGTTTATTGAAAAATGCCATTGATATTTTGATAGGGATTGCATTGAATATGTAAATTGCTTTGGGAAGTATGGCTACCTTGATAATATTAATTCTTCCTATCCATAAGTGTGGGATAAATTTCCATTTGTGTCTTCTTCAACTTATGTCATCAGTGTCTTATAATTATCAGAGTACAGGTCTTTAACTTCTTTGGTTAGGTTTATTTCAGCAGTGTTTAACTAGGTATATACATAATGTTCAGGAAAGGAAGACATAAAACTGTCACTGTTTGCAGATGACATGATATTATACATAGAAAACCTTAACTAATACCAAATCACTTGAACAAATTAAGGGGGGGAATACATGCAAATTCCTAAGAGTCTTTGAAAACATGGGATTTTCAAGAAACTTAATCAAGCAAACCTCTTATCAATCCTTCAAGAATGAATTGAAACATCAGTTTCTCTGGCTAGCCATCACGTGTCAGATCTTCCTTCTAAGTGTTTTTGTAACAAATAAAAGAGACAATTATAAGTGTGGGTATATCTGCCAGCCTTAGTTAAATCCTCAAGAAGATATTTACTTTTTATTTTAGCTTTGTTTTTTTTTAAGTGCTTGTCTGGCACATAGTAGGAATTCTAAGAAATTCATATAATACAATTAATTGATATTATTAGACAAAATAATTATAAATAATATGGACTACAACTTATATTTTAAAAGAATTTTCAGGATTTCTGCTCAGTCAGACATTTTTTTATAGGGCTATACTGACAAATACTATTTAGGATTTTATAGGCAACTACAAGGCTAGTGGGTACACAGGTGTAATCAATAGTCAGAGTTCATTGAAAAGAATCTTGGTATATTTTACTTTATGTTTACTATATCTTAATATAAGAATAATTGAGAATATATCTCTATGTTTCAGTCAAATTTGTATGCTTAGAGTATGCAATATGTGTCAGATAGAACTCTGTACTGAACGAAGAAAGCTGTGCTAATGAATAGAGAGGTAACTTAACACGGTCCTGTTAGTATTTTTTAGTTCCATTATGTAAGAAAACTAAAGTTTGGAATCAGGTCCCTTGTAATTTGGGAATTGCAATTTTTCTACTGCCTTAATAAAATACAGCAAATTCTGAGTCTGTCCAATTTGTTGCTAGTTCAAAGAAGCCACATGTTAATATTGAGCATTTCTATGGGGTGTGTCAGCAAAGAGAGCCCCAAGTGGCTGTTACAAGTTTGTGGGGCTACCTTGACTTCACAGATGCAGCTATCAGGGGCTTGCTCACTCTTGATTTTGAACACTAGTATATAAATCTAGAAATTAAAATATACTTACTTATTTCTCTTTTTAAATTCACAAAAATCCTAAATAAAGGTTCCAGTTGATATTTTGATTACCTTGTAGTTTTGGACATTTACTGAAAGCATTTGATGACTTGAAAAGTAGTGACCATTTTCTTAGCTGTGTATGAGAGCTGCCTGATTTTCAACACTGTTTTTCTTTGATGAAATCAACATTAATTTTCTCTTCATAGACTATTTACCTGTCAGAGTGAGCAAACATTCCATCAAATGATTGCAGCACTTTTCATTTCATGTTTAGTAGAAATGAAATATTATTGAGTGATTAGGTGGGAAAAAATTCTAAAAAACAACTATCTTCAACTAAGAGGCATTGATTAAATATATAATTCCATTATCTCAATCATATATCAAGTACAATTTCATTCAAACAAATACTTTTTTTTTATCCTATGTCCTATTTTTAGAATGGGTTAAGTGATAGTGAACATATGAGAGAGGAAAAATCACCAGATGAAATCCTTTACATACCTAAGAGCACAGTGGTGGGCATATAGTCAGCACTACAAAGTTTGTAATATTAGTCACAAAAATTGCATATATATATATATATATATAGGAACTTATGCACATATGAATACATATCTATACAGAGATATGTATGCACATACAGATATCCACATCTGTAGTTCACATCAGTGTATTTACACACAGACACATGCACACAATATACATGTGTGCATAATATATATGAGTCTATAAACATGGTGCATATTAATGTGTATATGGACATACATACATTATACACATGCTATTACACACACACGTTCAAAAGTATGTTAACTATATTTTATTTTCTGGTCAATTCCAAATTGACTTAAACTACCATTTAAATATAAATTGCTCTTGTTATTAAGGATGATTTTAAGCATTTTAAAATCCATAAATAATAGTCTCTCTGAACATTGAAATTACCTATATAAATTTATGAATTCTTGGGAGAAATATATGGTTCATATAATTTGGAATGTGTGTGACAATTACATATTTACCTAATTCCCTCTAACTTCATATTCCCCAATCTTCTTAAATAACATGGAGTTAATGTACCCACAGATTTAATACATATACACATCTACAGTCAAATTTTGATGCAGAGCTAGTCTGCATTAAATGCTTCAGAAATAGCAACAGAGTAAAAATACATAATGTTACAGGAGTCAGTGGTTGGAGAAATTACATTTGGAATGGAAATTTGATTTCAAAGTAAATGCTAAAATCCTACTATGACAGACCGACTCTGCGGCTCCAGAGTGGGTCCCTGCTGTCTCTGTCACACTCCTGGCTGCCTTGTGTAGGCCCCTCCCTTAGAGCGGTAATGGTTCCTGTGGAGGCAGAGGGATAATGTACACCTCAAATAGCTATAAATGGCATGTGACTGGCTAATTAATATGTACTCTCAGATTCTTAACCACTAGTAAGTCATCTGCATGTTATGTCAACTCTTAAAAAAAGTTTCATAGGCTATAGTAGATTGCCATATGAAAAAAAATTCTGGTAAATTTTACATAGGTAAATATGTAATTGTCACACGTATTCCAAATTATATGAACCATATATTTCTCCCAATAAATTTATAAATTTATACAGATAATTTCAATGTTCAGAGAGACTATCGTTCATGGATTTTAAAATACTTAAAATCATCCTTAATAACAAGAGGAATTTATATTTAAATGGTAGTTTATATCAATTTAGAATTGACCAGAAAATAAAATACAGTTAACACTAGTTTTGAGCATCTAAATATATATTACATCTTTAAGTAGAGTTCATCTATCTTTCTATTTTTATCTGTAGTGCTTCCATTCTTAATAAATAATAGTTTTTGAAAATGGTGGAATACGTATGTTGCTTTCACAGTGCAGAATGAAACCTCATCATGTAATGAACAGTTTGGGACACAGGAGTGATTGCATCTGTATATATCTGGTGGTAAAAAGGATTGGAATATAGAAAATATACAGATTTAAAAAAATTTTTTGTAGCAATTTAACTTCTTATTTTTAATCATACCATCTGTAACACAGATATACTACCATATTTCTGCTAAGTAAAATTGTATCCATAGGGTATCAAAACAATATGCTGATCAGTAGAAAAGAGAAAATCAAAATAAAACATGTTGTATCTTGGCATCTTTGTAAACAAAATTAGTGGTACCTATATATAATTTATTTTTTTACAAATAATTGCCTACATGTTACATAGATACTATCTAAGATGTAGGAGACAGGTTTAAGGATAAAGAAGTTATCCCTTTTCTGATAGAAATATTCAACAGCATTTTAATTGATCTTTCTCCACTCTTAATTTTAATCAACTTTGGTATAATATGGTCAGAGCTGGTACCTAGAATGTGGTACAAAAATGATACCTTGTGCAAATCCTCCTAACATTCCACAAAGAAGTGTGCTGGGGATATGCTGTGAGAATACAGTGGCAGATTCTGTATTTGCTTCTTCACCCTCCTGTATGGTATTCATATACTCATAAGGGCATTCATGAAAACACTACTACCAGTAGGGAGAGATGTGGCCTAATTGGGTCCCAGGCAATATTGGTTTAGATGCCAACTATTCATGGTAGTTGTCTGGAAAACATCAGGAGGATTTGATGTATGGAAAAGCAGAGTTCAAATAAAATTCTTTCACAAGCTGAAGACAGAAACATCATGTACCAGTTAGCTCATTAACCAGGCAACCTAAAGTGAGCTTCCTGGGTCAGTTTCTGACAATACTGACACCACTGAAATGAGTAATCAGCTTAAGCAGTTTAAGCAATGATATCTTTACCACTTATAATTATAACTCTACACTACTGATTAAAGAAAACATTCCCTTGAACCACCTCCAACATTATTCAGGTTATGATACTTTACTTAATATTCCTGATTACATAACTATAAAAATTAAAAAAAGGAGAGCTTATATGTTATTTAAGTTGATTCATTTATCTCTTAAACTGGATCATTTATTTGATACATATTTATCAGTTTTAATGTCACAATAGTAGCAACACTTTCATTACTACATCAACTAAATTATTTTTATTTGTTAACTATTGATAAAATAATTATCACTTAATGTTTTCCCATTTCAGAAATTGAAAAAGAGAAAATATTAAAATAATCTTGGAACCCTGAAGAAATTATAGCAATATGTATATTTCTGACTAGATAATGTTATTTTACCTAAGAAAAAAGACTGTACAAAAATGTTGCATGACTTCCCTATTCCCTTGTCTGATATATTAAAAAAGTAATTTAAAATTAGGTAAATGTAGAGAGAAAAAGTAGAGTAGGATTTGGCTTCCTTTAGAGATTACAACAAATAAATATAGAGTTACATTTATTAGTATCTAAAATAAGGATTTTGTTATTTAAAAGCATAAAACTTAGGAGTAAATGTGTTTATATTTTCAAGAAAAATAATACTAAAAACACAGATATTATAAAGTCATCATTGTCTCATTCAATGCACTATGCATTGCTAATAGGGATGATTTGGGTTTCTGTGACCAAAAAGTATAATTCTTACCTCTTTCTTTACATAGGATTAAACAAGTTATTTTGTTGTCTTTTTTTCTGAAAAATAAATTCAGATGGGCTTCCACTGGGGTTGTAAGATCATCAACACACCTTGCTGATCTCTTTCAAATTGATTGATTGATGATTAAACCTTGAATATAAAGGAAACAACTATTTTTTTTGTTGTTGTTGTTATCATTAACCTACAACAATTACATGAAGAACATTATGTTTACTAGGCTACCCCCTTCACCAGGTCCCCCCCAAATACCCCATTACAGTCACTGTCCATAAGCATAGTAAGATGCTCTAGAATCACTACTTGTCTTCACTGTGTAGTACAGCCCTCTCCACGCCACCCCCTACATTGTACATGCTAATCATAATGCCCCCTTTCTTTTTCCCCTCCCTTAACCCTCCCTTCCCACCCATCCTCCCTAGTCCCTTTCCCTTTGGTAACTGTTAGTCCATTCTTGGGTTCTGTGATTCTGCTGCTGTTTTGTTCCTTCAGTTTTTCTTTGTTCTTTTACTCCACATATGAGTGAAATCATTTGATATTTGTCTTTCTCTGCCTGGCTTATTTCACTGAGCATAATACCCTCTAGCTCAATCCATGTTGTTGCATATGGTAGGATTAGTTTTCTTCTTAGGGCTGAATAATATTCTGTTGTGTACATGTACCACGTCTTCTTTATCCATTCATCTACTGATGGACACTTACATTGCTTCCATTTCTTGGCTATTGTAAATAGTGCTGCGGTAAACATAGGAATGCATCTGTCTTTTTCAAACTGGGCTGCTGCATTCTTAGGGTAAATTCCTAGAAGTGCAATTCCTGGGTCAAATGGTATGTCTATTTTGAGCTTTTTGAGGAACCTCCATACTGCTTTCCACAATGGTTGAACTAATTTACACTCCCATCAGCAGTGTAGGAGGGTTCCCCTTTCTCCACAACCTCACCAACATTTGTTGTTGTTTGTCTTTTGGATGGTAGCCATCCTTACTGGTGTGAGGTAATATCTCATTGTGGATTTAATTTGCATTTCTCTGATGACTAGTGATGTGGAGCATCTTCCTGTGTCTGTTGGCAATCTGAATTTCTTTGGAGAACTGTCTGTTCAGCTCCTCTGCCCATTTTTTTAATTGGATTGTTTGCTTTTTGCTTTTTGAGGTGCATGAGCTCTTTATATATTTTGGGTGTCAACCCTTTATCAGATCTGTCATTCATGAATACATTCTCCCATACTGTAGGGTACCTTTTTGTTCTATTGATGGTGTCCTTTTGCTGTACAGAAGCTTTTCAGCTTGATATAGTCCCACTTGTTCATTTTTGCTTTTGTTTCCCTTGCCAGGGGAGATATGTTCATGAAGAAGTCACTCATGTTTATGTCCAAGACATTTTTGCCTATGTTTTTACCAAGAGTTTTATGGTTTCATGACTTACTTTCAGGTCTTTGATCCATTTCAAATTTACTTTTGTGTATGGGGTTAGACAGTGATCCAGTTTCATTCTCTTACATGTAGCTGTCCAGTTTTGCCAGCATCATATGTTGAAGAGACTGTCATTTCCCCATTGTATGTCCATGGCTCCTTTATTGTATATTAGCCATATATGTTTGGTTTAATGTCTGGAGTGTCTAGTCTGTTCCACTGGTCTGTAGCTCTGTTTTTGTGCCAGTACCAAATTGTCTTGATTATTGCAGCTTTGTAGTAGAGCTTGAAGTTGGGGAGCGAGATCCCCCCTGGTTATTCTTCCTTCTCAGGATTGCTTTAGCTATTTGGGGTCTTTGATGTTTCCATATGAATTTTTGAACTATTTGTTCCAGTTCATTGAAGAATGTTGTTGGTAATTTGATAGGGATTGCATCAAATCTGTGTATTTCTTTGGGCAGCATGGCCATTGTGACGATATTAATTCTTCCTAGGCAAAAGCATGGGATGAGTTTCCATTTGCTAGCATCCTCTTTAATTTATCTTAAGAGTGTCTTATAGTTTTCAGGGTATAGGTCTTTCACTTCCTTGGTTAGGTTTATTCCTAGGTATTTTATTCTTTTTGATGTAATTGTGAATGGAATTTCTCTTTCTATTGTTTCATTGTTAGTGTATAGGAAAGCCACAGATTTCTGTGTGTTAATTTTGTATCCTGCAACTTTGCTGCTTTCCAATATCAGTTCTAATAGTTTTGGAGTGGAGTCTTCAGGGTTTTTTATGTCATCTGCAAACAGTGACAGTTTACCTTCTTTACCAATTTGGATTCCTTGTATTTCTTTGTTTTGTCTAATTGACTTGGGTAGGACCTCCAGTACTAAATTGAGTAACAGTGGGGAGAGGGGGCATCCCTGTCTTTTCCCCTATCTCAGAGGAAAAGCTTTCAGCTTCTTGCTGTTCATTATGATGTTGGCTGTGGGCTTATCATATATGGCCTTTATTACTTTGAGGTACTTTCCCTCTATACCCATTTTGTTGAGAGTTTTTATCATGAATGGATGTTGAATTTTGTTGAATGCTTTTTCAGCATCTATGGAGATGATCATGTGGCTTTTGTCCTTCTTTTTGTTGATGTGGTAGATGATGTTGATGGATTTTCGAATGTTGTACCATCCTTGCATCCCTGCGATGAATTCCTCTTGGTCATGGTGTATGATCCTTTTGATGTATTTTTGAATTTGGTTTGCTAAAATTTTGTAGAGTATTTTTACACCTACGTTTATCAGGGATATTGGTCTGTAATTTTCTTTTTTGGTGGGGTCTTTGCCTGGTTTTGGTATTAGGGTGATGTTGGCTTCATAGAATGAGTTTGGGAGTATTCCCTCCTCTTCTATTTTTTGGAAAACTTTAAGGAGAATGGGTATTATGTCTTCTCTCTATGTCTGATAAAATTCCGAGGTAAATCCATCTGGCCCAGGGGTTTTGTTCCTGGGTAGTTTTTTGATTAGCGCTTCAATTTCTTTCCTGGAAGTTGGTTTGTTTAGATTTTGTGTTTCTTCCTTTGTCAGTCTTGGAAGGTTGTATTTTTCTAGGAAGTTGTTCATTTCTTCTCGGTTTTGCAGCTTGTTAGCATATAGGATTTCATAATATTGTCTAATAATTCTTTGTACTTCTATGGGGTCTGTCGTGATTTTTCCTTTCTTGTTTCTGATTCTGTTGATGTGTGTTGATTCTCTTTTTCTCTTAGTAAGTCTGTCTAGAGGCTATTCTATTTTGTTTATTTTCTCAAAGAACCAGCTCTTGTTTTCATTGACTTTTTCTATTTTATTATTCTCAATTTTATTTATTTCTTCTCTTATCTTTATTATGTCCCTTCTTCTGTTGACTTTAGGCCTCATTTATTCTTCTTTTTCCAATTTCAATAATTGTGACATTAGACTATTCATTTGGAATTGTACTTCCTTCTTTAAATATGCCTGGATTGCTATATACTTTCCTCTTAAGACTGCTTTTGCTGTGTCCCACAGAAGTTGGGGCTTTGTGTTGTTGTTATCATTTGTTTCCATATATTGCTTGATCTCTATTTTAATTTGGTCATTGATCCATTGATTATTTAGGACCATGTTGTTAAGCCTCCATGTGTTTGTGGGCCTTCTTTCTTTCTTTGTACAATTTATTTCTAGTTTTATTCCTTTGTGGTCTGAAAAGTTGATTGGTAGAATTTCAATCTTTTTGAATTTACTGAGGCTCTTTCTGTGGCCTAGTATGTGGTTTTTTCTGGAGAATGTTCGATGTGTGCTGTTACTTTTGGATGTAGAGTTCCATAGATGTCTTTTACGTCTATCTGTTCTAGTGTGTTTTTCAGTGCCTCTGTCTCCTTACTTATTTTCTGTCTGGTGGATCTATCCTTTGGTGTAATTGGTGTGTTGAAGTCTTCTAAAATGAATGCATTGCATTCTATTTCCTCCTTTAGTTCTGTTAGTATTTGTTTCACCTATGCTGGTGCTCCTGTGTTGGGTGCATATATATTTATAATGGTTATATCCTCTTGTTGGACTGAGCCCTTTACCATTATTTAATGTCTTTCTTTATCTCTTGTTACTTTCTTTGTTTTGAAGTCTGTTTTGTTTGATACTAGTACTGCAACACCTGCTTTTTTCTCCATTTTTTGCATGGAATATCTTTTTCCATCCCTTGATTTTTAGGCTGTGCATGTCTTTGGATTTGAGGTGGGTCTCTTGTAAGCAGCGTATAGATGGGTCTTGCTTTTTTATTCATTCAGTTACTCTGAGTCTTTTGATTGGTGCCTTCAGTCCATTTACATTTAGGGTGATTATTGAAAGATATGTACTTATTGCCATTGCAGGCTTTAGATTCATGGTTACCAAATGTTCGAGGTTAGCTTCTTTAGTATCTTACTGTCTAACTTAACTCCCTCATTGAGCTATTATAGACACTGTCTGGTGATTCTTTATTTCTCTCCTTTCTTATTCCTCCTCTTCCATTCTTTATATGTTGGGTGCTTTATTCTGTGCTCTTTTTTTGTTTCCTTTAACTGCTTTTGTGAGTAGTTGATTTTATTTTTGTCTTTAGTTAGTATTTCGTTTGTTTGCTTTCTTTGCAGTGATTTTGTTTTCTCTGGTGACATCTGTTTAGCATTAGGAGTGCTCCCATCTATAGCAGTCCCTCTGAAATACCCTGTAGAGGTGGTTTGTGGGAGACAAATTTCCTCAACTTTGCTTGTCTGTGAATTGTTTAATCCCTCCTTCATATTTAAATGATAATTTTGCTGGATACAGTATTCTTGGTTCAAGGCCCTTCTGTTTCATTGCATTAAATATATCATGCCATTCTCTTCTGGCCTGTATGGTTTCTGTTGAGAAATCTGTTGATAGACTGATGGGTTTTCCTTTGTAGGTGACCTTTTTCCTCTCTCTAGCTGCCTTTAAAACTCGGTCCTTGTCCTTGATCTTTGCCATTTTAATTATTATTTATTATTGGTGTTGTCCTCTTTGCATTCCTTCTGTTGGGAGTTCTGTGTGCTTCCGTGCTCTGAGCAACTATTTCCTTCCCTAGTTTGGGGAAGTTTTCAGCAATTATTTCTTTAAAGACACTTTCTTTCCCTTTTTCTCTCTCTTCTTCTTCTGGTACCCCTATAATGTGGATATTGTTCCGTTTGGATTGGTCACACAGTTCTCTTAATATTCTTTCATTCCTGGGGATCTTTTTATCTCTCTCTGCATCAGCTTCTCTGCATTCCTGTTCTCTGATTTCTATTCCATTAATGGCCTCTTGCACTTCATCCAGTCTGCTCTTAAGTCCTTACAGAGAGTGTTTTATTTCTGTAATTTCCTTCTGTACTTCATCACTTAGCTCCTGTATATTTCTCTGCAGCTCCATCAGCATGGTTATGACCTTTATTTTAAATTCTCTTTCAGGGAGATTGGTTAGGTCTGTCTCCCCAGGTTTCTTCTCAGGGCAGGATGTCTGTGTTAGTCCGGTCTGTATCAAATTATTCCACCTTTTCATGGTGATAGAGGTAGTTGTGGGGAGCTGGTGTGTCTTCTGGGAGAACGTTCCTTCTTGCTGGTTTGGGCCTTCCTCTCCTGGGAGAACGGCGACCCCTAGTGGTTTGTGCTGTGTAGCTGTGCACAGATAGGGTTTCTAATTCTTGCCTGGCTGCTGTGAAAGAATCTCTGCCCTGCTTCTGTGGGCATGGCCAGCCTCAGGCTGCTGCTCCAATATGGCAGAGCTGTGTTGGAGGGGAAACAGGTGGGAGGCTGTTTATCACAGTGAGGGGCCTCCGAACTGCACTGCAGCCCAGGGGTTAGGGTGCCAGGAGTTCCCTGGGATTCCCAACTGCTGGGCTGTCTCCCAGGATGCCTCCATCGAGCTGTAGGGTCCCTGTCCATTTAAGACTTTCAAAAAGCAGTCACTTTTCTTTGTCCCAGGGTCACCGGCTGCTGGACCCGCTCACAGGTCTTTCTGTCCCATTTCCCTAATATCCAGCATACCACACACTGTGTGTCTGCACTCCTACTGAGGATGACTAGGGCTGGGTGATTAGCAGTCCTGGGCTCCCTCTCCCTCCCTGCTGACTCCTCTCCTTCCGCCGGGAGCTGGGGTGAGGGGCGCTTGGGTCCCGCCGGGCCAGGGCTTGTATCTTACCCCCTTTGCGAGGTGCTGGGTTCTCGCAGGTGTGGATGTGGTCTGGCTGTTGTCCTGTGTCTTGTGGTCTCTCTTTTAGGGATAGTTGTATTTGTTGTATTTCAAAAATATATATGGTTTTGTGAGGAGATTTCTGCTGCTCTACTCATGCCGCCATCTTGGCTCTTCTGGAAACAACTATTTTTAAAACACTGAAGACAAGACACAAATTTAAGGGTTTATAAAGCCAAAATCTACGTGAAAGCAAGAGAAAAGAGAAACTAACTGGAAGTAAACTGACCAATATACATATGTTTTGCCCGAAGTGTATTTACTATCTTGTACTTGACTTCGGTTTCATGGACTTTATAAAGGAAAGGAAGAAAATCTCAAGCAAGATAAGGCCAACTTGGAAAAATAATATAGAAGCCTACAGTTCATAAAGCTGGGAACACAATGAACAGAACTTTCAGGAAAAAGATAAAACAGAAATATCCCCTTTTCCATCCAGAAGAAAACAGAAGTTACCTTATCACTGAGTAGAGGAAGAAAGAAGGGAGAAATTAACTCATTTCTCAGAATTTTTAATCGAAGCCAGCCTTAACCATAGAGTTGCAGCCTACATTAAAACCTCCTGCAAAACCCTCTTCCCCCCAAAATCTCAAACTATGAAGTTTGTTTTAAAATTAACAAGACTAGTAGATTCCTCTCTGGGAGAACTAAACAAAGTGTATTATGGTGAAACACCATGATAAGCATGACAGACTTAAATTTCTTCAAATAAATTTATAAGGAAAATGTACTTCTCTAGAGTACCAAATTGAAGACAACAGAAGAAATATTCCTAATTATAGCTCTACAAATATATGCTAGAATTTTCAGATACAGAAAATAATGCATTCAAAATTTTTACAAATAAAGAGTAAACATGAAAATAATTGTCTAGTTAATAAGAAAAGGATATAATGAATTAATCAAGAATCCTTAAAAGTAGCTAAATAGTTATATAACTATGTAATCAATTAAAATATAACCTCTCTGTGTAATATATAAAGAATGTGTAATATAGATCCATATAATAAATATGATATTACAGTAGGGAAAACATAATAAATATTAATAATTTTTTATTTCATGACATACACATTTGAGAATTGGTGAACTAAAAGTAGATATTAAGAAACTTAATAGAATGTAGCACAAGAGGTAAAGAAACAGCATATAGAAAAATGTAAAGAGATGTCAAAGACAGTGAAAAGTTCTACCTTCTATCTAACCAAATTCTAGAAAGAGGGGGGGAAACCAGGAGGAGACAAGACAGTGCTCCCTCACCTGTCATGAGTGGCAGCACTAAAGGTGATAGCCAACTATACTCAAAAGATTATGTGTAAAATATTGGAATTGTCCAGTTTCAACAACAATATCTTGCATGACCAAGAAAGAGGAAGAGATAATAGGGCTTGTTTGTTTGAAGGAATAAATTTCGATGATATGGTAAAGGAAAGAACAAAAGTATTTTTAACCTAAGCTGAGTGAATAGTTGTTGTCTGATCTTGAATGGGGAAGTTAATGGAATGAAAGTCAGCGGGTTCTGCCTTGAGGACATTTTGCTAAATTGAATTAAGTCAGACAGAAAAAGACATACTGTAGGACTAAATCACTTATATGTGGCATCTAAAAGAGTCAAACTCAGAGAAACAGAGAGTAAAGTAGTGGTTAGTAGGGTTTGGATGTGAGTGAGGGAAATGAGGAGATACTGGTCAAAGAGTTCTCACTTCCAACTATAGATTTAACAAGTTTGGGGATCTAATGTACAAATGATATGTGGTCATTAACAAGGGGATTATAGCTAATAATACTGTATCATATACTTGAGTGTCCTAAAAGAATAATCTTAAATGTGATCATTGTATGATTTATAAATGCATAAAATGAATATATTGTATATCTTAAACATACATAGTGTTATGTGTCAATTATACTACAATGCAGATAGGGAAAAAGTCAAAGTGGGTTCTGAAGTTATGGGTAGCTCTTGATTTCTTCTGAGGATATATTCATACTAACGAGGTTATCATCATTTTGTCATTTTTCAGATTAATCTCAATTTCTACTCTGATAATATCTAGCTGGGCTTTAGAAATTAGAATTATATCAAATTTATCTACTATGTTAACATATAATAATGCACACGATACATTTTTTCTTTCCTTTCCTATATAGTTAAAATGCAGAGGCTAATAGGTGGTATTTTATCTGTTAATCTATGAATTGTCTATTAATCTATAATATAGTATACCAAAATTGATTCATAATTGCTCTGATACTGAGATACAGTAATTTTGTTCCAATTGTAAACAGTTAACACAATAAATAAAGCTTAATATCAAATCTTGCCATTTTCAGAAATATATTCAACAACATTCAGGTTGTGTTTGAAAAGCATCCAGTCTAAAACATATTTGGTTATAATTTTCCCAAGTGAATGCAATTATAGAGTTTTGAGAACTTTTTACAATAACTTGCACTCATTAATTTATGCAGCAATAACAATTTTGGCATGAGGTTAGTACTGCAGGCAGAGGAAACAGATGAGCAGGCAAAATTTCCCTGCCTGTAAAGACAATAAGCCTCAGAGGATTTTAAGGAAAAGACTATAACTGATAAGTATTTATGCAGAGTGACTTTGACTACAGTTAGTTTATCAGTCCTTTAGGTCATTTGTACTGGAAGATTCTCCAGACTTTGTAGAGATGAAAATGTTTATATGAATCATTTTATGCATCTCTTTTTACTCAGCAGGAGTTTGTTTTTTTTTTCCTCTCTGTAGTACCAAATTTTTGGTAGAATTGAATAGTGACTTCCACAGGAACAGAGCTACATCATGAGGGTGCTGCTTCCAAACAGTTTCTTCTTTTGTTCTCACCAGATGGCATATATGGAATCAATAAGTAGCACAGAAAATTAGCGGCCAAGTAAGAATACGGATGATGCTTACTTTGAAATTTCAGGGCATTATATTTCTAACACAAGCTTTTAATAATGTAGGGAAACAATAGCAAAAGTTTATTATATTGATTTGTAATGTTTTACCAGTACAATGAAATCACTTGATGCATAAAATTGAGTATCCAAATAATGGAACATTTTAGGTAACTCATTAGATAACTGATAATTTACAAGAGAACCTACTAACAGAATGGCCATATACATAAAACTCCTTTACATGAATAGGATTTATTAAGGAGTTAATTGTTTAAATAATACATATCTAAGTTGTATAGTGAAACTTTTTCCTATAACAGGATTTTTCTTTAAAGTCTTATATAAGCTGATTTTGTGATTTTATGCAATAAGAATTATAATTTACTGTTAGTGTTTCTGTAGTAAAAATGTGTGAAATGACAGTTACAAAATAAATAAATTGAATTGCAACTTCAGTAATAGAAATCCTGGTAAAAAATCTACACAATTATTTAATTGTGTTTTAAAATGACAACTAAGAGACATAAACTCATATTTTTAAAACTTTGTTTCTGTGTTGAAATGTCTTTATTAAAATAAGTCTTTATTCTTTTTTAAAGAAATGTTATCTTTTTAAATGCACTGTAATGACATGCATGGAGTTTGCTCATCCCTTATCCAATGACACAATGGTGAGTTAACAAATACATATTTACTCATTCATCTGTCAATTGCCACTTAGGTCTTAGCTATTTTAAATAATACTGCAATGAACATGTGATTGTAAATATCTCTTCTAGAATATGCTTTCATTTTCTTTGGATATATATGCACAGAAGTGGGACTGGTGGTTCATAAGGTAGTTCTATTATTGATTATTTGAGGAACCTCTATACTCTTTTGCATAATGGGTATAACAATTTACATTCCCACCAATAGTATACAAGGGTATCCTTTTCTCCACATTCTTACCAACATTTTTGTCTCTTGTCTGTTTTACAGTAGCCGTCATAACAGGATATCTTATTGTGATTTTGATGTATTTCCCTGATGATTAATGAATTTATGCAGCTTTTCATTTGCTTGTTGGCCATTTGAAAATTGAGGGTCAATATCCTTAATGAACCTAAGTGCAAAAATTCTCAACAAAATACTAGAAAATGTAATTCAAAATTCATACACCATGGTTGAGTGCGATTTTTCCCTAAGATGCAAAGATGGTTCAACATATACAAGGCAATAAATGTAATATACCACATTAACAAAGGATAAAATCATACGATCTTTTTAGTAAATGTAGAAAAAAATATTTAACAAGGTTGAACATCCTTTCATAATTAAAAACTCTCAACAAATAAGTTATGGAAGGAATATATATATCAGCATAATTAAGGCAATTTATGGCAAGCCCACTGTTAACACCATAGTGGCAAAAAACTGAAAGCTTTTACTTTAAGATCAGAAACAAGGGTGCCTGTGCTCACTATTTCTATTCAACACAGTACTGGAAGCCCTAGCCAGAAAAACTAAGGAAGAAGAATATAAGGCCTCCTAACCAGGAAGGAAGAAGTTAAATCATCTGTTTGTAGATAATATAACTTTACATATAGAAAACCCCAAAGACTCCGCCAAAAAGAATGTATATGTAGATATACATATGCATATGTATTACATGTGTGTGTGTTGTGTGTACATGAATGAATATTATTTAGGCATTAAGAAAGGGAAATCCTGTCATTTGCAGTAACACAGATGAAACTTGAGGACATTATGGTAAGTGAAACAAGCCAGAAGTGAAAAGACAAATGTATGACTTCACTCATATTTGGAATCTAAAACAGGCAGACCCGTAGAAGCAGAGAGTAGAATTGCAGCTGTCAGGAGCAGGGGGTGGGGGAAGTGGAGAGATGTTGGACAAGGGTGCAAATTTCGCTTATGAATAGGTTCTGTGAACTTGTGTACTAAAGTACAGCATGGTGACTATATTATACTGCATATTTGAAATATGATAAGAGGGTTAATCTTAAGTATTCTTACCACATGCAAAAAAATTGTGATTAGCTTCATTGTGGTAATCACTTCATAAAGTATACCTATATCAGATCATCATGGTATACTCCTTAAATATATACAATTTTTATTTGTTAATTGTTCCTCAATATGGGCTGGAAAAATATAAGAAATATATTAACTATGTGGGAAAAACAAAATACAATATAATGAAGATCCTTGGGCTTATCACCCATCTTTATTTTGTATATAATATATATGTACACACAGAGATATAATATATATATATATATCACTTTGCTTCCATATATTTATACATAGTATGCAATATCATTTTCATGTTCTATTTTATCTAAAAGTAGAAGATAAAATATTAAGAAAAATAAATGGGATAATTAGAAAATAAATAGTGTTAAATTAAACCAAATCATATCAAAAGTTTCATTAAAAGTGTTCTAAATATTTCAAAACATTATCAAACTATATAAAAAATAAGACAAGTATATGTTTCCCTGTAAATAATATGATAATAATACCTTGCTAATAATAATACCTTGTTAATCTTTATTATAAGAGGCTCAGATAAAATAGATTTCAGGACAAAAAAATATTAAAATATATGAACAGAGATTTTTATATCAACTAGTAAGTCAAAATCTTCAAAAAAAATAATGATCACAAATGTGTTTCACATATACCAGGGCTTATGATTACATGAAGGAATATTTGACAAGACTAAAATAATAAATGCACAACTGCACAATATGAGTTAAGAAGTTCATCACTCTGAGTTATTGAAAGGCCAAAAATTCAGTATATGTATAAAACATTTAAATGACACTGCCAATTACCATAAACTTAGTGATATTTATAAAATATAAATGTTTAAATTAGCTATATTAACCAATAATAGTACAATATACATTCTTTTCACCAAAAACAGAATTCACATAGGAGGAACAAACATTGGGCCATAAAACAAAGATAAAAATTTTAGATGAATTAATACCCTGCAGAATATGTTCTTTGGTTCTAATGCATTTAAATTAGAAAACAATGGCAAGAAGATTATTGGAAAACTCACAAATATTTTAGAATTAAATAGTTCACTTCTAAGTAAGCCATGCATCAAATAAGAAAACAGAATATTCAAAATACTTTGAAATAAGTTACACTGAAATACAGCAAATTAATATGAGATTTTATAGTTTAAATGTTTATATTAGGAAATAATTAGAGTATGAAACCATAACTTAGTGTTCCAACTTAAGTTAGAAATGACAAGTTACACTCAAATTAGAAAGAAAGAATAAAAACAGAAGCCATTAAAATGGAAAACAGACAAATAATAAGGAAAACAATGAAATAGAAAGGTGGATTTTTGAAATGCTCAATAAATTTGCCAAATTTCTAGCCAGGCTGATCAACACAGAAAAAAATACAAATCGCTAATGTGAAGAATAATAGGAGGAACTCACTACAGAGCCTATGGATATTAAAAGGTACTAAAAAATTGTACTATGAATAAGTTTATGGCAATAAATATAAAAACTTTGACAAAATAAGCACATTCCTGGAAATACACACTTTACCAGATTAACACAAAATAAAACAGAATCTGAATATGCAACTCTCCTCAACTCATTTCATGAGGTTAGTATTTACATGATTACAAAAATAGAATAGGAGACAAGAAAAAAGTAAATCAAAGATCCATACATTCATGAAATATATGTAAAATCCCTAACAAAATATTATGAAACAGAAATCTGGCAATAGGTTTGCTCTTTGAAAATCTGTCATAGTAATTGATGATATTAATAATGTAGTGGAGAGATCATGATTTAGTGTATTTGGATATGAAAGTATATGCAAGTGTATATAACTTACATTTTTTAATTTTTTATTAAGGTATCATTGATATACACTCTTATGAAGATTTCACAAGAAAAACAATGTGGTTATTACATTCACCCTTATTATCGAGTCCCCACTCCCATAAGCCTTTGCAGTCCCTGTCCATCAGTGTAGTAAGATGCCACAGAGAACTCTTACATTCTCAAGTTTCTCCCTTTTGAGTTCATTCTCCTTTGGTTTTAGAATTATAAAGTATTCATTTTATTACATTTTTTCTTCTAACTGAAATCTGATCTTGACATATAGCTAGTTTATAATAAGATCTGTTCACAAAGTAACATTCTAATATATTCAAACACTCAATTTTTATTTACTCATTTTCAACTATATCTTGACTATTACAGCACATTGTTTTCAACTTAGATACATCTCCATTTTGGGGCACACGTTAGAGCACTTTTAACTTTTGATATGGCAATGTGTTCAATAGAAACACCGAACAATGAGTCATATACAAACTGTGCATGCAAAAATGTATCAGAGGTTCATATTTATTTTACTTACATTAGATCTTTAATATTGCAACATAAGTGCATATACATATCTCTATTTTGCTACTACCAGATATTTTAAAATCTCATTTAATATTTTGTCAGCCACAAAATATCCACTATCTTGATAGTCTAATAAATCTGACAGGCTAAATAAATATGACACAGTGAACACAATGAACCTACAACTGAGATAAAGAAAATGTCAGTATGTAAAATCAAGTATCTATGCTTGGGCAGAGTATGGAATTCATTTAATACTCTCCATAAATACATAGTCTTTAGCATAGTGATAGGAAAATATTGTTGAAAATGGCAGACTGGTAGGTATCCTTAAAGTTCATATTTGCTACTGTAGAAATTTAGATGTAGCACTTCTATCCATCTCCCCCAAACAATCATGACCACCAGTCCGTTTCCTCCCTAACTTCCTTACTCCCATGGAACCGCTATTCTCCAGTGTAAATATAGATAATATTGGTCAGATGTGAACTTAGGAGCCTTTTTTTGTTGTTCTTACCTCAAACTTTGTGGGGGCATTTTAATGTAAATCAGGGACATCAAGAAGGGAAAATAAAATAATTAAATGACCTGGAAGAATTTACATTATATTATAAAACACAATTGATTGCAAGAAGACAAATAGATTTCATGGAAGAAAAAGTTAAGTGATTAGAAATTGAATTGTCTAAAACTGTAGAATTTATAGAATTGAGAGGAGGTTTATAAAAAAGAGATTTGAGAAGTAGGTGTCAGACTTGCATGTGATATTGAGATGAATAGAGTAAAGGAGAATATTTTTATGAAAAATGTCCTGTTTTCTCTTGCTTCTGCTACAGACTCTGATTAATACTTAAATTGCTTTCTAAATATCTATATCCCCAGTTCTTTATTTTTCTTTTCTATGTTTAAGGAGTATTTTTTCTTAAGTGACTCAGTTTAGAAACTAGCCTTTAATTGGGAGAATCATCTTGACCATTTTTTCCTGCAAGTTATGACAATAAAGAAAATAAAACGCAGAGAGGGTAAGTGTCTTGTCCAAAGTCATTCCGCTAGTGAAGGATAGAGCTGGAGTTAGAGCAGAAGCTTCCTAATGCTTTGTTTTGATTCCTAACTAATTAGACTAGGCTACTCTAAAAACATAACAACAGACTGTTCAAAAATTGTCCTTTTTCCTCTTTATACTTTGTTTTAGAGAAATATTTGTTCTTAGAATGATTTCAGAAAATTAACACTCACTTATCCCTGATTAGATGATCCATGGGATTTCTAAATTTGTATTTTCTCTATGAGTATACCAGCTTATAGGCTGTTGAACACATCAGGCAATTAGGTAGAGTTCAGAACCTAGCACACTGTGGTAGGTAGATTCTGTGAACTTATGAAACTAATTGTATCCCACCAAATACAAATGGTTTTGAATTCTTTTTTTAAAACCCTCCCAAAGAAAGTACTTTCAAAATATTACATCCCTCAAATTAACTATGTTGGAACTAAATATATCCCATTTTCCTTGAAACCTGTTTTTTTTTCCTTGTGTTTCTAGTGACTTAACTTAGGATCTTGGGGTTTACCTGTGACCTCTACTTATCACTTAATATCCAACCATTTCCCAGGTTTACCTCATAAATAGCTACTTAATCACTCACTTATCTCCAACAACAAAACAAACGGACCCTCAAAAATCAACCAATCTTAACTGACCTAGTGTTCCACTCTTCAGATCATTCTCCACCCTATTATTACCATTTTGTTTCTAAAACAAAAATCCACTTATGACACTCTCCTGATTAAAAATCTTCCATGATTTCCCATGGCTTTAATATAAAGCCTAAAGCCGTAACCATGGCTCACAGAGTTCTCCCAGATCTGGCCTCTCCTAGTGCATGCCTCATCTCTCACCACCTACCCTTTACTGCCTTCACTTTTCTTCCTCTTAACCTTCCAATTAATTCTAAGAACTCTGCAGATGCTATTTTCTGTGATGAAAAAATAGTCTTATTTTTTGCATCATATCAAGGCCCAGAAATGCTTTATTGATAGTATCCTATTATACCTTAAGATTTCCTATCATAGCACTTATCATGATTTATTATTTGTTTCTGTCTTTCTCTGTTTTTGTTTTTGTTTTTGGTATCTCACCTTCCCTTCCAACAGATTTTCAAATCAGAGAGAGCAGAGATCATTTCTATACAGTTCACCCTTATGACTCCCAGCAAATAAGGTCCTTGTTCAATAGTTGTTGAATGACTGACTCTCTGAATGGCTGAATACCAAAATAAATGCATGATTTAAAAATAAACCTTTATTTGATTAGTAGATGAACTACTATATCTTTACCTGTTCTTTCCCTTCATCCTTTAATGAAATCATCATTCTCTTTGCTTATAACTGATTAAGAGCATGCATATGCACATAAACACACATATGCACACCATAAGTTTTGTGGGCAGAACTAAAATTTCCTACCTTGAATTAGGCTACATTTCTTTCACCACTTTAGATCATTAGCCAACTATCCATAACTGTAGCGCATTCTCTGGAACAGATGCATTCTAAAAATTCAATACATGTCAGCTGACTCATATGTTCACATTGATTTATATTCTAATTTAAAAATCACTTTATTTTCATTTTGAAGTTGTTTTCGATGACCACTGGTTTCTAATATCTTTCCACTTTTACTCAGACCATAAAATAAACACCTACTTGTGTGTAACTGCACATAGTTGCCAACATTTAAAGACAATGCTTTTTAAAATTTGTTCATTTAAATAATCCTCCTGGACAGATAATAATAGTCTCTTTCATTATTGTAAAATGGATTATTAGAAACCAATTAGTCTTAAAACCTAGAGTACACATCGTTTAATACTCTACAACTTCTGAAAAATTGTCATGAAAAGTCTGGATGATCAAGCTTCTGAGTTCAATTTGTTAATAAAATACCAAATTCTTATACAAATTTTGGAGATCTGTCTCCTGGCTTTATAGCTTCAATAGACACATCAAAGAGGAAAATAACTGCAATAAAACTTGTATTCGTATAGTACTTTAAAACTTGAAGATTATGCATGCTTCTATTAGGTTTTCACAGCAATCATTTCAGGTAAGGAAACATTTTATTACTAGTTTACAAACATACTAATTAGTCTGGATAAACTAAGTGCAATTTAAAAACATCACTAACAGGTTAAATATTAAAGGGTAGGTATACTTAGGGTTTTTATATGTATAATTCCATTCTCCGTGTTTATTCTGTAAAATATTACCTCTTTAATATAGAGAGAGCATTCAATGGTGAATATGACAGGCAATATTCTTATTGGTAGGGAACTTATATGCAAGTAGGAAGGATAAGAAATAAGTAATAATATCAACAAAGACAATTCCAGAGAGATAAGAGAGGCAAAGACAAAAAATCTGTAATGTGAAAATGGTTGGAGAGAGAAAAATCATGGTAATCAAGGGAGATCCTATTTAAGGAAGTGATATTTTAGCTGGACAGAGAATTCTAAACAAGATGTCCTGAAGAAGGAACTGACTTGGCTAGTTTGAAGAACCCAAAAGAAACCAAGATGCTTGGTGTGTAGAACAAAAGTGTCAGGAGATGAGGTCATATGTAGACAATGAAACAAAATGTAGTGCATGAAAGATACAAGGAAATTCAATTTCATTCAATGTGCATTGAGAAATTAGTAAAAGTTTCTAGATGATGAAATTATGTGCTTTGATTTATGATTTAAATGAGAAACTATTTTATATAGAATGGATTTCAGGAGAGGTAAAATTAGAAGCAAGGAAATGAGCATTTGTATTAGTTCTGAAAAGAGATAACAACAAAGCTAGAATGATAGAGTTGAGATAAAAACAAGCTGCAGTGGAGAGATTAAAATATACTTTGAAGGTAGAATTGACATGATGTAGTGAATATGCTGAAATGGAATATGGGGAAAGGAGAATCAAGGTTAGCAACAAGATTCTGAGTTCATTCAAGTCAGTGAATATTGGTGCTTTTATACTAAGATGGAGTCACATAAGTGAAGAACATTTTTGAGTTCAGTGTGAAAACTAACTATTATTTTTTGTATGTTAAGCTTGTTTATTGGAAATCAAACTGGAGCTGTCAAATAGGCAGAAACTTGGAACTCCAAAATAAAGTTCTGGACAGGTTTAAATATTGGTGAATCAGTTGAAAATACACACCCACAGACACACATAACATATAATGAGGTAATGGCACTGTTTCCCAGGGAGAGTGTTTGACAGATAAGTAAATCCAAGGAAGCACATCCCTGAGCACTCAAATATTTAGAGATCACAGTAGAGGAGTCTGACTCCAAAAAGCCAACTTTGTAAAAGCAGACAGTAACATCATTGGAGTGTGATATCACAGAAACTTCCTCATGTCAGTAAAAAGGGAGGAAAAAGAGCAAAAAAAAAAAATACGTGGTTAAAATTTTTAAATCGTATTGTAGCTATTAACTGCATATTATTATAGTTAAATGAGTTATCTCTATAGTACAGTTAGCTCAAATGGAAAGACAGTTCTGTAGGAATTTCGGTCATAATTCATTGAGATAGTATTTATTAACCCATATGTTGATCCTTTATTGAATATAGGCAATATGACTACTTACTTTAATAGGTCTGCATCTATATAAGAACTAAAAATTCTTTGACAAATATTTATAATAAAATGTAGTAAATACAATGATGGGCATATGTAAAGCATAGTTAATCCAAAATAAAGTTTAGACAAACTTCAAGAAGGAACTGAATGACTGAAGATGGTAGTGGAATGCATTCATTCCAAGTGAAAATATATTAGACAAAATTATTAAAGCCACAAAAGTTTGCTCTTGCAAGATAGTGTGTAGTATGAAGTCAGTCAAGAAACAAAATTGCTGGAGTTGGCATAGAGGGGGTGCCATGACAAGGTGCTTGGGCTTTATCTGACAGTTAAGAGACATCAAAGTTGGGGAATTAACAACAAATGCTTGTATTTGATATAAGATGAACCAAGCTTGTGATTCCAAGAGGGATAGCGTGGAGGATTCTTACCAAAGGCTTAAATATAGAGTGGGGAGTACTTTCAATAATTCTGGTAAGAGAACATAAAGTCCCAATTCAAGATAACAATAAGTGATATGAGGACAAGGTACAGATATGAGAGAACTAGCTGGCACATAAATTTTGCAGAAACATCTGATTGCCTGTAAAGACAGTGAAAGAAGAGTTAATTTTTAATGATTTTTAACCTGAGTGGCTAAATGATACAATTACTACTGTTTGGGAAACTTGAAATAGATGGGTGGTATTGTTTACTACACAGTACCAAGATAATAAAGAAAAGTTAAACTAACCATCATTAAAAATATTTTATCTTGACAAAATAATTGCTTTATTTAAATTAATAAGTATAGATATACACAAATTGCTTCACATGATACCTACTAAAAATTGATGTCAGTACCTCATCCTTCATTTGTGAATAGGCTAGATTGATTTTGGCAGATTGGAAAGCTTGTAGGGCAAACACTATTAGTTTAACTACCAAAACATCTTAAGTCAGTGGAGTATAAAGAAAAAATAGTTCTAGTGATTTCTACTACTACACTCAAACATACTGTGTTAAAGCTCCATTTCAAATCCCTTGGCTATATCTTGAGAAAACCCATAGTTTTGTTGTATTAATAAAGTCCGGTTCAGTTTATTTAGTTCAAGTTAAAAATTTCACTTTTTTATTTATTGTAGCCCTAATTTTCCAATTCTGCCTTCATCTCCATCATCCACTTGCCCAGAGGCCAGATTTTGAGAGCAAGTACTACTGTTGGCGAGGCGCAGGGGCACTGGCCTTTTACGCCTCCTCCTCCTTTCCTTTCAACAAGTCTGCAGGTGAGGCTTACAACCAACTTTGTTAGAGGGCAAAGGTATTTTTCACTTAGTTGGGTTTATAAATGAGATCCCCCATCCATTTGTGCTGCCATGTTTCTGTTAATGTACTCGAGAGGAACAAGGAAGTACATTCTTCAGAGCACCCCACTGCATTTTAAGAAGCAGCAGCTTTTACAGAGGCAATTGCTGGGTTTGTCAAATAAAAGCAAATCCAGATTTAGGTAAAGATAATATAATAGGAAAGACTATTGAGAGAACACTCTTGATATTGGAAATTTCTCAAAATCAAACAGAAAGGTCTTTTAATAGAAAATAGTAAGCAATGTAAGGGGAAGTTGGGCAAACATGGGAAAATGACCAGTAGGATGTGACAGGAATAGTGCCTGGCTCTACCAGCCATTTCTCAGGAGAGCTGGTAAAGTGGCATGTTCAGCTTTCCTGTACTTGCTCAAGCTTCAGCGTTAGCAGAGTTCAGGGGCTTAAAGAGAGAAGAGAAGTCTGTCTGAAGTTTGGTCAGGAGAAAGCAGAAGATACGACATGTGATGAACACCTGGTCACGTAGGAGGGCAGTCAGGGAACCATGCACAGTAGTTTACTTAGTTCTTTCCTAGTTTATGCCTTTTGTCTGAGTAATTATTAATAGTGACACATTGGTCTCAAACCTTTCCATGTAGGACAATAAATTTTTAGTATCCATCCAAGATACCAACAAGGTGGCTGATACCGTGCTCCTAAATCACTCTGACTACTTGATGCAAAGGAAGCACACAGTCTCGCCAAAGCAGGTACTGGGAATGGGCAAAGATCTGCTGAGGCCCTTACACTCACCTGCCGTCTCTCCCTCAGTCTTCCCTTCCTTGATCAAATAGGCACACGGCTGGTCAGAAATTTTGCTGCCTAAGTAGGCAGACATATAAATCAAGAATCACCACTGCTATTTCCTTTGTGTTTCCCTATTTATTATTAGTGATTTTTTTCTGTTTCTGTCTTTGTTGTTTTTTGGTTTTTTAGTACTCTACTCTTTGGAGAATTCTAAAAGTTCTCCTCTCCTTCCTTCTCTAAAATTCTGCCTATACAACTTCAGGGATGTGTGCTCAGATGGAGTTAATGTTTTTGGGTAACAGAACTAATGTAACTCTTTACTTAGCCCTGTTCAGGAGGTGTGGTTTTCCATTTATTAATCTTCTTTTTTGCAATATTCAGGTTTATTTGCATCTGATTCAGGTGCTGGTTCTCAACCCAAATTAATAGAAAATGCCATTCAAAGTGGAAATATAATAGTTATTACAGTATGGATTTTTCAAGTAATTTTTTAAATATTATTTTTGAAGATATATGAGAAACAAAATTTAAAATATAATTATCAACAAATGAAAAATTAACATCAAGGATATTCAGCTAAATTTGACAGTAATTATTTTAATTAAACCAGTGGAAATGATCATGTGTTTGTATATGTGTTGTGTGTGTGTGCATGAGTATGTTTGTGCTTCAAGGAGAAATCAGTTAGCAGTAACTATTAAACCAAGTATATATCCAAGTATCATCATTTTTGTTGTAGGCTTTAAATGGATACCAGTTTAATTATTAATGCTAATTTAATCATATTATAATGTTTGATTGCTATAGCAAAATCAATGTTTGCAACACATTATTCCAGTTGCTTTAAAAAATGTAAAACAAGAATAAGCCACTGGCATAGCATTATAACGGATTAATTGTAACTCTTTGAGCATGTGTTAGTTTCCTGACAGGTCCAAGCACCAACACACCCGCAAATAAGCAGGATGAGTTAAGAAAGAAGAAAGCAAAACTAATTTTCAAGGGGTGCCAGTAGCAGGAGACAACCAGCTGCTAAATAAACCCAGGTCCCTCCTTATATGGAAAGAGTGCAGAAAACTTATAGAGGCAAACAGCAGACTCAGCACCAACATCTCTGTAAGGCAACTTATCAGGTAACTAGGAAAACCCTGAGTAGTATAAATTTGCAAAAGGTTTCTAAATTTATTGTGGTGAATAGAAAAGATCCCAGCGGCCAAATCCAATCCAATTAGGATAAAAACATTTTCCTCCTTAACTGCCAGCTTTTGTATGAAAAATTGCTTCTTCTCAAACTCAGTCAATTTTAAAATGTCTTACTAGCTGGGTTTGCCCAGCAGGAGGCTAAAGGGTCTATTATGCTGACAGATGCTCCCTGCATTAAGAGTGCACAGAATTTAAATGACTTTTATTTTCTGTTTATAGCCATTTAAATCAAATTAATATTAGATAAAATAAGAACTTTGCCATTTAAAACTTGTCCCTTTTTGAATAGTATTTAAATGATCGCAAACATCAGTAGTAGTCTATTGTTTGTTAATATACCAAGTTATTTTTCTGTTTAATATTTGTAAAATATATTACAAATGCTAATCATTAATATTTCTTATTTTGTATTTTGCACAGTTTTGACAAATATAACATTTTTTCATTATCATTATGATAATCAGATGAAGTGGATAGACAGGTATAATTATATCCAATTAATTTGTGAGTAAAAATAATTTTATTTACTTATTTTTAGTTCTTTATTAATGTTCAGACATTGAGTGGTAGAGCCAAGACTGTTCCCTATAATCTTTTTGTCTAGCTCAGAGTACATCATATTAGGCTATGCTGCCATTATATAAATTCAAGGAAAACATATTCATTATGTTGCATATGCAAAAGATAAATAAAATGAAAAATTTGGAGCAATTGCCCACATACCTATGAAAAATTTTAGCTTTCAAGAGGGTGTGGGAGAACAGAAAAAGAATTAGACATCAAAAATAATTTAAACAGAATCTTTTATAGTTCTTTATCTATTATTAACCTTCTCTATTAGTTTTCTAGGACTGCTACAGCAAAGTGCCACATACTGGATGGCTTAAACAGCAGACAATTATTTTCTCACAGTTTTGGAAGCTAGAAGTCCAAAATTATGGAGTTGGTAGTCTTGGTTCCGTCTGAAGGTTGAGAGAAGGCCTCTCTCCTTGGCTTGTAGATGGCTGTCTTCTCTGTCTCTTCACATCATCTTCCCTTTATGCATATGTTTCTCTATCCAGATCCCCTCTTTTTCTAAGGGCGCCAGTCATATTGGATCAAGGACCACCCTAATTATCTAACTTAATTTCTCTGTAAAGACCCATTTCCAAACACAGTCACATTCAGAGGTACTGAATATTAAAAGATATGAAGGAAGAAATGTCTTAATCCTGTGCTCCATTCCTTAAAATATCATTTTCTCTTTTTTCCTGATAGTGATGTTGCTGCTACTCTTACTAAAAACACCTTCACAGTGACCTTGACTCCATTACTCAGCTCCACTTTTTCTTTAATATTTAATTTTTCCTTTACGAATTTCATGCCTTTTAACATTTTCTTGTTTGTTTGGTTTATCTTTAAGTTCTTAGCCTCAAGTTATTCATTAACCATTGCCCGATCATCTCTGCCGTTCTTGACCGGTTGGGCTCCTTGAAAGTAAGGAAGGTCCATGCTCACCCAATCCGTTGAGTCTGTCTCTCTCCCATTTATCCCTCAGCCCACTACTGTTCAGTTTCTCCCCTCACAGTTTCTCCCAAACTGCAGTGAACAGTCAGGCATGGCAAAAGAATTAACTGAATATAAATTTTCATTTTGCTTCTCACTTTAGCCCTTTTTGGCATTTGTTTTTACTGGTCACTCCTTTCTTGAACTGTTCTGTCTTCTGTCTTCTCCTTTTCTCTCTTACTGCCTTTCACTTCTCATAATTAACTTCCTCTAATAATCCAAATACATTGGTTTTTACCCCATCCCCTTGCCTTAAGCTATTTTTATTCTAAATAGATACTATATTTAACTTACCCCAAGTGCCACAAAGAACTGCTCACCCCCAAATTGATATCACCAGATCTATATATCCAAAGCCTGGAAGTACACCTCCACATTTGTAACCCTAAAGTTTTCTCAAAATTAACATAGAAAATGAACCAATCATCTTCCATGTTCCTTTCCAAACCTTTTACATGTGTTTTTGTCTTATCTCAGGTATATACATAACCTCACACTTTACCTAAACCTATGACTCTTGCATCTTAATAACTCCCAAGATAATAAAAATCTGCTAATATACTAAATTCTTATTCTACCTACCTAGCAGCTATTATGATAGGACCTTTTATACTGATTCTATTGAAAAGGATAATCTATATTCACCATTTCAAAACCATATATATAGAATTAACATTGATCTTTTAGTGGAGTGTGTGGGAGTCACTTGAAGACTAGGTAAAGTACATTTTGGAATACCCTTTGGGGAAAAACAATTACAAAAATAATATATGATTTCTTATGTATGATAAAATGGAGTGCTTTTCCTCTGCCTTATCAAAATACAGTTTTGCCTGTCCATATGTCCAAAATACAAAATACATAAAGTTATACTGTATTAAGAGAATAAGAATGAAATAATCATTTACATACCAATAAAAGAATACTTGATAATAAATATATAGTATTTCAAAATTGCTTAATAAGAAGGATTTGTATCAAAGTGTTGATAAAAACACTAACAAATAGAATTCAATGGCTATTTTGCTATTTTGAAAATCCAATATATCCTAAAATAACCCAGTGTCATGTGTAGGGGAGGGAAATGTTTCTTGTTTTCCCTTTTAGTTTCTTTGACTAGTCTAATAATTTATTGACATAAGATAGATTAACAGGAGAAATGTTTAATTTCATACATGTGGGAGCCTTACATTGACATGAGAGCATCATAGACAGGCAGTTGAGGCTTATATGCCGTCCTTACTTGGGGTTTCAAAGGGGAAGAAGACAATTTATTGGAAGATGGGAAGAACAAATGTTTGGTAAACAAATGTTTACTATACCCTGCAGATAAGTCTTTCTAATATAAAAATATGAATTCTAATATAAAAAGTTATCCCTGGTAATAGCTCTCCTTCTGATTCAGACCCCCTATCTATATTCCTTTAGGGAGTTAAGATGGTGGTAAAAAAAAAACAAAAAACTATTTTTGAGTTTGTTTGGCCTTAATTACCTTCAGCTGAAATAATTCACATGGCCTGCCCTGAACCACATAACATGTATATAAACTCATGTGAAATACTAGATATTACAGTGAAAAAGTGATTTTATTTTTATTTCTCAATCCAAATATTAAAAAAGAAAAGAAAATGGTACAACAAAATCTATACACTTTGAAACTAGTTTATATCATTTAATTCTTATATACTGTTTGTTCTTAATTCTTTTAAGAATGGTAAGCATAACTCAATATTAGACTTAAAATCTTTTAAAAAGTCCATGTTTTATTGTTTTCTAAAAATTATACAATTTAATTTGCAATGAGGCATAAAAATGGCAACAAATTTATTCATTGTTGATCCATTTTATATAGCTTTCTTTGGTCTTACTATTTTTTTCCATAAACTGAAATGTCTATTTCAGTTTGACCTCAAAACATTACCATGATTTTCATAACAAATGTTGACAGGATGTATTTCCATACCTACTGCATAAATTTTAAAATTTAGCAGTATTATTCTGTTCTTGCAGCCTAAATGTTAAATTAGAACTATTATTTTGCTGAACCCAAATAGCAAAAGAATTTAACATCACTTGGTATCTTAGATGTAAAGTTGAGTATCCTGGAAATTATTCCAATTTTTTTATAATCTTTATTTAGTTTCTGGAGGCAATATCCAAAAATCCAGTGCTTTCCTCTATGGCCATGTCCACTTTGAAATGTGTTTCCTCAGTCAAAAGTTTACTTTCCAAATAAAATTTTATGACATCCTCACAGGACTACTTATATTTATAAATACATATTTTTCTTTGGGAGTAAATATTTACTTAGTTGAGTTAGGGTTTTCAATTCTGGAAGAAAAAAACAAAAGAAAAAGAAAAGGATTACTTTGATTATCCAAAGCAATTTAAAAGAGCAATTTTAAATATTTATAATTTCCAATAACTCTTGAGAAACAACTGCTTCCTGGTTAACTTTGTCTCACAAAAATGAACAGATTGGAGAAAGTGACGTTAGGGGATAGAATTTTTGCTTGTTGGGTGGTTCTAATTTTATGGTGATAAATGACAGTGAAAAAAGTGGGTGAGAAAGAAGAGACTCCTGTTGTGGGGAACTGGAGATTTATAAAAAGATTCCGAAGCAGAAAATAACTGCTAGAGAATAGCAGAAGAGGAAGCAGAAGTATTGTTCAAGGATATAAATTAAATTGCCTTTAATTATTTGTCGAGGTAAATATCAGAATTCCTACATAAAATATATGTAGTTTGTTTTGTTTTTTCAGTTGTTAAATCTAATATTGTATTGGGTTATTAAATTCAATATTATTTAAACAAAGGATCCCGGGATTATACATATAACTTATCAATATATTGTCAAGTCCACTAGTCAAAAGTTTAAGTGGTACTAATTAACTGCAGATGATATGATTATCTTGTGAAAAATACAATTTTTTTGCCTCCAAAATAGTGAAACTAGAGGACAGACCTAATATCCTACTTTGTAAATAGTTATCAAGAATTTTTCAGAATTTATATTTGATGAAGAAATTCTTCATTAAATGTTCCAATATGCCTGTTACTTTTGCGTTCACATAATCATCTACATTTGCCCTCTTACAGCACTAAATTATGTTTTCTACCTTTATCTTGCATCTACCTACCACTTCAGCATTTTATTAACAATAATAATAATAATAATAATAAGGGAGAAATGTGGGATTCACATTTAAATCAAGTATAAAAATCAAATGAATAATCATGTTTGACGTGATTGTTTATAGTTCATGATGCGTGATCAAAACCGAAAGTTTCTGTGATATGATTGCCCTTGCACTGTTCACGTAAGTAGATTAATGAAAGTTAGCCATTTAACTTCAGGAAACTATAGGGGATACGTCTGCATGTGGGAAATACATGACTATTATCAGTACTTATAGGTTGCAATGAAAACTTTCTAACAGTTGTCAGTAAAGGAGAGGTGGAAGGCCACCATAAAGGCACAGTTTGCTGGATTTGATGTTAGGCTGATACATTATGTTTGCATACCTATAGAAACAGTGTTTCAGTTAGATATAACAGATAATTTCAAAAGTATTGTTCAGAAACTCTAACAGTAACCGTCCAAGTCCTAACCAGGGGAAATGAGAATCTTAGCCAGCAGTCTAAAGTATGCTAGTCCGACATTCTAAACCAAAGAGGAATATATTTATATGTATACCATCAAGTATATATTGATCTACTTGGCTCGCTTGACTTTTATCCTATCCCCACAATAAACCTAAGGAATACGAATGTGCTTTTCAAGTAATCTAGCTTCAGGAAGTGATTGGCCCTGGCTATGGTGAGAAGAATATTCTAATAGATTTCAGTTATATTTCATAATAAAAATAAATTAACATGTCTGTTCATTAAGAAACCTCATGAATTTTAGTTATGTAAGTCTGTGCTGTCAGTCTTACAAAGTCAGGCTTCTAAATTTGTAAACTGGTACAAAAATTTGAGTTGTGGTAATTTGACAAAGTAATACATTTCAGTTTGTGAGATATCCTGACAAACAGCCTATTTATGTAATCTGATGTTAAGAGAGGTTTATTTTAAAATATTTTTGCCTTAAATTTTGTAGAGAAATATTGGAAAACTCTATTTAAGATTTTACAAACTACTGAAACTTCATTTTTCATATTAAGAACTCTAGCCTCTGTATTTTGGTATACTTAACTCTGATTAATCATCTTTATTTAGATAACAATATTGGAGTTCGCATAAAACAAAACAAACCGATGAAAAAGGCAAAAAAGGAAACAGAGAAGCTTGATTTAGGACCATCCTATGACTCATCATTTTCTTTTGTGCTTTGATGAATTCACAATTTTTATTTCTCTAGAGTAGATGATTTTTATACTGTATCTTTTAGCAGCATCTTAAAATATTTCCTAAAAATGTTTGCCAAGTGTCTGTGAATTAGAAAACACTTGTATTGCCACTATTTCCCCTTCAAAACACACTAAATTAAGATACATAACACATTGTGCTCCAATCCCCAATCTCCATAAATATTCAAATCTAACAGCTATCTTACATTTACAGTAATGTAAGCTAACAGGAGACATGCATCATAATGTAAAAAGATCTGAAATATCAATAATGCCTGAAGAAATGATGAATGTGTATATTTGACCTCTCAGTATCATCCTAGAATGAACTCATATAAATTCATTTATTCTTACAACATGTATTTATTGAATCAAAGTCTGACGTCTGTTTGACTTTCTATCTAACCATCCATCCATCCATCCACCTAGCCATCTTTCTAATGATCTACCAATCACATTCAAATAGCATGACAGGCTGAATCAGAGAAAAAATTTTTTTTTCAGTCTGTCTATTTTGTCTATTAAAGTTTAAAAGAGTAGAGAATAAATATTTGTTGTCATGTGGAAATTTTTCATAAAACTATCCAAATAATTTATCCAATTCTACCATAATATTGGTCACATATCCTAATTTCAGCACCTAGTGGATTTGTACAGAACAATTTGTTCTATGTTGGTTATACATTCTTGCTTAGACCAGTAGTTTTTACAAATAAACTGATTTAAACGATAAGGAGTAAACAAGTTTGGCAGGTAGTATTGGCCAGGAAATTTCCTTTTAGCTGTTGATGACATCACTTCCACATCCTCCAAACTATGTTGCAAGTATGAAACAGCCTGGACAATAAAAATTGGAAAAGATACAAATTAATCAATTGAAGTCCACTGTAATCTTTGAAAACAAATTTTGAAATATATATCTAATGAGTGAATAAAATACTATACTTTTTCTTGCAAGAAATTAAGTTACTTGATAGCCCTTCATATTATATAGTCATAGAATTTTCATATTATCCATATAACTTGATGAAAGGCATAAGTTCAAGTAATAACACTTTTGTAACACAATAAGAAATTTTTCACAACAGTGTTACCAAGTTTTCTTTGTCATTTAATTTAATTATATTCCTTGGTAACAAATGCTAACATGTTAATGTCCACTTCTGTTATAAACATTGAAAATTGATATTTAAATAGCTATTCAGGAAATGTATCTGATCTAAAGTTTAAGAAGAACCCAAATTATAATGTGAAAAATAACTTATCTCCTAATGCCTAAGAGACAGCAGGGAGTAACAGGAGTACAAGAGAAAGTTTTGTCACTGAACGATTTCAGGTCCTTGTAAGAGATGGCCAATACCAATAGTATTTTAATTAGAGGTTTCTCATAAAATTCTCTGTTTTAAATATCCCACACTACCATATTACCCATTATCTTAATCAATATAATGAATTATCTGAAGTATAAGTATGATATGACTTTTAATTACCAACTACCTGCTTTAGCACAAAATTATTTTTTAAATATGAGGATTAATTTCTTGCTTTTCTAATCTGGCAAATTCTTTTTACTTTACTATAATCCCATGTTGCAGGTATAGAATCATTTTTTATGGGTTTCTTCTAGGTGTTTTAGAATCCATTTAAGTTTTCTAGGACAAGAACAGGTTTTATTGCTTGTCCACCTCACACTAATGCCTCATTACTGAAGCTTCACATGCATATAGTATAGAAATTAAACACAGGGGCGGCATACCTGCTGCTGCAGGTGTGCATTTCCATGCAGCATGCATAGTGACATCTGCACAACTGCCACCTCATCAAGTCCTAAATTAATGTAATCAGGAGAGTGTATGAATCCCAGTGCACGAATCACTGAGGACTTACCTTTTACCTGTCTATTCATTGACTAAAATTAATAGTGTGCTCTTCACATGTCCAGTAGATTTGCATAAATTTCCACAATATACTCCACTTTGGTTGCTTTCCTGTCATTTTCCCTAAGGGGGTGAATATAAAATGCATTTTCCTTATTAAAATTAGACATAAATGTTTGTTTAAAAATATTTTTTGTTCTAGAATAAGTTAATTTCAGCACCTAGTAGTATCCTTCACGTTGTATGTACTTAATGAAAATTCTAGTAATAGTGGCATGTAACAAAGCAAGCATTGTTACAAAGATGTAAACTGTAACATATATTCTCTCACTGAGGTTTGCCCTATCTTCTTGCTTCAGTTTTTGATCTTAAAACATTAAGAGTAAGTGTGCTACAAAGCACACCATCAGCTATTTTTCAAATATTCTAAAGTATCTGGTAATTAATGTAAGTACATCTAAGTCATCTCACTTTTAGAGACAAAAATGTTTGAAAAAAATCTGTTTTAAGTCTCTGAAAAAATAGTATCTAATAAATTGATTTAAATGAATGTTAAGACTATTTAAATTCTTTAATCCTATAATTATAATCATGAGATTAGCATTGTAAAGATTTTAAGGCTTATTTAAGGTGGTACTTTATTTTATTTAAAACAGTACTATATTTGTACAGATTGGGCTGCTGAATATAGATCAGTTGACCAAGACTGAAATATAATCAACTTCACTATGTGAAGATTTTATTGTAATTGTTTCATTTTCAAGTAAAAATAGAAAGGTCATTTAAAAAAATTTTTTATTTTCTTTAAAATATTTATTTTTTAATAAAAATATTGACCTTTTATTTAAAAAGTTTAAAAAATGCTGTTGCTGAAATTCACAATATATTCTAGTTTGGAGATGACATATTTAATTTATATTTTTATTTTGCAAAGTATTCAGAAAATTTTAATCATAAACTGGAAAAATACATTAGTCTGTCGTTCTTAATACTGGAGATAGAAATTTAGTAGTGTCCAAATATTGGCCATTCAGGTAGCCTCCCTTTCTGTACTTGACCTGGTAGGAGTTAGTTCTCCAACTGAGGAGAGTAAACAAGGACATGACACGAGAGTTACATATACTTTTAAAATATGGTTTGTCGTTAGAAAAATAAAGTAATATTTTTGCTGAACTTAATATACCTTTATTCTTTGTTTCATTGTTATATGGTGAAGAGTATTGATTTAGGACTATCCTATGACTCATCATTTTCTTTTGTGCTTTGATGAATTCACAATTTTTATTTCTCTAGAGTAGATGATTTTTAAAGGTTAAAAGCTACATTTTAAAGGTTAAAATAAAAGACATTTGGAAGTGAAGGAGGGAATATGGGAGCCATCCTTGGAAAGTGGAATTAAAGTCATGGAAAAAAAAATTTTATATCATATTCCCATAAATACTTCTATCTCAATAAATGGAAGATAAAGGATCTTAAAAAATTTTCATGTAAGTGTTAATTAGGATTAAAACATGACAGTATGGTTAACAAAAAAGTCAACTGAAAATAGTCCCAATTTCAAAGTAATTAATTTTTAAATGTACCTTTGAAAAATTGCAAACAAAAATGGTAATTTAGAGATGACTAAATTACCTCAAAATATACCCATAGTAATAATTCCATTGTTTAAACTTAGGTAATCAATATTAAGCTGTTTTAATATTGCCTTATTATACAGAGATGCATGTTATGCTTATTTTTTCTTAAACATTTCATTCTAGAATGATTTAGACTTATAGAAAAATTCCAGATCTTATAGGGTGTTCTGATACATACCTCAATCACTGTGATGGTTAATTTTATGTGTTAATTTTCACATCTGTTGTGCTGGTTATTTGGCCAAACATTAATCTAGATGTTGCTCTGAACGTATTTTGTAGATGTGATTAACATGTATAATCAGTTGACTTTGAGTAAAGCAGATTCTCCATAATGCGTGTGGGTCTTATCCACTCAGATTAAGGCCCTAATAATTAAGTAAAAACTTAGTTTTTCCAGATAAGACTACAACAAAATTTTTTCATTAGTGTGGTATAAACAATCACCTATACATTTTGTGTGGACATGTTTTCAACTCATTTGGATAAACATGTAGGAGCATGATTGATTTATAATATGTTAAGACTGTGTTTGGCTCTGTAAGAAACTGACCAAACTAACTTCCAAAGGATCTGTTGCATTTTGTACTCAGCCAGTAATGAATGAGAGTTCCTATTGCTCTACATCTTCCTCAGCACTTAGTATTATCAGACATTAGCCATTCCTCTATATCTTTCATGTTGAGCATATTTCTGTATGCTTTTTTACCATCAATATATTTTATATTTGCTGATGTGTCTGTCCAAATCTTTTTTTCACTTTTTAATTTTTTATATTATTATTGAATTTTAAGAATCTTTGTATATTTTGGATACAAATCTTTTGTTAGATATTTTGCAAATATTTTTCCCAGTCTATAACTTGTTTTTTCATTATTTTAACAGTGATTTTCACAGAGCAAAAGCTTTTAATTTTAATGAAGTCCTAGTTATCAATTATTTTCTTTTATGGGTAATAAAATTATGTTGTATGTAAAAAATCATCACTATCATTAGGGAATTGCAAATTAAAACAATGAGATACCATTACAACCATTAGACCAGTAAAAATCCAAAATGCTGACATCAGCAAATGCTGATAAAGATGTAGAACAGTAGGAACCCTATTCGTGGCTGGTAGGAATTCAAAATGGTACAGCCACTTAGGAAGACAGTTTGTAGTTTCTTGCAGAATTAAATATATTCTACTATATGGTGCAGCAATCACACTTTTTGATATTTATCCAAATGAGCTGACAACATATGTTCATCCAAACATTGCACACACTCTTGGTGGTATAGTGGTGAACATAGCAGCCTTCCAAAAATCTGCACACAAAGATGCATAGCAACTTTATTCAGAATTTCAAAAGTATGGAAGCAACCAAGAAATGCTTCAATAGGTTAATGTATAAACAAATTACAATACATCCATAAAATGGAATATTATTCCATGCTAAAATGAAATGAGCTATTAAGTCATGAAAAGACACGGAAAAATGTTAAGCACATATTACTAAGTGAAAGAAGTCAATGTGAAAAGACTACATACTGTATGATTACAATTTAGTGACATCCTGGAAAGAGCACAATTTATGGACACAGCAAAATGATTAGTGGTTGCAAAGGGTTTGGGTAGAGGGAGCAAAGAATAGAAAGAGTACAGAATTTTTAGGGCAGTGAAATTATTCTGTATGATACTTTAAGGTAAATACATATTATTATGCGTTTGTCCAAATCCATAGAATGTGAAATATCAAGAGTGAACACTGTCATAAGCTATGAACTTTAGGTGATAATGATGTGTAAAAATAGGTTAATCGACTGCAACAAATGTGCTAGGTGATGCAAGATGTCAATAGTGGTGGAATATCTGCATGTGTGGAACCAGGGTATACAAGAATTCCATGTTTTACACTCAATTTTATTATGAACCTAAAATTATTCCAAAAATAAGGCCTATTTTGGAAAAAAAATCATCACCAAACCTAAGGTTACCTAGATTTTTTTCCTGTATTATTTGTTATCTTCTAGAAATTATAGTTTTGTGTTTTACATTTAGGTATGTGACCCCTATTCAGTTAATTTTGTGGAAGATGTGAGGCTTGTGTCTAGATTCCTGTGTGTGTGTGTGGGTGCGTGTTCTGTGTGTGTTATTTTCATTTGCTAAGAAAAATATTGTTTCTGCATGAAATATCTTTGCTTCTTTCTCAAAGTCTGTTGACTATATTGTGTGGGTCTATTTCAGGGCACTCTATTCTGTTACAATGATGTATTTAGCTATTCCTTTGCCAATACCACACTGTGTTGATTATTGCTTTACAGTCAATCTTGAAGTTGGGAGGTGTCATATTACTTTGTTCTTTTTCAATTTTGTTTTGGATATACTGTCTTTTGCCTTTCCATATAATCTTGAAAATCAGTTATTCAATGGGATTGCATTGAAACTATATGACAAGTTGGGAAGAACTGACATCTTAACAACATTGAGTCTCATTATCCACAAATATGGGTTCTCTCTCCATTATTTAGATCTTTTTTGACTTCTTTCATCCTAAGTTTCTAGTTTTCCTCATATAATTATTGTATATGTTTTGTTGATTTATATCTAAATATTTTATTTTTAAGTGTTAATATATACAGCATTAATTTAAAATTCCAATTGTTCATTGCTGGCATATAGGAAAGCAATTAATTTTGTATATTAACCCTACATCCTGCAATCTTGCTAAACTAACTGATTAGGTCCAGGATTTTTTTGCTGATGCTTTGGGATTTTCTACATGGATAATCATGCTAAGTGTAAACAAAGACAGTTTTATTTCTTTCTTCAAATATTCTTACTACATTAGTTAGACTTCCAGAATCATGCTTAATAGGAATTGTGGAAGGACATTGTTCCATTCCTAGGGGTAAAGCTTGTTTTCTACCATTAAGTAGCATCTTAGCTAGGTTTTATGTTCTTTATCAAGTTGTGGAAGTTCTCCTCTGTTTCTAACTTGAGTTTTTATTATTATTAATAATAATTATTATTATGAATGAGTGCTGGGTTTTATAAAGTGCTTTCTTTGCATCTATTGATATGATCATATGAATTTTCTCCTTTACTCAGTTGATGTGGTGAATTTAGTTACTGATTTTTTAATACTGACCCAGCCTTGCATATCTGGAATAAATCCCACTTGGACATGGTTTATAATTATTTTTATAAATTCCTTCTATTTGTTAATATTTCATTGAAGATTTTTGAATTTATTTTCATGAGAGATATGGGTCTATACTTTTCCTTTATAATAATATGTTTACCTGTTTTTGTATTAGGTTTATAGTAAATAGTGTTTCCTGTGCTTCTATTTTCTGGAAGAGTTTGCAGAGAATCGGTATAATTTCTTCCTTAAATGTTTGGTAGAATTCATCAGTGAGTCCATCTGAACTTGGTACTGGTTTGGACAATTGTTAATTATTTATGTAATCTCTTTAATAGATGCAGTTTTACTCTGATTATTCTCCTATTTTTCCTTATGTGAGTTCTGGTAGATTGTATCCTTCAAGGAACTGGTAAGTTTCATCTAAGCTATCAATTTTATGAGCATAGAATTTTCATAACATTCCTTTATTATCCTTTCAATGTCTTAGTGATCAGTAGTGATGACCTGCTTTCATTTCTGATATTAATAATTTGTGTCTCCTCTTTTTTATAATTTGTTAGCCTGTTAAGAGGCTTATCAATTCTGTAGATCTTTCCAAAGAATCAGCTTTTGGTTTTGTTGATTTTTCTCTATGGGTTTCTTATTTTCAATTTCATTGTTTTCTGCTTTAATTTTTATTATTTATTTCTTCTGTTAGATTTCATTTTCTTTCCCTTTCTGGTTGATTAAGCTGGAAGCTTAAATTTTTTAATTTAGATCTCTTCTAATATATGCATTCAGTGGTGTAAAATTCTATGTATTCATTACATTATATCCCACAAATTCTTATAAGTTGTATTTTCATTTATATTTGTTCAAAATATTTATTAACTTCTAATGAGACTTTTTGTTTGACTCGTGTTATTTAGAAGTGTGTTGTTTAATCTCCAAGTATTTTGTGATTTTTCCACCTATCTCTTTGCTATTGACTCCTTGTATATATGTTAAATAGGAAAATAATGTTCAGTACTGCATCTTGAATTAAAATAAGCTATTACTTGAATGAAGATTTATTTAAGCTTTATTTCCACTGAGGTATATCATACAGAAAGAAGATTTTCAGAATAGTTATTAGGCTTCTCTAATGGCTGTACAGTGAGTCATTCTCCTACTAAAGTTAATACTTTTCATTAAGCTGATTCTTCACTAAAGGCAGTATTTCAATAATATTATATAACTTCTAATTGTTCTTCAAAAATATTCCAAGCATGTTGCTCAATGCCCTGATGAATCATACTAAGCTCTTAATATTTAGGCTTTCAAGACTTTGATATATAATAATTTATGTAAATAGCATATTCTTGGGTATTCTTCAGTATATTAAGTTTTATTATATATATAAACATGTCTTTACTTAGATTTAATTTATGTGTGAAAATATAAAAAATACCACATGCTTTTGCTGGGACAGAAATTTGGCTTAAAAATGGATTCTTTAAAAACCTTTATATTACACATCATCATGATAGGAACTATATGTTTCTGATGTCTATCTCAATCACTCAATATTTCAAGAAGAGGACAGTAGCTTATGAAACATACTTTTACTAATGAAAAATTAATGAGCAACCGAAGAGCACTTTGAAAGCATGTTAAATAAAAATTGAATATGTTATAAAATTATATCACTATATTTTAGACAAGATTTATTTTAAAACTTTACTGAAATATAGTTGATATACAATATTGTGTTGATTTCAGATGTACAATATAGTGATTTGGCAACCATATACATTACTAAATGCTCACCACAAATGTAGTTGCCATCTGTGAACATAGAAAGATATCACAATAATATTCACTATATTCCCTATGCTCTATTTCTATTCCTGGGATTAATTTATTTTTAATTTGAGGTTTGTACCTCTTTATCCCCTTTACCTATTTCACTTATATCTCCCCCTTCCCCAACAGACCATTCACTATGTTTGAGTCTTTCTGTTTTGTTGGTTTGTTTTGTTTTTTAGATTCCACATACAGGTGAAATCATATAGCATTTATCTTTGTCTTATTTCACCTGACAAAATACCCTCTAGGTCCATCCATGTTGTTGCAAATGGTAAGATTTAATTCCTTTTTATGACTGAGTAATATTCTACTGTGTATGTGTACCACATCTTTATCCATTTGTCAGTGGATTCTTAGGTTACTTTTATACCTTGGCTATTGTAAATAATGCTACAGTAAACATAGGGGTGCATATATATATTTTTGAATTAGGGATTTTATATTCTTTGTTTTTAGAAGTGTAATTGGTGGGTTATATAGTATTCCTATTTTTAACGTTTTTGAGAAACCTCCATACTTCATTCCACAGTGGCTGTACTAATTTACTTCCTACCAATAAGATATAAGGGTACCCTTTTCTTCACATCCTCATCATTTGTTTTTCATATTAACCACATTGTGATTTAGAATTTCATTTCCCTGATGATTAGTGATGATAATCTTTTCATGTGTCTGTTGGCCATCTGTATATCTTTGGAAAAATGTCTAATTAGATACTCTGACCATTTTTAAATCAGACTTTTTTTTTTGGTGTTGAGTTGTATGAGTTCTTTATGTATTTTGGATATTAGCCCCTTATCAGATATATCATTTGCAAATATATTCTCCCATTCAGAAGGTCACCTTTTCATTTTGTTGCTGGTTTCCTTTGCTGTGCATAAGTTTTTTAGTTTGGTATAGTTCCACTTGTTTATTTTTGACCAGTGATCCAGTTTCATTCCTTTGTATGTAGCTGTCTGATAGTCCCAACACCATTTATTGAAGAGACTGACTGTTTTTTCCCCATTGTATATTCTTGCCTCCTTTGTCATAGATTAATTGATAATGGAAGCATGGGTTTATTTCCAGACTTTCTATGCTTTTCCATTGATCTATTTGTCTATTTTTGTGTCAATACTATAATGTTTTGATTATTATAGATTTATACTGTAGATACCTCCAGCTTTGTTCTTTCACAAGATTCCTTTCCTATCTGGGGTCTTTTGTTGTTCCCTACAAATTTTACGATGATTTGCTTTAGCTCTGTAAATAAAAATGTCATTTGTATTTTGATAGAGATTGCAGTGAATCTGTAAATTGCTTTGGGTAGGATGGCCGTTTTACCTATATTAATTCTTCCTATCCATGAGCATGGGATATTTTTCCATTTATCTGTAGATGTTTATAGGATTTAAATATTGTAAGTTTAATTTGGTTTTAAATAGAATATTTTTTATTCTATTGAATATCATTTAAAAACATAAAGCCAGTTTCTAAAAGTACCCATGGTTTGGGAAATAGTAATTCCTGACCTGAGAAACAATGTTCAAAATGTAATAGAGAAGAGTAAGATGAATGAAATGATTAACTTGTAAAAATTTGAAAGGTCCATAGACTGATATAGATTTGTATAACAGTGCAGGTCAATTATTCTTTCTGAAAATCAAATGAGTGCTCATGAGATTTAATGTGATCAGAAATATAAATGCTATTAAAAATTATAACAGTCATTCATTTAACAAATACAGCTGAGAGCCAATTCTATACTGAGTTTCATTCTTTGACATGCTACAGAAAAGAGAACATCACAGTCAAGTTCCTGTCTTCATGAATCATCCATTATGGTAGAGGATAAAAAAAGCAAGCAAAATATAATAACTAAAAACAATTATTGGAGATTGTTATCAAGAAAATCAAAAATAAACTTGATGCCTTAATACCATGTAAGACAGTAAGTTAAAGGCTGTTTTAGATAGTGGAATAAACCAGATAATCTAAGATTTAAGAAACTCTGTTTCTTCAGAAAAACACAAGGGTTGTGAATTAAAAAATGGTGTGCTATATATAAGAAATGATAGGATACTCAGGTAAATGAAGCTTAGTGAGAAAGAGTAAACAAGAAGAGATTACAAGGATACCAAAGAGAAGTGTACTGACTGAATTACAAGTATGACATATTTTGATCAACTTAAAAATACATATCTGCCAGTTTAGAATGATTTTGACACCATTGTTACTTAATGAAGTAGGATGTTTGATGTATGCTATAATTGATGTATCCTGTATTTGAATCTCTAAGCAAAAATGTGATAAATAAATGTTGTCCAAGCTACTCAAATATATTAATTCATGGAAATAAACATTGGTGATATTACTGGATTCTATAAAGAAGTTAAATAGCACTCAAGGGTAACTTTAAGCACATCATACATCTCTAATCATGCAGGGTCCCCTAAATATATCAAAATGGCAAGAAAAAGGAAAAGAAACAAATCCACTCCAGATTTTATTAAGGATGAGCCCACATAATATATGAATTTACTTCTGTTCATGAACTCCCCACCAGCAGCACTGGCTTTCAGCTCAAACTGAGGATGACGTATATGACTACAAAATGATTCTAATTCTACTCTTTCTAGATGCCAAAGCCTTCTGTCAGTGGATATCCAAACTTCCTTTTCTGGAGTTTTCTAATGATTGAATTTTAATATGAAGATATTTATATTATATAAATCCCAGCTGTGGCAGAAAAACCTTCAATTCAGGCTACACTCCATATGCAACGGGAGTCTGTTCTAAAGAGTAAAAACCTGAATTTCACTAATGGGCAAGATAACAAATAATGTGGTTTGTGACATTGGAATACATATCCTCAGTCAAATCAAAGAGATTTGTGAAGAATATTGCAACTCTGTAAGTCTAAAATGCAGGCTGTATCATTAATCCTTAACAATTATGGTGAGTGTATTTCTAGTTATAAAGCCCACAAACGTCCAGTTCAGTTAATAAAAATTAGTATTAATGCATGTAGTTAAGAATATGATAATATGAAGTGGATATGTCTATAACACAATAAATAAGGCTAAGCAATAGAAATAATATAGAAATTTATATTACCGATCTAGGCAAAGTTGATTGTTTCACCCAAATATCAGCATTAAAATGCTTTCTTTCCCTATGTGGTTAGGAGACCACTCAATTATATTAATTTACTTGAATTTAATACCTTTAGTACTATCTGTTTGAGTATGGCAATCTGTTTTAAACCCACATTCAATTTCTTTGTTACCAAATATCAGTCATATGCTTAACATTTTCACAATTGTTCATACATCATGTTATCTTTGTTTTAATGTATTTTCTTTATGTTAACTCATTATTCTAGGTAATTTTTTTAGCCTAGAAGGTAACAATGTCATTACGGTAAAAGGAAAACCAGTATCACTTACCATATATAAAAACGAATTCCAAAAATGCATAGTGAAAAGTATTGTATATTATTAAATTGTCTTTTGATATTTCTGCTTGCCTAGGTTTTGAGCTTAAAACTTGTTTTCTCTTTGTTAAAACAGAGTTTAAAAAAATATTAGAAATTTCCCCTTTGTGCAATGTAAAGAACAGAAAAATAATAGGAGTGCATTAAAGAAAATTCTACTTTTTTACACACTACATTTAATAATATTATAAATATCTGTGAACACAACTGCCAACACAATTTGCCTACAAGCATCCCCGATACCAGTGCTCCTCTCCTTGCCATATGAGAAAGAGAGATGTTGAGACAGAGGTCATCAGCATTAAAAAATAATCCCAAGGTATTTTTTTAAACTTGATTATGTTGCACTGATTTATGAAGAAAACTGTTATGTGTATCTGTTGTATCTTTTGGTATCATTGGAATTCTAATAAATTTTAATGAAATGCTTGTAAAATTTGTTTCAATTGTGATTTGAATCAGTCTATATTTCTATTGGGTTATTTGTTTATTTACAGAAAGCTCTGTGTATACATATGCATATGCTAGTGTTGATACTCTTCCCTCTGTTGTAACTACTTCACCTGTCATTGTAATGCAAAAACAGGCATAGATAATATGAGCATAACTGGCTTTCTTCCATAAACAAAGCCTTATTTCTGAGTAGCAGCAGGCTGGTTAAGAACTTCTCTTTGAAAACACTACCAAGGGAATGACTCTGAGATAATACCTAATAAAGAAATTTTTATTTGATAAAAGACTTATATCCAGAATATTTAATGAAATCTGAAATATCAGTAATAAGAAACATAACCCACTCAAAAATGGGCCTGGAATTTGAACAGACCTAAAGAAACCTTTGGCAGATATGCACAAGAAGAATGCTGAACATCGTTAGTCATTCGGAAAACGGCAACTACAACCACAGACCTGTTAGATTGTCTGCAATTTAAGAAGTGACCATATACAGAAACAACAAAATGTCTGTGACCTAGAATTGCCCTTTGTGCCCATTTCTCATCCATGCCACCCCAAGGTTAACCACTCACTGACTTCTAATGCATATGTTAATTTTGTTTTTTACTTCTGATAAATAGTATTATGCAATGTGTACTGTTTTGTGTCTGGCTTCTTTAATATCATATTGATTCATCCATTCTTTTTAGTGTAGCTATAGCTCTTTCTTTTTTATATTGTAATGCATTGTCTCATATATCAAAGTTAATGGAAGTTTTTAATTTTTTACTTTAATGAATAGTGTTGGTATGAATATTATTCTAATTCATATATTTTGGTGAAATACATTGGTTTTTTTGTTAAGTGTGTATCTGAGTGGAATGATGGTCACGAAGTGCACATATAGATAATTTTAGTGACAGTGCCAAAGAAATTTTCAAAGTGATTATAATAATTTACAATTCTGCCAGCCAACATTTCTTATATTCCATCTTTTAAAAATTTTAATCACTGTGCTTTTGCTGTGTTTGCATTTGCATTGTAATTTTTATTTGCATTCCCTTATTACTTTTCTATTGATGCATTACAAATGACTAAAATTTATATGTAATATAACAATCGTTCATTATTTTTCATATTCTGTGGGTTGTCTGGGCAGCTTTTTGGCTGCTTTCAGCTGAACTCACTTAGACAGCATCCTGAAGCTGGCAAGAAGGCCCCGGGCGGGCTCCCTAACATATGTGCCCGTTGTTCAGGCTCTCAGCTTGGCTTTGTATCCAGCAGCAAGCCTGACTGGCTATGGGAGATGGTGCATATGAGGACCTCGTTCTGGACTTTATACTTTTCCTCATTAGTTTATTTTATTTTCCTTCAAATAATACCACACCACCTTAATTATACTTTAAAATAGATCTTGATATCAGGGAATATAATTCCTTCAACTTTATTTGCCTTTGGTATTGACTTGGCTCAGCAACCTATGGATCTGAACTTCTAAATTAGCTTTTAATTTTTGAATAGCGGTACTAGGATTTTGATTATATATTGTAAATATACAGATCAATTTGAGAATTGCCATATTTATGTTACATTGAGTAGTCATGAGCACTTAAAAGTTTTCCTTAATTTCTGTGAATACTTTTATGTAGGTTTCAGTGTAGAGGTTTGTAGCACTTTCTAGATTTGTTCATGGTAATTTTATATTTTCTTAATGCTATTGAAATTGATAGAATTTTTAATATTATTTACTACTTCTTACTAGTATACAGATATATAATTGATTTCTTTATATAGATATTGCTTCTAGTACCTTGCCATAATAATCTATTAAGTGAATACATGATAAATCTTTTTGAAAATTTTATGTGATCTTTTCTGAAAATAATGACAACTTTATGTCTTCTTCTATCTTTATGACTTGATATTTTTTAAAGTTCCTTATGCGTTGGCTTTGTCTCCTCATACATTACAGTAACGTGGACCCTTTTTATTACTTCTAATCTTAATGAGAAAGCTTTTAATACTGTACCATTAAACATTTTATCTACCATAGAATTTTTGTGGATATTCTTTATTCCATAAATAGGGTTTCCATTTATTCTGAATTTGCTAAAAGTTCTTATCATGAACAAGTGTTTTACTTTTGCGAAAGCTCCTTTTTGGCAGTTACTGGACAGTCATTGGGCTTTTACCTTTCTTTCCATTAATGTCTTCAATTACGTAGATTGACTGTCAAAACGGTCTTCCATTCCTTGAATAAAACTCCCACACACATTATGATTTATAGTCCTTTCATACAATCCCAGATTCTAAAAATACAGATTGCTGTATTTTTAGCAAATATGAGCAAATTGAAGTGAATATAGTGTAAAATTTTTCCATTCATATTCCCCCAAAATTTAATATGCAAATTTCCTTTTGCATAATGTTTTTTTTCAGGTTATACAGGCTTTAGGAAGTGTTCCTTATTTTCTACTCCCTGGAAAAGGTTTTGTATGTTTAGGGATACTTTTCTTTGACAATTTGGAAGACTACATGGGTAAAATCAATTTTGATCATGTATGTATTTGTGTGTATATTTATGTATGTATTATTTTTGAACAGAAAATTTTTCCTTAATGAATATCTGTTTATATTTTATTTTGAAAAATTTGATGAGTTGTATTTTATAGAAATTCATGCAAATTTTTATGTTTATGGATATGAAGTTATTTGCAATGTCATCTTATCTGTTTTAATGTATACATGATCTATACTGATACCTCTTTTTTATCTTCTTAACTGGAAATATGTGCTTTTTCCTTTTTATTGTTCAGTTTTGGTAGTAGTTTATTAATTTTATACTTTGTTTAAAAACCAAATTTGATTTTATTGTTCTTTATTCCATTCATTTTCTGTTTCATTAAATTCTGTTATCTATATTATTTTTATTCTTTTTCTTTAGGTTAAATTCTTGTTTAGTTTCTGTAGATAGGAGGGCAAATTACTTATATACACGTTTTATTCTTTATAATAATATAAATTTTTATGCCTATACACTTCTTCCCAAATACAGATGGCTTTGCACTATATAAGTAAAGATATTTTATTATTCTTTTCTTTTTAAAATATATACTAATTCACACTTTAATAATTTTTCTTTCAATTTTGGAATACTTAGAAAAATGTAATGTTTATATGATAGCAGGTTGATGATTCTCTTGTTATCAATCTTTAGCCTAATTCAATTTTTTTTAGAAAATGTACTTTGAATAATTTCAATTTTTAAAAATATGTGGAATTTCTTTATGATTAATATATTTTGGTAAATGTTTTGTGTGCATTTAAAGGGATTGTGAATTGAGTTCCTTTGAAGTGCAGGATTCAATATATGTGAAGTAGGTCATGTTTGTGATATTTGTTGTTTCATTCTATATTTTTACAAATATTTTTATTTCAGGAATTTTAAAATTTCTGTCTTTCCAATTGTACTCTCTGAATTTATTATTGTTGATTTGTATATTCATCCTTTGGTCTTCTATAATCATTATATATTTTATAGCTAGATTGTTTGGATTTAAGATTTAGGAGGGTAATACTTTGCTGTTAGATTATATATTTAACATTCTGAAATATCCTTCTTCATTTCTCACAATATTTATGTTGTTTTTCAAGCAGAATGAAAATCTTACAATTCTACTTGGAATATTTCATTCATTAAAATGTAGTATAATTGCTAAAATATATTACTTTAAATATACCACATAATTATTTGAGTTTTACGACTCACCTGTATCATATTTCTCTTTTCCCTTTTTTGGGAATGTTAATAACTTTCTCTTTTTTTTGTAGTACTATTAATCACATATGATTTTACTATTTTTTCAGTGTTTATAACAGAAACTCTATATTCTAACAAAATCATTTTAATAACTTCCTTCTTTTTCAGTATTGTTAGTATGCAATCTGGTTTTACATATCTTAAACTCCAGAAGAAAATATATGAGTTATTTTTACAGTCAATATTCATTTGCTTTCACCTATATTTGCCCTTTATGGTATTTTTTTAAAATCTCATATTAATTTTTGAGTTTCAATTTAAGAATACTTTTCTTCTCCTTGAAAAATTTATTTTACTGTGTTTTTTAGTGCAAAACTACTAGGTGACAAATACCATTATATTTTTATTGCCTGAATATCTACTTTTTGTTACTTTTTGGCAGATGTTTTTCTGTGTATAAATCCTAGATTGAGAGCTGTTTTTGTTTGTTTGCCTGTTTGTTTCTCTCATTAGGTTAAGGTTTGCCATTCTGTTGACTTCTGGCTTTCATCATCTCTTTTGAAAAGATTAAAAAACAAGCTCCTGGTTTTAACATTTTCAAGACTTTTAACAAAACATCTTTATACCCTGGACACTTCTAAGAATTTTTTCTCTTTCCTCTCATTCTCAGAAATGTGACTAAGATGTAGCTAAATGTATTTTTCTTTGAAGTTATCTTAGGTTTCTCAGCTTCTTGAATCTGTGTGTGTATATATCTATAAATTATTTTTGTATTTATTATTTCTGTATATTATTATTTCTCAGGAGATGGCGTTGATATCCTGTGATAACAAAAGAAAGATTTTTAAACTATCGGGTGCTTTGAAGAGTTAGCTGCCAACAGTTTCAAAACTGATAGTGGTTTGGACAAGATCTTATATGATTGGGTGATATGTTGGTTCTTTGTCATACTGATTAGCCAATTCAGGCAAATCCTAGATTATAGTAGTTTGAGGGGTAATTGGGAGGTAGGGAAATACAGGGAATGTATGGAAACAACTCATGTATAACATTAGGCTGTAAAGGGAGAAAAAAATCAGTACATGAATAGGAACATGAGTATTCTGCAATATGACATGAACTTGACTATATTTAAAAATGAAAAGAAGAGTTGAAGATATAAAAAGGGAGGACAATTGATAATGAAGTTTCCTGGGAAAAGAAATAAAGACTGAGATAGATTGTACAACTACAGGATCAGTACTAAGAATGTGGTAGAATTTTCTACATAACTGAAGAAAGAAAAAACTGTGTGTGTAAATCACATACACATATCTATATTGCACATACATACAAATAAAGTGCATAACTATATATGTGTGCTTGTGTGTGTAGGTACAATATGATTTTTTCAAATTTGATGTCAGGAAGTTGTGTTAGGAGACATCTGGTGATATATTTTCTTTGTGAAGTGAAAGATAAGGTCATTTGCTAAAAAAACATTGGGAGTATTCTGGCTTTGCAGATTTCAGAGAAGAAAAACATTTTTAAATGAATACTATAAAAATTGTAAAGAGTTTGAATGGGACAATAATAAAAGATTTCTGGGCATTGTTTAGTCACCAGATGAGATTTCTGACAGTGGATTTCATGTAGTGTCACAATAACCATCTGTGTGATTTTATCCAGAACATTCAGCAGTTTTATTATGGGATGGAGAAAATGAATGTTTAGATTTGTTCAGGTTTTAAAATTTAAGGACGAAAACTTTAAAATATGTTCATGAATAGGGTGAAAGAATTGGATTGTGTTTCAGAGATGTATGAAGAGGCAGCAGATCGTGTGCTTAAGGAGAAAGTACAGGCTTTGGGGACAGAGGGAGAGTCAGTGTATGAGGAAAGACTTTCTGGGAAAAGAAGAGCATGAACGTTTGAACACTGGAGATTTTTAAACTGAACTCTTCCTCTGACTGTGGAGGACACACTTTATATATATCTATTAAAGAAAGTACATGTACATGGCATTGACGCACTACCAATCCAATAATACGTATAACAATTACTGATTCAATAACATCCTTGAAAAAGTTAAATTAATTTCTTATTAAATAAAAATTCACTCTAGCTGGAGAAAGCATAGTTTAAAATTCTGAATAGGTCTCAGTAATAACAGCAACATACTATATTAAGAAGCTTAATTTAATTGAGATTGCTTTTCAGTAAATGTAAAGAAAGCAAAGGATTGATAATTTTGCACAGTTTTCTGGGAGATAATTTAGTGATGTGAGGAAGATAAGGGTAACACGGAGACATCCATCACTCTGTCCAGTTGTTGCCATGGTGCCAGTAGTTCCTTTGTGCCCCTTTCAGTAGTTGCTCTAAGAAAATCTTTAATGGGCCTCACTACAACCTTGCTATATAATCTCATCATCCAGCCATATTTTTCTGTGGCCAAATGTTAAGAGTGACTGCTCTAGTTACCAGCGGACGCCCTGTCACGATGATCTTCCTTGCCTACGAGGCTACCAGTGGTGGGGCAGTGAGAGCAGTGTCCCTGATGCAGCCAATAAACGAATGCATTTTTCTAAAGAATCTGAGAACAATAAAGGATCCAAATAAGTGCACGAATTGGCAATTCCAAATCATCTCAATGATAAAATATTCCTCCCTAAAAAATAATTGATTGCCTCAATTCTAAACAGTTACTGCAGTTACCGGTTTGTAATACAGGCTGTCCTCGCTTTCTTGCTTTGTATGTTTCTGATGTACACAAATTTCAGTTACCACATCTTCCTAAAATGATAAAATGACAACAGTGTCCCAAGAACACAGTTCAGATTCAGTTATCACAGTATGTTAAGTGTAATTGCATACATTACAAACTTCACTGGTGGTGCTTCAATTCACAAATCATTATGTAAATAATGGATGCCCATTGTCATCAATGACCATTACGTCATTTACTTCCAAGTCTGTCAGTGACTGGTCACTGTGCATCTGTGACTTAGTTCATGCATAGACAGCAATGTCTCTCCTTGTCTCACAGTGAGAGGCCATGTAGCATTTACAAAATTGGATATTAAAATGAAGCAATTAATTAACCAACAAACATGGAAGTGCAGCAAGCAGGTAATGAAAAGAGATAATTCAGAAAAAAAGTGAAATCTGTTTTACATTTAAATGCATATATTGAAGAAATAGCTGATCATAGAATGTTGATAGCGTCAGCATCTTAAAGACTCTAGATATGCAGTCAGAAAATCTTATTGAAGTCACACTTAGAGATAATGAAGAAAGTGGTTACAATGAAAACGATAAAGATTTCCCACAGGAAGTAATAACTGTGACAAAAACCTTCTCATTAAAGATATCCTTGGAGATACTGAACAATATTGAAGCACAAAGATTGAAATATTGGAAGCTGATCCAAATTAGAATGGAGAATGGTAATTTTTCAATCTGTAGGTAAGTTGCTTGCTTCATATCATAAATTATATAGCAAGAAGAAGGCAAATATTTTTACTCTGAAATAAAATACTTTAATTTCAGAAATACTTCATAATTTCAATGTTTAAAATTACAATTAATTGGCAGTTTTACCATCTTTCACTGCCCTATGCATTTGTAACCCAACAATAAGAGAATTTTTAAAGTTTTGACAAAAATTATTAAAGATCACGAAACCAATTGTAAAGTTTCCCATTCATTATTATAATCACTTTGCACAGTTTCAGCTTGCAAGGTCATTTTTTTCTGTCAACTACTATACCAAGTGACAACTGCCTGTACACTACACACAACTATCAAATCAGCACAGTATTATTACTTATTATTTAATAAACATTGTATTGTACAATGACTGAGCTACAGTTTTTTATTTATTTTTTTTATTTTTTATTTTTTTTGCCTTTCTCCAGAGTTTATTATGAGGTTACAGTTTAAGAAAAAGAATTCCAAAGTCCTTTGAAATTTCAACTCTGCAAAATGTTCGGTATTACAGGTATGGAATTCTACAAATGCTTTTGGGCATTTCTCATAAGGAGTCAGGAAAAGTGGAAAAAGCTTGGTCCCTTTAGAACCTGTAAAGTATCCAAGAGGAACACAAGAACTAGCACGACTCTTGGAAGTATCAAATCCCACAGAGCAGTTTATTTTAAAAGAAAATTTATAATGGTTTAGAATAATCCAGGAAATACTTTGGGCTAAATTTGTTTCTTCAGTTCCTATGGCAGTACATATTCCTGCAATTCAACAGTAAACTTGAATATGACAATAATAGATCACACTCTGTCACTTCAATTTTGTCCTTCTTTGTGATCATTTTTAGTTTGTTTGTGTTTACTACTTTTCAATTGCAGACATTAAGCCTCAGATTTTAATTTATTATGGTAATAATACTATGTAGGCATACGTTTGTCTTCTTTCCAAAATACATTAATGCATTTAACAACTGTTACTCTTTTACTTTTTTGTTTCTATATATGATACTAATTATATTGTATTTGCTTTGACAAAGTTGTTTCTAGTCCTGCTTTAACTTTGCCCTGCTTCTGTATAAAATGTTTTGGATCATTTTTCTAACATCCTTCTTTTCTCTGCATCTGGGCAGCCCTCTTGTTAATTTGCCTGATGTCTGCTTCACTCTCTTATAAAACATTCTGTCCCCAAAGTAGAGTCTGGTTATTTGTATCATATCTTATTTGTAAGACTCTTTATATCCACACAGACTTCAAAAATTCTAAAAATCGGTGATTGTACTTCCATATGTTAGATCTGTTACCTGACTAATTATCCTTTCCTTCTTATTCATATTAGCCCTTTCTATCATTTTCTATTGGTATCCTTTTTTATACCTTTTTCAGACTTTGCAGCATTTTCCCTCTGTATTGTGTTATATAAACAGTGCCTGCTAGCACATTTTGGGGACGATAGGTTGTGATTGTCAGACTGTTCTTACTTTTGAGACCTGTGACTGTGGGCCTCATTGCTGTCTGCAAGTGTCTCCATCCCAACCTGAAGCTTGCTCGGTGTCTCTGTTCCCACTGCACTGAAACAGGACATGCCTTACTGGGTCCTGAGAAATGGCTATGACTACTAAAATGTTCATTATTAAGAATAATTTAGAATATTATTAATAACAATAGATATTTATAAATCTATACAATAGATACATATTGTCATAAAATCTTACACTGATTGTGACTGAGTACTCATTGTTAATAATGACAGCTAAAGGACAAATGTAATACACCGACAGAAATATTTTAGTCCATTCAATTTAATTTTGTATTATAGCTTCACACTAATAACTGATACTCATATTAGAAATTTAGGAAAAAGATAAAAGGGAAGAGGGAAAATATCCCTTAAGCACTACCTCAATAAATTGTTACTTAAAAAATGTACATAGGTGCACATTTGTACTTTTTCCATAACATAAATATAGTTTGAATTTCAATAAAACAATATCAATTAATGTGAATTATATAATTATTGTTAATATCTCCATTGTATTATATTCTATTAATATAGAATATTTATGTTAATTTTTTCTATTATTGGACATTTAAGTTGCATCCAATTAGAAAATGCCAATATTCATCATAAAAAATGATTTTAACTTAACAGCAAAACTAATGGCTCTAAATTTTATTATGACTCACATTCCTATGTTTCTTTATATTTCCTTAAATAAGACCTTATACAAATGAAGGTATGAACATATTATGCAATTTATAAAGTAACTAGAAAGTGAAGAGTTAACATAAATTGATGGCAAGGAATTTTACTCAAGGGGTTTTATTAAAAAGAGACTAGGTGTAATGCCTTTACCTGTATTTTCTCTATGAATAAAATGATATAATAAGGGAATCCCCATAATTATGAAATAATACATTGATTCTCACAAAATGTAACAGAAAAGGGGTATTTCCCATCTGATTTGTTTTCTGTCAAATCAAAGATTAAGTCAAATTTTATAGCATATATTAGTGTAAGACTGCCAGTATATGAACATATATGCAAGGACTGAATAAAGGTGAAGCAGAAAAAATGGGGTTTACCAGTGTGCTCTTCTTAGGAGGTTGAGAGAGAGAGCATATTTATAACAGAGTAGACTTTTAAAATTTGTATTGGTTGCTTGCGATTTGGGAGTGTTGTTTATTTCCCAGTGTGACAGATATAGGTTTGTTTCAGAGCATATCATATAATGTAGCCTGGGAAACATGATTTTTCTACAGTGCACTAAATACATAGAGGTTAATGAGGAATTAAAAATAAACTGCAACCAGAGGAAAGGACATTATCAGAAAATAAGTAAGATAAATTCCACAGTGCTATCCAGTTAGGACTGGATTGGATGGCTATCAGTCCTTATAACATTGGCAGGTGATTGATGCTTCTAAAAGTTTTACTCTAATGCAAGATTTAGTTACCGGTAGCCAGTTACACTGAGACAGGCACTGGATGTTTTGCATCTATTCTTCAACTGAACTCTGGTGATAATGAATATAGGAAAGCCAGATTTGATCTCAGATAGTATTCATATACGTGTAAGGTTTCCAGACATGAAACTTTACTTTTCATAGCACATAAATAATTAACATAACTTTGTAGAAGGACAGAAGAATGTGGAAAAATAGAAAACTAACTGCAAATAACTATTAATATAAAAAAAGAAAGTTTCAGGGATGATTTCTGTCACATCAGTAGACCTCGGTCCCAGTAAGATAAAAGCAGTTGGCAGGTGCAGTTGTATGTGTATAGACGGAATTCCACATGATTTGATTAGTAAGGTATCACCAAATCTGTGCTTCGTAAACATCTCCTGTTTTGGCCTCGAACTAAAACTTTCGTCTGGATCATGGAGTTGTTTGCTACATTACACATAAATAATTTTGCATATTCTAAATGAATGCATACATTTATTATTTTTGTTTCTTTAAAATTTATTGACATGCATAACATGTGAAATGATTCATAGTCGTCTCAAAAGGAAAGATATGAGAATTGGATCATGATCTTAGCACATTAGTGACTATATCATACTAAAAGGACTAATTAACATTCTGCTATTTAAATAATGTAAATAATCTAGTTTGGAAGAATTGACATTGGCTAATGGGAGTTAATAATACTGCTTCATTTTTTTAAATACAGTATTTTCTGTTACTCCATCATTTTGTAAAAACAAATGACAGGTTAACATTAAAATTTACAGAAGAGGTTACTCACTAATAAATTACTTGTATTTTTAATTTTTTTACATTTTTCCACTATCAGAGGAAGTCTAACAACTTCACATAGACTCATCATAATATAACTCCATGTTTCCTATTTTATTTTATGTATTATTTTTTCCATCCTTGTCTTTGATGCAGGTGAATGGTCAGTGATGTCTATCAATGTAGGACTCCATGAAAAGGTAACTTGGATTAGAAGGCATAGCTGTCTAAAATAACCTATCACTAACTCAAAAGACATGCCACTGAGTACAAGCCTAGAGAAAATAGGAAGGGACTGTCCTGAAAATTTGTCTGTCTCTGGAAAATGCATTTCTGAGGGTTTTCCATCATGAACTGACCTTCTATTTCCAGGTGAACCACATTTTCTTAATGCAAATTGGAGCTATACAAATTTAAGTGTCTGAAGGCTTTAATGTACATTGAGTATTATTTATTTTGCAGTGCTTTTGTTTTAAAGTGGAACTGGGGACTGAAGGCTAGAAGAAAATAAGGTATGACAATGCATTCAAAGCTGAAAGTTAGTAACTGATTAAGAAAAGAGAGTCATTCAATATGATTTTTAAAAGCGTAAGCCCACTATTTGAGTATTGGTATGCAAACTCCAATGATCTAACACTTTAGAGAGAGAGGTCATACTAGGTGCCTATATTGAAAATTCACTTCCTTTATTCTCTGCATTCATAAAATGGATTGTGTCCTTTTTTCAACTTCAAAACTTTTAGCATTGTTCAGCAATTTTTTAAATTGCTCTAGAACTTCTTCCAAATGACTTCTTTAAATCGTTTCTTTAAGTTCCTCTATAACTCACAGTCATTCTCATAGGTGTTTGATTCTTGGTTTATTTTGAAATTTAAATGTGCCAGGTTAAATTTAATGGTATCCGAATTCATTAGTATTTAAGAAATTGCTATCAGTCTGACATCAGACCAGTGTTTAGAGATATAACACATGCATATATTTTATATTACATGTGGTTTCATCTTATACATCTGTCACACACTCTTTTTATCAACCCCTTCTTCTGCTTTCTTTAAATCACACTTTTGACAGAGGATTCAATTGACCCAGCAGTTCCCTGTAACTCAATCACATCTCTGTTCTTACAGTAATAATCCTCACATGAAAAATTAATTTATCTAATTCTCATCCCTAGACCCTTCTTTGTTTTCTGTAGCTTTCATTCTAATTTGCACCATTGAGTTCTTCCTCTTAAACTAGCTAAATTGAAAGAAAATCCTACCCAACTCAAATTTATTTAGCATGATTAATTATCCCTCATTCATTATATGATGTATTTTATCTTACTAATTTTCTATCTTATTTCTCTTACTTGTCTCTGCATTATTCCTCTGTTCTTTAATTGCAGACAACAACCAATACTCAGTTATCTTTCTGTAATTTATTTTTCAGAAAAATTCAAGTCTCAACTAATTATAAACTCATATTATTCCCTAAGTCTCCTTTAGAAAATTTATACTGGTACTGAAACAGTATACATAGCTTCCCAATGCCTCTATCTTGAAGTGACTTTTGATGAATTTCTCTCATTTATCCATTATATTTATCCAAATGTAATTTTCTCATACCCATGATTCTATTTAATTCTGTTTATATCACTGTCTGAAAGCTATTTGAGACTTTAATCATGTCATACCTGCTGACTGGATCTTTTTCTCTCCCCATATCTATTCATTCTATGTCACTATACAAAATATTGATTATACAACATGACTATGCTACTTAAAAATACACAATTTACTTAACCTCTCTCAGTCTTGATTTCCCAAAATGGAGATATTAGTAGTATCGCCTCATTAGGTTGTTTTTGTATTATATAATTGCAAAATGTAAAATACTCTGGAAACTATCAATATACATTAAATATTCAATAAATATTAACTTTTGAAATTATCAGTGAATCTTTAAAATAAATAACACATTTTCTACATTGTGGAAATGCCTTTTGTACTTCAGGATAACTACCTTTTTCTGAAATAGTTCTCATGTAGACTAAACTGACAAATCTATAATATTGTGACAGGTTTGTGGCATGTCAATGTGGCTAGGTTCTCTACTAGTGGTATGGAAAACCTGGACTTTATCGCTGATGAAAGAACCAAGCAGCACTTGGAGTTCTTAGAGGGTGGAGGTTTATTTTACACTGGCGGGCTCAGAGGAGAGTGATCTCCAAAGGTCCCAAGAACAGCAGGGTCATGCCTTTGTACATTTATTGAAAATGTACCCAGGGACCATTGCAGTGGGAGCTATTAGGTTACTATAGGTGTGTTCAGGGTGCTAGTTATATTTTAATCTATTTTTGTAAAGGTTACCCAGATACTGTATTATAAACTAATGGGCTTCCATGACTGTGATCATCAAGCTGTTCCATACCACTGAGTCCTGGTGGGGGGATAATACATTGTTACATTGTTTCAACCCAAAGCACCTAGACGCCCAAGCCACCTTGTGATTCCTCTACATTCCTGAAGCCTTAACAGAAACACTGTTTCCTTGGCTTCCTTGGCTTTCCACCACATCTGCCAAGAGGGGAAGGGACTTAAGAACTTTCTGAGTATTTCCTCATTATTCCCCACTCTGATGTCCCTTTAAATAATTCATTTTAGAGGGCATAATCTTGGTTTATGATAGAATATTCCTGATGACAGTGTAAAATTGTTCAATGCAAGATGCTCCTGTCCCAATGCTGTTGGAGCAATTAGGCACAGCCCAAGCAGGTAGAGAGGCGACATTATAGAGAAGTACCGGGGAGGAACCTGGCTTGGAGTTGTGTGGAAGTTAGGCTGAGGCCCGAGACTGATGTTAAGAGAGGCAAGCAAGTGCAGTAGCACAACCTCTGATTACCCAATAAACTATGGAAAGGGCAACTCTGTGGGGGACAGTCTAATCAGAAGGGGCAGCGGCAGAGAGTCTAATCCCCAGGATGAGAGATCCCACACCCACAAGGGTCAGGATCCACGGTGTACAGGTGTTCATCAGTCAGAGGGCTCTCGTCAGATGTGGAGGTGGAGGGGGTTCTTGTGGTCTAGCTGAGCTCTCCACTGATGTTTTCTTTGTCAGAATGATGGGCCTTCTTTACTCTGGAATCATGGACCCATGGAGTGATGCCTGAAACCTTGAGGGCAGTAGGAGTACTTAGAACTACAATATGGGGTCCAGTCCGTTGAGGCTTAAAAGGGTCCTTTTTCCAATTTTTGACCCAGACTGAGTCCCCTACCTGGAAGGAATGTACTGGGCTCCCCAAAGAGATCGGGGCTTTTTCTATGGTATATTGTTACAGCTCATTTAGGGTGCCTCCTAAGACTTGAAGCTATTCCGTTACTCTCTTATCTCCTATTTGGTGTAGGTTCCTTGGAAGGCTTCCTGGACATGGGTGGGGGCATCCAGACACTAATTCAAAAGGGGAAAAGCCTTGTGCTCCTGGTGTGCAGTGGGCATGCAGGAGGGCTTGGGGTAGTAGGTCCAACCAAGGGAGGCCAGTATCCTACAGAACTTGGCTATCATTCCCTTGAGGGTGTGATTCATTTGCTGCACTTACCCTGAACTGTGGGACCTGTAAGCAGTGTGGAGTTTCCAGGTGATGTTGAGAGATTTAGTTAAGATCTATACTGCATCTGCTACAAATGCAGGTCCATTATCACTGTGAATTGTAGAAGGTAGGCCAAACTGGGGCGCAATCTCCCTCAGGAAGACTTTGGCTACCTCCCGGCTTCATTCTGTCCTGGTTGGAAAGGCTTCAACCCACCCAGAGTATGTACACACTATTAGTAGGAGGTACCTGAGTCCTCTGCTTGGCTGGACATCTGTGAAATCTATTTCTAGGTCTTCAAAGGGGGCAATTCTTGCCCTGTCAACACCTGGCAGGGGTCACAGTGCAGATCGAGCGTTTTTTCTGGCACAATTCATGCACCGCTCACTTGTTGCCTGACACAATACTGGCAACTGGCTGATGTAGTATTGCTTTTGGAGGAGGGCTTCCAGGGCAGTCTTTCCTAGGTGGCTGAGCTGATGGTACTCACTGACTAGACGCCTTCTGGTTGCAGGTGGAAGAAAGATGTGTCTGTCACGCAGCACCCACCACCCTTTCTCAGTTAGGGTGGCTCCTTCAGCCATGGCTCAGTTTTTTTCTTTTTCAGTATATTTGGGTGGAGGGGTCTCCACTAGGGGCGTTAGGGCCATTTACCTGTCTCCTTACTGGCTACTGCCAGACGATTTCCCTGTGTTATAGGGTCATTTTCCTTTGGCATCCTTTGCAATGTAGAATTCTACCTCTTTTGGGAGTCCAACAGCCTCGAGGAGTTTTAATATCTCTTCCTTGGTTTTGATTGCCTTCCCTGCTGCAGTGAAGAGACCTCTTTTCTTGTTGATTGCTCCATGTATATGTACAGTGCAAAGACATATCAGGAGTTGGTGTAAGTATTGACTCGTTTTCTTTCGCTGATGGTGAGGGCTCAGATTCAGGCATGTAATTCAGCCTGCTGTGCTGACCATCCAGCTGGTAGGGAAGTACCAGACTTGTTGCTGGCAGATTTGTGCCTTTTTCCATGAGACTTGGTATCCTGAGTCTGACAGGAGATGCAGGAGGGCCTTGTGTCCTCTGTACAGTTCTTTTGGGTGTCACTGGCAAGGACAAGGTCATCTATGTGCCAGAAGAGGGCACAGCCTGTGGCTTTCCTTGGAAAGCTGGTGAGGTCTGTGGCTGATGCTTCTCCAAAGAGTGTGGGTGAGTTCTTGTGCCCTTGTGGAAGCTGCATCCATGTTAACTGCATCTGCTGCCCCATATCTGGTTCATTCCATTCAAAGGCAAACAAGGGCTGACTCTGGAGGGGCAGCTGAAGGCAGAAGAAGGCATCCTTTAAGTCTAGGCAAGTGAACCATTTGGCAGACCCCAGGATCTGGCTGAGGAGGAGGTATGGGTTTGGGACCACCAGGTACAAAGAAACAGTTACTTTGTTGATGGCTCACAGGTCTTGAACCGGTTGGTACCCTCCTCCTGGCTTTTTGTCTGGTAAGAGTGGGGTGCTCCAGAGCGAGTGATACTCAACTAGATAGAGTGCCTGCTTCTTTGAGTCTGTTGTGGTGTTCTTGGAGCCTGCTTCCACTTCTTATGAAAGGGAGTACTGCCGCTGTCCCTGTCGCTGGGCCACCAGAGTCAACTCTACAGTGACAAAGGCTCAGTTATGGGCCAGTCCAGGTGGGTTGTCTTCAGCCCATACCAAGGGAAAGGCAGCTCTGAATTCAGGTGGGCTACTTGAGGGGGCCTGGGCACCGAATAGCCTCCATTGCTCTTCCCTGGATGTGGTTATTGCCAGAATGAGGGACTCTGGATTTTCTTGCCCTAGATTTAGTTTGAGGCTTGTGTAGAGAAATTTATGTTGGACTTTGTGGCCCTCAAGTTCCCACTGATGGGCTTGACAGAAGTGCTGCTGAACTGCTTCTGTCCCAGTGTCTCCAAGAATAGTTGCAGTCCTTCTGCTGAAAGGGGATAAATGGAAGGTGACCACAGAGCGTTCTGCCCCTGTGTTGACCATAAAAGTCATATATTGGCCCCTCACTTTCATTTTGACTACAGGCTCAAGGGGGTTGAGAGTTAGGGAGCCTGTCCTTGTCAATCTGAGTCTGTTCCTGCCTAGCCAATGAGCCTTTCCCCAGGAGGTTCTTCCCAGTAACAGCTGGTCTTTGGGGCTTTTCCTCATTTGGGGCATTCATTTATTCAAAGCCCCTTATCTTTATAGTAAGCACACTGGTCCCTGGCTAGGGGGATTCTAGGTTTTCCCCCTCTTGGCAGCTGGGTCCTTTTTGTGTCTTTTCTGAGTATGACAGGGTGCTGTGCTTCCAACTGAGGAGGTAGTAAAGCATGGACCAGCTGGGCTGGATGGTTCCATCTTCATTATGCCTCACCAGCTCCCTTGTCTCTCATACCAGCATCCGAAGGGCACCTGCATCCTCTCGAGTGTGCAGTCTGCCTGCTGGTCTGGGGGAGAGTGCATCCACCAGACCTGGAGGTGGTGGAGAGAGCTAGGGTGGCAGAGTGTCAGTGACCGAGGGGCTGGGTGCTGATGGCCTTGGGGGCACATAAGGTGGGGGCAATATTTGTTCTTCCTCTGGATCACCCAAAAAAAATCTGTGGAGACTCAGGATTCTGTTGGTGTTTTGTGGGCTGCTTTGTTAAGACAATTAAGACCCTACTTTGTCCCTGCATGTTGCAAGTGAATTGCACCCAACGGGGCAACTCCTAACCAGGAGTCAATATATTATCTGGGGGACCTGGAACTCCAGTGATGACCCACCAGACTCAGAGAACTGTTGGGACATCTAGGGTTCCTTCTGGAGGCCATCCTACACCAGAGGTGGGTCATTTGGATTTACACAGGGATTTTAATTTGCTGGGGGTCAATTTTACTCTGTAGTTCCCCAAAAATCCCTTCCAAAAATTTTTGATCATGATCATGGTGTCAAGAACTGTAGTTTTTTTTTTTTTTTTTTGAGAGGGCATCTCTCATATTTATTGATCAAATAGTTGTTAACAAAAATAAAATTCTGTATAGGGGACTCAATGCACAATCATTAATCAACCCCAAGCCTAATTCTCAACAGTCTCTAATCTTCTGAAGCATAACGAACAATTCTTACATGGTGAACAAGTTCTTGCATAGTGAATAAGTTCTTACATGGTGAACAGTGCAAGGGCAGTCATATCACAGAAACTTTCGGTTTTGATCACGCATCATGAACTATAAACAATCAAGTCAGATATGATTATTCGTTTGATTTTATACTTGATTTATATGTGAAACCCACATTTCTCCATTATTATTATTATTTTTTTAAATAAAATGCTGAAGTGGTAGGTAGATGCAAGATAAAGGTAGAAAACATAATTTAGTGCTGTAAGAGGGCAAATGTAGATGTTCAGGTCTGTGCCTATAGACTAAGTATTAATCCAAGCTAGACAAGGGCAACAAAACATCCACGGATGCATAAGATTTCTCTCAAAACAGGGGATGAGGTTCTAAGCCTCACCTCTATTGATCCCCAGTTTATCACCTGATGGCCCCCCTGTGACTGTGCCTGTCTTAGGTTGTTCCTCCCTTGAGCAATCTTACCCGTCTCTGGCTAACCAGTCATCTTATGGGGCCATACAGAGAAATGTAAAGTTGCTAAGTGAGAGAGAAGCAATATTCTTTGAAAAGGTCAGCTTTTACTTCTTTGCAGATTTATGCCCTATGGCTTCTATGCCCAGCATTTGTCTTGAGGTATCTTTACCACTTGGAAGAATTATGATACTCGGTAATTTTTTATATGAATTCTACTAAAGGGTTGTAATTAGAAAGGAAGAAGAAAAGCTATAGAAGTAGCAGATGGAAGAAAACATGGGAAGATTGATTATTTCTTTGACATATCTTCTTGTAGAGTAAAATAAGCATGTATAGGTTTTAAACTACTAATTAAGTTGTGTACACACATTAGTATAATAGGAATACAGCTGCATAACAAAAGCAGACCTACAATTACCAGCCATATCCAGTGAAACCAAGAAAACCAGTTAGGAACCCTAGGCATTTCTGAAAACTTATCAATGATATGATGGATATTGTCTAACTGAATTTGAATAGTTTGAGAAAAATCAGACAAATTAAAACAGCAGTTTCTGGGAACTGTTCACATCCCATATGTTCTTTTAACAGTAGATAGTCTATAGTCGCACGATTTTGGAGCACTGCAACTTGCACTTCTCCTAATTCTTGGTTGAGTTCCGACTGTATAGATCCAGTCAAATTTGTTGTTTTACTGTATGCACAGGCCAGCTTAGATATCTCCTTCTTCATTCCAATGGCAAGTCCAGGAACCGGTGGGATGAATGCAGCTACAACTGCAACAGCACCAGGATCTTTGTTGAAGTTTTTTGATGATCATCTTCTGGAATGACTTTTCCAGAGAATGTTGATGTTGGAAGTTCTTCTTCATATCGTATTTTAATTCATTTTCTGGGTAGCCAAATTAGGCTTTGATCCTCTGTATAAACATGGACAAACCCTTTGCCCATACTTTGATATACCCTTTATATCATTGTGAAGAATTTATTGAAGATCACCACACAGGAACTGCTTTTTTTTTTTTTAAGAGAAAGGAATATTATTAGAAAAATGTCCTTCCATAGCCTATCATCTGACATCTTTTAAATGATCAAAATTGAGGATATTTAAAGCATGCATTAATCATTGATTTACAGTTAGTTTTATCCTATCAGGGATAATTACAAATGTTCTTAATGGCATCTAGAATGTTGAATCCTTTCCAGAAGGTTTTCAATTTACTTTGCCCAGATCCATCAGAGGGATGACTATCTATGGCAACTATAGCCTTATGAAATGTATTCTTTAATAATAAGAATTGAATGTCAAAAATGCACCTTGATCCATGGGCTATAAAATAGACTTTGTGTTAGCATGCATGAAAACAACTTTAATCTCATTGTACATCTCTATCAGAGCTCTTGGGTGACCAGGTGCACTGTCAGTGAGCAGTAATATTTTAAAGGCATTTTTCTGAGCAGTGGATCTCAACAGTGGGCTTAAAGTGTTCATTGAATCATGTTGTAAACAGGTGTGCTGTCCTCCAAGCTCTGTTGTTCCATTTATAGAGCACAGGCAGAATGGATTTATCCCAATTCTTAAGGGCCCCAGGATTATTGGAATGGTCAAGAAACATTGGCTTCAACTTAAAATTATCAGCTGAATTAACACCTAATAAGAGTGTCAGCCTGTCCTTTGAAGACAGGAATTGACTTTTCTTGTCTAGCTGTAAAGGTCACAGGTGGCATCTTCTTCCAATGGCTGTTTTGTCCACATCAAATTTCTGTTGTTTAGTGTAGCCACCTTCATTAACTATCTTAGCTAGATCTTCTGGATAACTTACTAAAGTTTCTATACCAACACTTGCTGCTTCACCTTGCACTGTAATGTTATGGAGACATCAAGCAACCTCTATTAGCTTCAAATTTTTCTTCTTCAGCTTCCTTACCTTTCTCAGCCTTCATAGAATTAAAAAGAGTTAAGTCCTTACTCTGGATCATGTTTTTGCTCAAGGGAATGTTGTGGCTGGTTTGATGTTCTATCCCAACCACTAGAATTTTCTCCATATAACAAATAAAGCTGCTTTGCTTTCTTGTTTGTCAAACTTTTCTTTTGCATAACACTTTCTCACATGAACATTTGTATATTCTCTGGGTAGCACATTTTTCCTTCAATAATTTTTTTCCTTTGTGTTCATAAGTTGGCTTACTGTTTGGAGCAAGGGGCCTAGTTTTCAGCCTGTCTTGACATTCAACATGCCTTCCTCACTAAGCTTAATTATTTCTACATTTTGATTTAAAGTGAGAGACATGTGACACTTCCTTTTAATAGAGGCCATTGTAGGTTTTATTAATTAGCCTACTTTCAGTATTGTTTGTTTTAGGGAATACAGAGGCCCAAAAAGAGAGAAAGGGAGATGGGGGAGCAATCAGAATACACATAACATTTATCACTTAAGTTTGTTATCTTATATGGATTTGTGAAATCCCAAAACAACTAGAAAAATAACATCAAAGATCACTGATCATAGATCACCATAAGAAATGAAAAAGTTTGAATTACTGTGAGAATCATAAAATATGACCCAGACAGTAAGTAAGTAAATGCTGTTGGAATAATGACACTGATAGATTTGTTACAGGGTTGCCATACCTTCAATTTGTAAAAACACAATATACTCAAAGCATAATAAAGGCAAGTACAATAAAGTGAGGTATGCCTGTACATCTTTGAACAGCTAGCATATTAATTCAAATTGCTGTGTGATTTTATAATTAGCAAAGAGCCTGGTACATAGTAGACACTCAAATGATATTTTTAAATTAATAGATGTCAGTTTTATTTCCCTATTAAACCTGTGAACTTGTGAGTCTGTTTTTCTCATGTGCTCATATATACAACAGTCTGATTACAATAATCATTTATATACATGACAAATATTTGTTGGTTATAATAAAATATTATCAATGACAGAGGTGTTTGACTGCTTAAAACTAAAATATATTTTACACTGGAAATTTTATATTGGGGCTTCTTCACACTTCTTTAATGGTTATCCTTTTATTTAAAAGTATCTCTAATTATCTGTAAATTGAAAACCAGAGTTGACAACTGTAACTCTTTATAGAAAATATCCTATTAAGTGCCGATATTGTAAACATCTGCACAACATGGTAACATGTGAACAAATTAACTTAGTTAGTTCATTAGAAATTAGTCATTCAGTATAAAGCTAATATAGAGGAAGAAAAAGAACATTTTAGTGGTTGACAACACTTTCTCATTAACACAGAAGTAATCAAAGGACACATTTGATTTTTAACTAAGTCTCAGTAAAAAAATCCTGATGATTCATTGAAAAAACAAATGGTACCTTATTGGAAAAGAAGAAGTAAAATTGTCACTATTTGCAAATGGCATGGTATTTTATGTAGAAAACTCTAAAAACTCCACCCAAAAAACTATTAACTAATAACCAGATTGAGCAAAGTTCCAGGATCCAATTAATATGCAGAAATCTGTTGTTTTCCTATACACTAACAATGAACTAAAAGAAAGGGAAGTCAGGAAAACAATTCAATTTATAATTGTATTAAAAAGAATAAAATACCTAGGAAAAAGCCTAACCAAGATGGTGAAAAACCTGTACTCTGAAACTATATGACACTGATGAGAGAAATTAAAGAAGACACAAATAAATAGAAATCTGTCTCACACTCACAGATAGGAAGAATTAACATTGTCAAATGGCCACTCTTCCCAAAGCAATTTACAGATTCAATCTAATCCATATTAAAAAAAACTGACAGCAGTTTTCAGTGAACTAGTGCAAATAATCCAAAACTTCATATGGAATCACAAAAGACTCTGAATAGCCAAAGCAATCCTAAGGAAAAATAGCAGAGCTAGAGGTATTATGCTCCCTGACCAGGCTATACTATAAAGTTACAATAATCAAAACAGTATGGCACTGGCACAAGAACAGACACATAGATAAATGGAACAGATATCTTGGATATAAACCCATGCATATGTGGTCAATTAATATATGATAAAGGAGCCATGACTATACAGTGGCAAAAAGACAGCCTTTCAATAACTAGTATTGGGAAAACTGAACAGGTACATGCAAGAGAATGAAACTGGATTACTGTCCAACTGTATACACAGAATAAAACTCAAAATGGGTTAAAGACCTAAATGTAAGTCATGAAACCATAAAACTCTTAGAAGAAAACACAGGCAAAAATTTCTTGAATGTAAGCATGAGCAGGTTTTTTCCTGGACACATCTCCTGAGGTAAGGGAATCAAAAAATGAACAATTGGGTCTACATTAAACTAAAAAGCTTCCGTACATCAGCAGAACAAAAAAACCTATAGTATGAGAGAATATATTCATAAACAATTTATCAGATGATGAGGGGTTAACATCCAAAATGTATAAAGAACTCATATGCTTCAGCATCAAAAAAACCCACAAAAATCCTGATTAAAAAAATGGGCAGAGGACCTGAACAGACATTTCTCCAAAGAAGAAAAACAGATGGCCAACAGGTACTTGAAAAGATGCTACCCATTGCTAATCATTGGGGAAATAAATGTAAATCAAAACCAAAATGAGATATCCCCTGATACCAGTTAAAATAGCTACTATCCAAACAATAAATAACAAGTATTGATGATGTATGGAGAAAATGAAGCCATTTTAAACTGTTGATGAGATTGTAAATTGGTGCAGTCACTGTGGAAAGCAGCGTGGAGGTTCCTCAAAAAACCAAAAATATAAATACCTTTTGACCCAGTAACTCCACTTGTAGGAATTTACCCAAAGAATAGAAAATCCCTGATTGGAAAAGATATATGTACCCTTATGTTTATTGCTACATTATTTACAATAGCCAAGGAATGGAAGCAAAAAGTGTGTCCATCAATAGATAAATGGATAAAGAAGAGGTGGTACATACAGAATGGAGTTTTATTTAGCCATAAAAAAATCCTGTCATTTGCAACAATATGGGGAGACATAGAGGGTATTATGTTAAGTGAAATAAACCAGATAGAGAAAGATAAATACCATATGATTTCACTTCTTTGTGGAATATAAAAACAAAAATAAAATAACAGTAGACTCATAGATACTGAGAAGTGACTGGTGGTTACCATAGGGGAGGAGTTTGGAGTGGGTAGGTAGGGAGGGTGAAAGGAATAAAGGAGCACAAAATTTTAAATAATAACATAAGTTCATCATGGCAATGGTAGTGCAACATGGAGAATATAGCCAATGATTCTATAACATCTTCCTATTTTGACAGATAGTAACTGCACTACTGGAAATGAGGATTTAATAATGTGGGTAAGTGTTGAACCACTGTGTTATATACTTGAAACCAATATAAGATTGTATATCAATGATGCTTCAATCAAAAAATGGTACCTTAAAAAATCAATAAAATTGATAACTGTCCATAAAGACAGACTAAGATAAAAAGACAGATACAAATTACCAATGTCAGGAATAAACTGAAGGGTATCACTTCAGATTCTACAGCAACTAAGATCATAGGAGGACACTATGAACAACTAGTCATGTAAATTCAACAACTTTGATGAAATGGACTGATTCTTAAAAAAAATCACAAACTACCAATTCAATATGAAATAGAAATTTAACCCAAAATTAAACAGTTTCTAAAAAGCCCAGGTGGTTTCATTGGAAAAATAAACATATGATTCCATTGGAGAATTGTCCAGAACACTTAGAGAAAAAATAATGTCAATTCTACATAATCTCTTCTAAAAAATAAAAGACAAGAGGTACTCCTGATTTCATTTATAATGGCCATAGTTTCCTTGATAACAGAGCCAGATAAAGATATCATAGAAAGAAGAAAACTACCACCAATATCTCTGTCTCATGAATGTCTGTGTAAAAATTCTCGACATACTAGATGTTGAATACTAGAATACTAGAAAACTAAATTAATCAATATATAAATAGAATTATACACCAAAACCAAATGTAGCTTATTTTAAGAATACAAGACTGGTTCATTATTTTAAAATTAACCAATGTAACCTACAATATCAAAAGAATTTTTTAAAAAGCACAAGGTCAAATCAATTGATGTAGAAGAAACATTTGACAAAATCCAATATTAATGAGAAAAGCTCCCAGAAAACTAGGAATAGAGGAAAACTTCTTCAACTTGATAAATAGCATCCACTCAAAACCCAGAATTCACTTACGCTGACACATTTTATAGTAACTTATTCATGTAACATTATACTTAATTATGAAAAATTGAATTATTTCTCCTGAAGATGGGGAACAAGGTAAGGATAACCTCCTTCACCATTTCCATTCTATAAAATACTGGAATTTCTTAGCCATCATAATAAGGCAAGAAAAATACAGGACATACAAATTAGAAAGAAATAAAACTCTCCCAATTTACGGGTGGTATGGTTAAATATACAGAAAAACCCAAGGAATTTGAAAAACAAAATGTAGAATTAACAGATGAGCTTTCAATGTCATAGTATATACACTTAAAAACAAAAAAAATTAATAATATTCTATAATACTAGCCATGAACATGTGGAAATTGAAATTGAAAACACAATACCAATTACAATGCCATAGTCCTGGTTTGGTATATACTACACTCGGATTAAACGTGCCTTTTAGGAAACCTGCTTGAAGGATAAATGATAGTCCATGTACTACAAATGAAAAGCTGCCAGTAATGCTTTCCATGAAGATCTCCACTCTCCACCATTCTGCATAACTCATTATTGTACTCCATATTCCTCCAGGTTGTCGGTAATGATTTGAATGAGACTCGGACCTAGCAATATTTGACACGAGATGAAATAGACTTCTTTAAGGACAAAAAGAAATGAATTTTAATAACTTTTCATATAGAAAATTCCATTCTGGCAGATTTTAAATTGCTTAACTACAGTGACATATTTATCATGAGGTCTGATGAAGAGTCAGAAAGAAGCTTGCCTTGTACTGAGGTCCTGGTTCTGGGATCCCCATTCTGTGCCAGTCATCGTCCCTATTCACTGCTGCAGTGAATGGAATAAATTTGAAGAGAGATGTGTGAGAAAAGGAAGGCATTCAGCTCACTCAGAGTTATCTACCAACCTGAACAGAATTATTTCAATAATCTTTCAACCAAGATATACAAATTGGTGCATATTAGCTGATATGAACTCAGATTGCAAATGACTTTATCAATTAATGCCAGTTGTTTCTTCTCTTTTCCTATTTTAGTGTGGGAGATATGTGATTTAGGTAGTCATAGCAGTGTCTTTGGAAAGTTAAACAAGACACTGAAACATCCTTTGTCAAAAAATGTTCACATTCTAGTATTATCAGTATATCCTCTGAAGTAAATTGGTAGTTTTTGAAGAAAAAAGAAACAAAGTGATGGTGGATTTTTGTATATAAATATATTTAAACCCTACAGTATTATTTTAATTTTTCTTTTTAATGCTATTTTTAGAAATACTCTATGCCTATGAACAAATTATTTTTAAAGTAGAATCATAATATGATTTTATTAACACTTTATGAATTATTTAAGATACAGGTTTTGATAACTTGCACTTATCATAAACCTTATAAATTACGCTGTTCTCTTATTTCTCTAGACTTCAAGTTCTCTCAGAAATAATCTGTTTATTTTTGTCTTTAGGCCTTTCCATTCTTAGGAGTTACAGTATATTAAGAGTGACTAAGCTCTGGAATACAGACAAGTAGGTCTCATGGGAGGAAAAAATCCTAATGGATAGAGAGATTGAGAGCTAAAAATTCCTCAGAATTGAAACAAACCAAACAACAGTGTCTCTATTTTATTCAAATACCTGCAGGTTCTAGTTTTTATAAACAGTAAAGAATATAGAGGTACATAATGATAATTTTTTGTTTCATTGTTAATGCAAATGAGTATGGTTTCATAAAAATGTGACGCATGTGTATTTTATTTCTCTTTTTCCTGTTTCACCTGTTGATTGACAAAACATCAAGCTAATGAAATATTTGAATGAGTTTTCAGCTGCCTGCATGTGCTATCATAATCTTGGCTATCTGCCTTGACTATCCCGTGTATTTATGCTTTTTGAATAAATGTATAAAAGCATTTTGAAGTGGAGAAAATGTTTATAGGAAAGTTAAAAATTAAAAAGTATATATGCATGGAGAATGCATAAATTAATCTAATTTTGTAATTACATCATCCTTTATTATTAGAATTTTGAGTATATTCTTACAATTTAACGGTGTGTTAATTTTCAGTGTATTTTGTTAAACATCACAAATGTATGGAATTTTATTTAGCCATAAAAAAAAATCCGGCCATTTGCAACAATTTGGGGACAAAAGTAATGCTTTACCAAATCTTATTTTTGTTTAGTGAATTCTTAAAATTCAACAATGTATTATTTTACTAAGACATTAAGATTCTACTACTTAGAAATGGAGATGTTTGTCTACATTGTCACAGAATGGCTAAATTAAATTCTAACTAACCCATGTTTATGTTTCCATTGAATGAAGGAAATAACATAGATAATTAAAAAAATAGAAAGTACAATGTTTTGTAGTTAAATAAGAAATTATGGAAATCATTACTCCATTTAATCTTAAATGGCTGTCCAAAGTAAATATTTTTATCAAAGATTTTTATTATTATGACTGCTTTGATCATGTATGAGTACAGTACTAGTATTCCTAGTTGCTTTGTTCATTTTCATGTGGTATGTTGACAGGGCAACTTTCATGCCAGGAAAAATGAGTGCAGGATATATATAAAACATTGGAAATCATCCGGGTAAATTAGTAGAAATATATGCATACAAATCAGTGAATTCATGAAATGTAGTGAGCACATCAAGACCTGATGAGAAACTGACATAAATACAAAAGGAGAAATTATAGAATGTTTACATATTTGCACACACCACTGGACATGAGAGAAACTCAAACGGACTTTGACTGAAATGAAGGTTCATCCTAAGGCAGGAAATGCAGCTTTTCTATTACACTGACAGCTGAGAAATGTACCTCCAAATGAAGTAAACATATGGCTAATTTTGATCCTAGAAGTAATGCTAGGGAGGAAACGGACAGGTGTTTCTTTATTGTGAAATAAGATTTAGGCCATGAGGGAGAGCATTTGATAAGATTTAGGTCATGAGGGAGAGCATTTGATTTAGATATAAAAATATTACTTGGAGTCTGCAAGTTCCAGAGGGTTGCTGAGTACTGACGATTTCTTCAGTTACTGACTATACTCAATTCAGTGTCAGTAATAAATCTTAAAGTTTCATATTCATGTTTTCTGACATGTTCAGCTGTCTTCTATCTATGATTAAAAGAAACCAGGTAGCAGGAAAACATAGCCACCTCCCCTGGTGCTCTGTGTAACTTAGCCTTGGAGTTGAGCAATCTCACAGTCTGCAGTTTAAAGGGCTATCCTTGTCCATGCCATCACCCAGGAGGTTTATGTATTTCCACATGGAAAAATTGAATGGGGTCATTAGAAGGATCAAAAGGTTCATTATAGAAATCAAAATATCATCTGTATAAGCAAGATGTACACATGGTGAATGAAGAGATCTCTACTGTCCCCTCTGCCACCAACTTTTACTTATCAGTTCAACATGGAAGGGATAGAGACATTTCCTTTTTTAGATGTGGACAGTGAAATAAAAAAGCAACTATCAGTGAATCCATTAAGACCATCTTTACTTTTTCAGAAGAGGAAATGAGAAATCAAGACATTTTTCTGGTTAGATTGTACTGATTAAAACAAAATTATACCTAATTTGTTGTACATCGTAAATCAAGATATGCTCACTATTTGACCTGTGAATAAAAGTACTAATTCTATATCAATTTCCCTTTGTAGTAGAGTGGGGTGCATAACAACATGTATCCTCTGACAGTCTGCAGTATCTTTCCTTATTACAACTGAGGTTAAGTAAACATGAAGACCACTTTCAGAAACATCCTCTACCTACATATATTATTTCAGGTGAGGTAAGGTAGTTATTTCTAAATATTACCTACAGTACAGTATCACCTAGGAATGAATTGATAATAATATGACCACTCAAAAAGAAATTGAATGTGCAAATGCAAGAAGCTATTAAATGAGAATGATTGACTGGTTTGTGCACAGAACAATCTGTTGATAGAATTTTCCACTTTTCATTTCATTGGAGGCGTGATCCTTTTTGTCTTCCAATTCTCTAGTACTCTGTACTACCGATCAATTGGGAGCTATTGTGGATCAGTAGCTAAGCAACAGATTTGAAGTCCAGAGGCTATTCTCCTATATTTCCTCTGCCAATAATTTAGTATGAGATGCTGAGCAGACCATTTAACCTTCTGATTTCACTATCCCTCATCTTTTCAACAGGGAGCTGATACAGCTTACTTCTCACAGCTTGGTGAAATATCTCTTAAATAATTCTTCAAATACAGTGGAAAAGATGCTGTACTGCATTGTCATAAAGCAAAAGCAGATCTACTTCCTGATTTTTCCCTCTGATGTGCAAACCATTAGAACCAATATTTTTCTAATAGAGAAATAGTCCCCCACCATGCCTTGAAGTTTCCCAAACAACCCTTTGTAATTTGGTGATATTTCATAAACCATCAACTCATGGAATCATGCATAAATGAGGCTAGATTTATTTCTTTTTCATATTAGTGGTGATGTATAGACTGTGTTTCACTGTCCCTAATATTTGAAGATCATTTCTTCACAGGGGAACATTGTATTTGAATTCTATAGCATGTTGATACAGACATAGAATGAATGTCTTTTTTAGCTCCTATTAAAATCTTAGCCTTGCCTGTAATCCTAGTTTTTTATTGAAGTGATTACTCAAAAATGAACAAAACAAACAAAAAAGAAACATGAGATTAAGTATGACAAAGAAACTAGACCCAGTGTTTTCTCATAAAAGCTCCCTTTGCTTATTTCTATTCTTACAACTCATTCTAAAATACATAACATGAGTCTCTGTAGGGTGGGAGGTGAATTAGGTTGGTGGTAGGAGATAACAGTTCTAGGATCCAAATGACAAGGTCTTTGTGTGTAGTGATGATTTTATATAATGCCTAAAACTCCATGTTCCTTTTTTTTCACTCAAGTCTTAGTAGAAGAATGTACAAAGATAGTTGTTCATAAATTTGCTTATAGAACACCTATTTCCCCATTTGGATGAAGTAAGAGTGTTTCAAGACTATCAAAGTAACTTTCTTATCCACCTTTCATTAAGATGCACATGTTCAGCACAGATTTACATATCTGTTGTGAGGCCAAAGACAATATCATAAGAAAGTATTCATTTCTATTATATGACAGCTTGCAGTTTTTTGTTTTATTTTTATTTTGTTTTATTTTGCTTTTAAAGAACCTGCCAAACAATGAAAATAGGAAATATAGATACACAAAATGTAATTATCTATTTGAAATTTAACCAGAGTATCCCAGGAGCCTGAGAAAGTTGTTGTCTCTTCAATCATTAAAAATTCCTTAGAATCATACTCCTCTACCAGATATTCTATAATTTGGACATGTTTTAATAACTACCACTAATTGCTGCAGTAGCAGTGTGTAAACAAACAGAATCTAAACAGGCTGAGACAGTGGAGAAGAAACATGCTTGCTTTAACCAAGGCTTTAGAAGGATAGCACCGGAGTAAAAATGTAAAGCTTGTTTGTGTCCAAATGCATTTGTATTTCTCTATAATGACACTGAAACCACCTTTACAAAAACCAACCAATATTTCTTTTATAATTTATATCACTTCTTACTCTCTTGTTCAAGATTTCTGTCACTATAAAACACATCATCTGTCATGACATATCACTCTTTTCAAATTTTAAATGTGTATTTTGACTCAGCCTCTGTTCCTGCAAGACTGAAAATATATAGTAAGGTTCTTTTTTTTGCCTTGAGATATAGAATAACTATTACATTGTCTTTATATAATTGCCCATGTAAGTTTTAAATATACCTATTATAACTGGCAGATTACTTAAAGAAAAAACTGTTTACCTGAACTGTAGAAAATCATACACTATCATTCTGAAACTCGAAATGCTCCATCAATCTGTCAAAATAAAATTTCTCCTTAAAATAAAGAGTAAACAGCCAATTGGGGGATTTTGAATCTCTCCAGTCTGATTTCAAAAAAAAGTTCTGATATTTAAGATATTCAAGGGTCTTAGATTTTGAGTGAGTTATCTCAATTTAGGATTTAAGTATGACTGGGCATATCAGTAGGACTGCAATTTGTTTTGAATACCAAGGAGCTTTCTAGAGAAAGAAAGCATCCATAGACTAAAGAGAGTACTTTTAGTTTTGATTAGAGAAAATTGGCCAATATCTGAGAGGAAGAATAATTCTAAATAATTACAATGCTGCCACCAGGCTGTCCTCTGATTAGCCATTTTGGATTCGCAGTTTTAGGTTCTAGGGTAGGGCAGCTTCTGTAAGAGATGAAGAGTAAGCAAACACTAAACTTCAACACATGACATCAACAACATAGATGTAAGTAGTGTCTAAAGTGTGATGGAAGACAGTGCCACAGTTGCTCTAACAGTGGCAGGGCAATGCTCTAGGGGCAAACATCAGCACTACTGCCTCTGAACATGAAGAGCTTCAGTCTGATATAGACAGGAGCCCCCTGCCCATGTGCTACTAGCGACATTAGATGAGTCATTGGCTACATAAATCCCACTTTTATCATCTAATCCAGTTCTTTGCTAACTTTAGCACATGCATCTGAATCACTGAGGGTTGTACTGAAACTGAAGATTCTGATTCAGTAGGTCTGAGATAGGGCTTGAGATTCTGCATTTGAAAAATGTTTCTACATAATACTGATGTTGCTAGGCCATAGATCAAACTTTGTATTGCAAGGCTATAAAGCATCTAGAGTTACACAAAGTGAACTGGAGCAAGAAAAGAGAAAATTGGTAGGTCTTATGAAATGAAAATCCCTGGTGAACAGCCAATTGATTTAGAAGAAATTTAAAGTGGTCTCAAGTTCCAGCAAGTAAGAGAATGCAGCCTTCCTGCTAATATTCTGATTTCTAGGCTAGTTGGATTAGGAACATCTGTTACATGTGATAAATACCGAGTCTTAAAATGTAGCACTGCTTTTTCTCACTTGAATTTGATGTATTAAAAAAAAAAGGTACTTTAAATTGCAGATGCAAAAATATATTGCTTTTTCTTTTCTTTTTGTACTGTTTCTGTGGGTTCAGGACACAGGAAGAACTCTAAAATTATTTACTGAAGTTATTCAAGAAACAATCTAAACTTTCAAATATATGTTTTTGTGGCCCAATTACTTTTCATTAAAGAAGTAACAATTTATCACAGTTCACAACTTAATCACAGTTTACATGAACTAAGTGAACTAAGTTACACCACATAATAGTATAAGTACATAAATATATACAGAGTATAAGTAGATAAATAGAGGAAAGATGAGGAAAAACTTACAAAGCAGAAGAGCCTGAAAGCACTTTAATAAGCTCTCTGTTTTTTATTTGATTAGATTTTTGTTGGAATACTCTATCATGTAGTGGTTGAAATCTCTATCCTGATGCTTGAGATGGGTCAGAATTCTACTCACTCAACTAGAGTTACTTGCCAAAGACTATAATTCTGGTGGATAAACTGGCATCCAGCACAGTAGCAAAGTAAAAGGGCAGTAAGTAGGATATACAGGGAGAGGGAATCTCACAGGCCTTTGAACTATTGGATTGTGTGATGAAGCCAGTGAAGGCTTCCAATGTTCTACTGAACTTTTAGAAGGCTTCACTGAAGGTAGCTGGACAAAAATGGTCCTTGAACTTCTTGCAGGAAGGACTAAAGGTTTGAAGATGTATTGAGAAGGTGAAAAATTATCAGGGGTTTTCATTTCATAAGACCTATGTACCTTGGCTCTCAGGGATTGATGCAACTGAAGGCCAATGATGATAACACACCACAGTGAGAAATCTAACAGGGACAAACTATAAATGAGCATTGAATGCCCCTACAGCACAAGCAAACCCTCCCACACCTATTGGTGAACACAGATAACATTCCTGGAAAACAGAGGGTAAAGGAAATGAATCTTTAGTAAATGAAGTTTAAATCTTGAACAGTTTAGGAAAGCTCAAAATGACCAAGGAAACACAAAAATGATGAGTTAATTGTGAAATGTATAGAATCTAGTTTGATCTATTGAATGTGAATGAAATAGGAGTGTAGAACTAAGCATAAACTAGAAAAAAATAATTTATTCTTTTGTTCACCCATGTTTGATTGTGAAATTAGTCTTTTTAAGTGAACATGCCACTTAGTGTTTTGTTGTTGTTTAATCCTTCTGTCACGAGGACATTTAGAAATAGCATTTCAACCTGAAGTTTTCATTTTATTTACTTTTCAAACGATTTACATTTTTCTTATATCTTGCCAAAGTTTTCTATTATCTTTGAATTCAAACAATCCCTTCTACATATATTCTTCTATTGCCAAAGGGCTAACTATAAGCTAATTTCAGAGTGAAGTACTTCTATTTCCTCAATTATGTCACAAAACCATTAAATAGGAAATTTTGAGATCCCATTTTACAGAAAGGAAATGTTGATTTAATAACTTTCTAAAAATCAAATTAAAAGAAAGTGGGGATGTAGTATGTTAGTTTATCTCTAAAGCCTGAGTAATGAACTGTGATAAAATACTTCTTTCAGGTAAACCCTAGTAACTAGAGATATCTTAGGGCAATTTTGAGAAATAAAATTGGAGTTTATGTTAATTTACTAATCCCAGGCATACCTATGAAACACAGAATTGGCCTTTTGATATCTCTATCTCCAACATTAAATCTATTTTATGGGGGAAAAAAAGCATGGGGATTAAAGAAGGCAGCATGAGAGATGAGACAGAAGCCTCCTAAAACTGCATATAATATGAAAATATAATACAACTAATCCTGAAAGAGCAACAGGAAAGAAGGCTGTGCCAAAGTGCATAAACCTGGAGAAAAGAATAAACCTCAATAGCCAAGATACAGAAACAACCTAAGTGTCCATCAGTAGATGAATGGATAAAGAAGAAGTGGTACATATACACAATGGAATACTATTCTGCCAAAAGAAAGAAACAAATCCTACCATTGCAACAACATGGATAGAGCTGGAGGATATTATGCTCAGTGAAATAACCCAGGCAGAGAAACACAAGTGCCAAATGATTTCTCTCATTTGTGCAGTATAGCAATGAAGCAAAACTACAGGAATAAAACAGCAGTGGACTCACAAACTCCAAGAAGTGACTAGTAGTTACCAAAGGTGAGTGTTGTGGGCGGGTGGGTGGGGAGTGATGGAGAGCAGGATTGAGGAGTATTATATTTCGTACACATGTTCTGGGGGGTCACGGGCAAGACTGTAGCACAGAGGAGGCAAATAGTGAATCTGTGGCATCTTACTACACTGATGGACAGTGACTGCATTGGGGTAGGGGTAGGGATTTGATAATATAGGTAAATGTAGTTACCACATTATTTTATCATGTGAAACCTTCATAAGAGTGTATATGAATAATACATTAATAAATAAAAAAATAAAAGCCAGAAAAGTGACCTAAACAAACAAACAAATAAATAAATAAATAAGCATATATTTAATTTGGAGACCTTCTCTCTTTGTTCAACTCCAAGTCAATGCATTTCAGAGGGAAGAGTACTAGCCCAGGAGTAAAGCATGCTGTTAAGTAGATGTTGAGAAGTAAAGCCTAATCCTCCCCTTTATACCACATCCATTCAGGATCTATTTCCCAGTGGAGCCAATTAGGAGTTATAACATTCATCTTGGACTTCTTGAACAGTTAGGTGTTCTTATCCATTATATATGAATCTGAGGGTAAGTAGGAGCTGCCGCTCTTGACAGCTTTTTTGATACGAGAGTCCATGAGCAAGATGCAAGTAGCCAAGTGGGATTTGCATCAACTGCAGGTGTCATTGTCATTATTTCCATTCCATGACATTTTCATTACATGATACAAGAATCCTTTATTTGATTTAATAGTTTGGTTGAGATCTTAGGCACTTGCTGCCAAATATGGGATATAAGAAATGCCTGCAATGAGCGCATTTGATTTCACATGAACCATTTAGTGGTAGATAAATGACACTAATTCCATCACTGAAACAACCATCAGGTTCCAGTATATACTGCACTGTATGTGGCCTGCATCTGTTCATATACAGCAGTGTATATGAGTCCAGGAGAGGAAATAACTAGCTTCTCTCTCATAATTTTTATTCCATTTTATTTTGGAGATGTTGCCAGTTCCAATCACAGCATGCTGCTTCCTCCCCAACTAAAACTTGTGTCTCTCTCCTGATTCTATGTTTTATATTTACACATTTTTCTTGTGTTTTTCATCCCTTTACAGTTTTACCCAAACTTTCATTTTTGCCTTTTGGATAACTTTGACAGGACACTTCCTGAAATTCAAGTTTAGGCCAGATATCAGACCTGAGCATCTACTGAATCTTAAAATTTCCACCTAACTAAAAACATCTATTTCTCAGTTCTGATCAACCTGAACCTTGAATGATAGGACATAGTATTGAGAATGTATCTGTCTGTGTCAATTGTTGTTAGATAAAAATTCCAGATGAGTTATTTTCCCTATATTTTATTTATTATTTTAGTGATTTTCCTCTGATTTGCTTTTTGAACCCACAGCATTTTGTTCCTCATCCCTGTTTGTTCTGTTACAGGGTTGAAAAGTGACCATTTTTTTAATAGTCTTTTCTCAAGTAAAGTACTTCTGGTTTTGGGAAATAGCAGATACAGGTGTCCCTACAGTAATATCAAGAACATAAGAAAAGCTATTATATTAATCCTGTATAGGTTTTAATACAGCCTGTCTAATGATTAAAAAATTAGATTATTAAAAGGAAGAAATTTATGTCTGCTTTGATAAGACTTTGAAGGTATACAAACTCAGCACAAAGAATTTCAAATTTTTTAAAAATATTGAACTAAAAAATTCTCTTGGAAATAAAACATTATTTTTTGTATAATGTGGCATTGTCTGCCTTATGCCAAATTCTCCACCAAAAATAGTATCCATTATTTGGATATTTAAAATATTTTGTTGTGTGTATACGTGTGTGTATGTGTGTGTGTGTGTGTGTGTGTATGTGTGTGCGTGCATGTATTTCATATCAGTTGGTTAAAAGCTCTGTTTAAATCCAAATTACCCCTGGCAGAATGATTGCTCTTTTATTATGGTCCACACCCTCTCTTCCATCTTCAGAGTTAACACAATTGTTTAGGACCTTATACTTCCAAAATCATCGCGGCTTAGGCCTCCTCATCTCTGGGTTTCCTGGCTTCCCACATACAACTTTCTTTTCATTCTCTAGCCTCCTTTCTGTTTAAAATTTTAAGTTGCACCAATGGCTTATGCAGGGAATATCAATAAATCAGTTTTCTTTGTTTATTTCTGAAAAGTTAAATGTTAGCTCTTTAAAAATGTGAAACTCCACACATTTAGTCTAATGAGAAGGGAGTAACACCTAAGAAGTTAAGCAGAATAGTAGCTGATCAGTGTTTTAACCAGGCAAATTATTCTGTTGTTCACATCAGACATTCATCAAGATTTTAAATTCTTCATCTTTTATAGAAATAGGTTAAATATATCTGTATGAGGACACTGCCTATATAAAGTATGAAAATTATCTTAAGGCTAAAATTCCTGTGCTAATAAGTTAGAATATGACAATACAGTTCTGTGTTTTCTCTTACAGTTTGAGTGACTGAACTGTGATAATCTATTTCCTCAAATCTACCATATTAGTTCTAACAGCTAACTCAAAACTTAAGGGTTTCCCCTGCAATTTATATAATCCAGTTGCTCTTCAAATAAGATTATCTTATAAAATATTATGACCATATAATGCCCTTCTGTGTGGCTTATTAGTAGTCTACTTAAGATTTTGTCTTATCCTTGAAGTTTACAAATACTGCTAGAGAAGTGACAATTTGCCCTCCAGGTTTTAGGTGTCTGGACTTTTGTTAGTGCCCCTGGAAAATATAGTGTTCATAACCTTGAAAATAATGTATCACTTCAGTAATATACTCACCTTATAAAATTAGGCAATGAAATAAAAGAACTTCAACTTTTGATTAAAGTTTCTCACTACCATATAGAACATTAGGAGCTGTGAGGACAGTGTAGGCACACATTTATGAGTTCTAGATGGTCACACTAAGCACAGAATCCAGCAGGCCCATCATCCATCCCCTCCATAACTTCCCCTCCAAGGGATTATCCAAGAGTACCTTTCTTCTTAAAAGGTATGCAAATCATTTACATTGCCATCCAAGTTCTTTTTGTAGCATGATTCCCAGACCATATTTACCAGTCTTTCTCTTATTGCATTGCTATTGATGTCCAATATTCAGTAGTAGGGATGTACAAACTTTTTATGTAGGGTCAGATAATAAATGTTTTAGGATGTGTAGACCACAGGTACTCTTCTGCTCCTACTCCTGCTCTGCCTCCTTCTTGCAATACTATAAAAATGTAAGAAATGGAAAAAAAAATTATTAGATCAAAGGTCATAAAAAAACAGACCAAGGGTGAGATTAGGCCCTTTCGGTATCATGGAATATTTCCAAGGCCCCGTTTTACATGGAGGCTTTTGCAGGGTTACTTTCTCTGGTACGTCCTTATCTTTTTCATTGAAACACTTTTCTCATGTCTCTAAATTTGCCTTCACTAAGATCTTTTGGCTGCATATATAGTCCTTAGAATGGTGGTACCATCAATATCCCCTTATTTTTTCTATATTCCCATTTACGTTCAACTCAGATTTCCACATGGGCTTATTACTGTGAAACAAGGAGTCATCACAACTACAGGCTTTGCTGTCCGAATAACAGATGCACAGTGATCAACGGCTGACATACTTTGAAAGAAGTGATATGATTGGTTGCTGATCATGCATGATGTGCATCTCTAATTTGCATAACAATTTAGCTGAAGTGCTAGTAGTGAAACTTATACTTTATGCAGCTACTACTTACACTTAATATAGCATGATAATGAAAATTTGAACTGTGTTGTATGACACTGGTATAATTTTACCAAAAACATGCCACCTGAACTTTGAAAATTTGGAAATTTATATATAAAAACTTAAACAATACAGGTACACAATTCCATGTGATCTCTCTCATCACAGTCTCACTCTTTCTATTTCTCAAAAGTAATTTCTCTTTGTTTCCCTCCAGATCCTCTTAGTCAACTTAAAACATGAACATAAAGACTTTTTTTAGATTTTTTTTTTTGTTTCTGTTCCAAAACAAATGGGGCACGGCAGCCTAGAGCAGACCCTGGAACATCATATAGGTGCAGATGTGTGGACTTGGTGGACAAATGTGTAGTATTTGCTACAAGTTGTTTTGCTGGGTATTAATTCTTAAAGATTCTTTTAAAATAGCACATATAGAGTTGCTCCATTCTTAATAATGGCTGCAGATTACACAGTATCAATAAAATTATATTTTAGGTTTTATTTCCTTGTTAATGGAGAGTGACTATACTTCTCCTTTTGTGCTGTTATGAAAGAAATCAACAGACACCCTTGTTTATATCTTTTGTGCATCTACAGAATATTTCTCTAAAGTATATAATAATTGCTGTTTTTTTCTTTCCCTACATCTGTTTGTTTTATGTGGTGCCAATGTTTTAAAAAGTTATTCTCATCATTTAACCTGGTTTAAATTGTACATTGTCATAAAAAATTGTAATTTATGTAGACATATCACCATATCATATTTGGAAATCTTTTCTTATCAGTGAATTGGTTATAATAACAAAATGTATTGCACATGCTGATTTCGAGTCCTACATAAAATGGTCTACCAAGTTTATTTAATTTGAAGTAAGACATTATGAAGATCTTGGTTAAGTAAATGGCTAGAAATTTAAGGGAAATTATACAATATGTTTTCTTAAATGAATAATCTCCTCTGGTTTGTTTATTTGTAACTCATGGAGTCAGTATTTTTATTAGTAGTAATATAATAATCAATCCCAAATTTGGTCTCCATTAATGATAGTTTTTAATATTTTTTGGAATAAAAAATATCATTGTAGTAATTATATTCTTTTACATTAATACTTTAAGATATATTCATGCAAATTTTATTTTTAAACCACTTCCCTTATTTTTAGCATTATTAACAGTCTTCACCTTACATTTTTTATCTCTTTGCTGCATGATGTTCTAGAATGATGATACTTCCATTATTTTGAAGAGATAGATAGTAAAATTTTTATAACTTTCCTCAGGATAAAAGATGTTTGTAATCATCTTGAGTGTTCAACAGTTAAAATATAATTTAAAATTATAGGAAGATATATTTACTTACTTAATATTTACAATTAGATTTGTTTCACGGCTTTAATAGCCATTTAGAAGAGCTGTAAAAACAAAGATAAAAAACATATCTATAAATACACATATCTTAACTTTTTTGAAAATAATCTATTTTTGATCTTGAGCTGTCTTCTTACCTGACACTGGGAAGGAAGAACTCTTCTAACCAAGTATTACTTCACCTCTTGACTTCCAAAGGCCAACTCAGCTCAAATTAAGCTAAGGTCATGAAGACCTGTGCCTGGCAAAGTGCAAAGTTTGTGATCTCTGTGGAAGCAGCCACAGAAGTCCACACAGTCTTACCTTCCAGTAGACAGAATCTAAGACTGATTTGCCCCAAGCATGAACATTTTAGCAATAAATTCATAGACTTCCTAGAGTAAGTGACTCTGTTTAGTTGACAAATGTGTTTTCAGAACACTAGACAAAACAGTTTATACTCATGTGATATGTTTACATGATATATTATCAGATTAAGCCATATACTATTAATATTTTTTAGTGCCAAACATGAATGACTTCATATGGTTCAAGTCAACATAAATGAAATTAACTTTCATGTTATCCTTTAAATTGAAATCAGAGTCCTGAGGATTTTTTGAAGAAAATATTTTTAAAGAAAAATCTCACCCTAACCCATTTTCTACACTGAGCCAAATAATAATCAGTAAAATCAAAGCAACAAATTAAAATAATACTTTTTAAGTATTATGTAAAAAAAGATTATTAATACAAATCTCTTCTCCAATATTGAAATTTAACTACTTGAAGGTAGTGTTAACTTTTTTTTTCCATAGAAATTATTTGAATCTTTTCCTCAGCATGAAGTAGAAAGTAAGATTTCCTCATGCCATCAAGTAAGTCATTTTACAGGGTTCTGTGGTCATAAAAAATGTGGAAATCACTCATTACTTCTGAAAAAGATGGACATTTATCCTTGTACGTCCACTCATATATTTAATATTCACACAATATTATTATTTTTTTAAATGAGTTTGAAAAGATGTGTAACTTTTAATAAGAATTACAAGGAGGTCAAAATAAGCAAACTGAAAGGAAAATTCACATTCATTACACAAAATGATTTGACTTTTCTGATTACAATTGTTCTGGCTTGTCTAGTAAGCTCTGAAAAATATCTTATCTTATCATAAAGATTAATTTTATTTTCTTTCCCCTATTTTCCCAGGAGCCGTTGGGACATGATAACAAAAGAAACTATTTAAATATTTTCCATTTTCCAGTTTTCCTTTTATCTGATTCTTGTTCAGTCATTATTCCCATCTGGCTAGTATGAAGATGAAGAGCTTGAGGGTGTGTGTGTATATGTGTGTGTGTGTGTGTGTGTGTGTGTGTGTGTGTGTGTGTGTGTGCGCGCATGCTTACTTCAGCTTGGAGCGCACATTCTGGTAGCTGTGCAGTGCAGATCCAGAATCTTCACTGAAATGGCTTTATGACTGAAGTATTTTTTTTTTATTTTCCTCTACAGTATCTGTATTTTCAGAGCCATTAAATAATGGCTTCTAATTTATTATCATAGTTTTTCTTTAAAAAATGCATTTATCTAAAAGTGAAAAGTAGGTATAGGCTTTCTTGTATGAGCACTCAATTGTGTGGTGATCTGTTTACATACAAGAAATAAATAATCATTTCCTTCAGGTGATAAATTTATATTCTTAGGGATGCTTAATTTCCTCTGACAACCAATTTGCTTTTGAAATATCACCCTACATAATAACCACAAATTGTAATTGTTACATTAAAGTACAAATAGCTGAACAAATTAACTGGTAAACTACTTTGACACTGTTGGGATTTTTGTTTTCCAAAATAAGAATCTCAAGACCAGTGCTCTTTGACTCACAATAAATTGAGAAAGTGAGGTTTCATGTTGGATTGTGTCTATCTATTTTCTGGTCCCAAATGTGCATATTCTATATTAGTTATTTTCCCTGTGCTAGTATGTGTAGGAGAGTCAGTATGAATTTAAGAGCAATAGCTTAACTAAAATAGAAAAATATTTCATTATGTAATAGCTGTAGTGTCTGGGTGGTGTTGAGGATGTCCCAGTGTGCACAATTAGGCTTCCAGGCTTTATGCCAGAAATAATAGGAATTCTGGTTAATCTAGATGATTCCTGAAAGCAACTGGCTTAATGGAATATTCCCACTTCACTTTATATTTTTTTTCTTTCTGTGCCTGCATTTTCATTGACTTTGACAAAGACATGTAAGATTTGTGTATGTTTATGATAGTTTAAATGTCAGTTAAATCAATAACCCGTGACAGAATTCTAGAATAAGAACCACTTTGAGGTCTAATTCTTCCATCAATACAAATTTTCAACTGACATGAACATGAATAGGAATTACAGCCCTTTACCAAGGAATAGATTCTTATGGATTTCACTGTGGCTAAGAAATATTTACAATCAGCATGTTTCATCATTTCACCCAGGTAACCATTGCTTGATTACCTGCCTGGAAATATTAAAACAAACAAAGAGTGTAGAGAAATGGCAATCATTAAAAAGAAAGTCAATGTTGTCCATCTTTTTTGAGGGCTTTATTGATAATGTACTCTGGAGGGTACTGGAAGTGTGCAAAGACTGCTGTAATAATATTATCCTGTCGATGTGCCAGACTCCTACTCCAGACAAGCTTTGAAACCTTGAATTGTTATTTGAGGACTAAAATTGAAGTCATGCACCTATTTTATGTAATATTTGGTATTCAAATTTGAGCTGGTATCTGTTATCAATTCTGATATATAGATCATTTTATAGCACTGTTAAAAATTAGTATGTTAATAGAAGTTAAGAAAATTTATATATTTTCTACCACATTGGTTTGCATACAAATAGCTTTGAAAACTGTTTTCTTATTAATGTGGCCATTTACAATGTATTGGTTGTGTATGAAAATTAAGCATTCCCTACAACTGCACAGATACAATTAAGTTGAAGATGTTTCATCTAGAAACAAAACAGAACTGACAGCTTAGCAAAATATTGGAAGGAAGCTTTATGTGAAACTATCAGAGAACTATTTAGTGAATTTGGTGCACGGACTATTACAGAGCATTAAATGAATGAGTATAAATACTCTGAAGGTCAGGAATGAGAAGGTATAGGAAAAACTGAAAATGTGATCCTTTTTTCTTTTTGATAGTATTGTTGCTTCCTTTATTATCTTCCAATATATTTAGATCCTGTAGAATTCAATGCTCTTAAGAGCATTTTCTACTGATGCATATGTTTTCTTTGTCTTCTAGCATTTCTAAGTTACTAAAATTCATATTTAAAAAAAGAGCAACTCCATGTACAGAATGGAATGTCATTGACAAATTATGAGCTCAGTGTTGAATAACTTGGATGAAAAACCTAATCAAAGTAACAATATGGGCGTTGAATATCCTAGGATTGAGGAATAAGTTAGGCATCAGCTGTAATGTGCTACCTAATCTGCAAGTAGAATGGTACAGAGACCAGAAATATAGACATTCAAACATGGAAAAATATAGAAACAATTAGTTAGTCAAACATTTTTGTAGATGAGACATTTAAAGTCAACTTGGTTTCTATCACTAAACACATGGTCTACTCAAAAGAAGTGACTGAGGAAAGTTAATGAAGGGAACTTTGGTAAAAGCACAAGCAGGAAAAGTGAAGCATCTGAGGCTTGTAATGACCACTACACACCTGGGCCTAACAGGCAAGGAGAACCCCAAGGGAATTGCCATTTCATAGACCTAGCAAGACCTGCATTTCAAGGAGACATCAGAAAAGGTACATTCCCTCTACTATTCCCACCCATTCCTACCCACTACGTAGTTAACAAATTTTATAAATTTCTGATTTTCCATTTCTGTGGTTTTATTTTTAAAAATTGTCAGATACATGCATCTTTTCTTATGCCCCTCTTTTTACACAAACTATAATGTACTGTAAATATTCTTTTGTTCCTTGTTTTTTTTTCACTTGAGGTGTATCTAAGAAATTACTATGTATCAATTTATTAATATTTACTCATTTTTAATGTAGCAACTAGGGTATCACTAGTTACACTCCTTAAGAATTGTACAATCTTATATTCCCAACATAATGCATAAGTGTGTGTTTTATGATAGCCTTGCCAAAAGAGTATATTGTCAAGGTTTTAAATTATGGCAAACTGATAGTTGAGATATTGCATCTGTGTTGAGTTTAATTTTGCATTTTTCTTCTCTTATAGTAAGTGAAAATGAGTGCCTTTTTACACAACAGGTCATTTTTATATGATATGAATTTTTTTTTCTATCAGATGTTGGTCTTGTGTTTCCCAGTTTAAGAGATGTTTATACATTAGGAATGTTTGCTATTTAACTTACCTGTGGTTGGCTGTCTTCTCCCCCTATCTCTTCACCTTATCTTCCCTGTTTGTGTGTCTATCTCTGTGCTTAAATTTAGCCTTTTTGTATAAGGATATTGTCATATTGGATTACAACCAAACTTAATGACTTAATTTAAACTTGAGTACTGCTGTAAAGACTCATATATACAGATAAAACAACATTCTGAGATACTGGGCATTAGAACTACAACAAACCTTTTTTGTGGGGGAGAGGTAATACAAAATTGAACCAAAAACTAATGATGAATTAGCAGAAAGAGAAATCAGGAAAACAATTCCATTCAAAATTGCATCAAAAAGAATAAAATGCCTAGATATAAACCTAACCAAGGAAGTGAAAGACCTATACTCTGAAAACTACAAGACACTCATGAGAGAAATTTAAAAAGATGCCAATGAATGGAAACACTTCCTGTGCTCATGGATAGGAAGAATTAATATTGTCAAAATAGCCATCCTGCCTAAAGCAATCTACAGATTCAATGCAATCCCTATCAAAATACCAACAGCATTCTTCAATGACTAGAGCAAATAGTTCTAAGATTCATATGGAATGACAAAATACCCCAAATAACCAAAGCAGTCCTGAGAAGGAAGAATAAAGCTGGGAGGATTACCCTCCCTGATTACAAGCTCTACTACAAAGCCACAGTAATCAAGACAATTTGGTACTGGCACAAGAACAGAGCCACAGACCAATGGAACGGACTAGAGAGCCCAGATATAAATCCAACCATATATGGTCAATTAATATGATAAAGGAGCCATGGATATACAATGGGGAAATGACAGCCTCTTCAGGAACTGGTGTTGACAATACTGGAAAGCTACATGCAAGAGCATGAACCTGGATCACTGTCTAACACCATACACAAAAGTAAACTCAAAATGGATCAAAGACCTGAATATAAGTCATGAAACCATAAACCTTTTAGAAGAAAACATAGGCAAAAATCTCTTGAATATAAACATAAGCAACTTTTTCCTGAACACGTCTCCTTGGACAAGGGAAACAAAATAAAAAATGAACAAATGGAACTATTTCATTCTAAAAAGTTTCTGTACATCAAAGGATACCATCAGCAGAACAAAAAGGCACCTACGGTTTGGGAGAATATATTTGTTAATGACATATCTGACAAGGGGTTAACATCCAAAATATGTAAAGAACTCACATGCCTCAACACCCAAAAAGCAAATAACCCTATTAAAAAGTGGGTGGAGGATATGAACAGACACTTCTTCAAAGAAGAAATTCAGATGGCCAACAGGCACATGAAAAGATGCTCCACATCGCTAATTATCAGGGAAATGAAAATTAACACCACAATGAGATATTACCTCATACCAGTTAGGATGGCCAACATAGAGAAGACTAGGAACAACAAATGATGGCGAGGATGTAGAGAAAGGGGAACCCTCCTACACTGCTGGTTGAAATGTAAACTAGTTCAACCATTGTAGAAAGCAGTATGGAGGTTCCTCAAAACACTCAAAATAGAAATACCAATTGACCCAGGAATTCCACTCCTAGGAATTTACCCTAAGAATGCAGGATCTTAGTTTCAAAAACACATATGCACCCCTTTTTTATCACAGCACTATTTACAATAGCCAAGAAATGGAAGCAACCTAAGTGTCCATGAGTAGATGAATGAATAAAGAAAATGTGGTACATATACACAATGGAATATTATTCAGCCATAGAAGAAAACAAATCCTATCATTTACAACAACAAGGATGGAGCTAGAGGGTATTATGCTCAGTGAAATAAGCCAGGTGGAGGAAGACAAGTACCAAATGACTTCACTTATCTATGGAGCATAAGAACAAAGCAAAACTGAAGGAACAAAACAGCACCAGACTCACAGAATCGAAGAATGGACTAACAGTTGCCAAAGGGAAAGTGACTGGGGAGGATGGGTGGGAAGGGAGGGAGAAGGGGAATAAGGGGCATTATGACTAGCACACGTAACGTAGCAGCGGCATGAGGAAGACAGTATAGCACAGAGAAGACAAGTAGTCACTCTATAGCATTTTACTTCACAGATGGGCAGTGACTGTAATGGGGTATGTAGCAGGGACTTGATAATGGGGGGAATCTAGTAACCACAATTTGCTCATGTGATTGTAAATAATGATACCAACATAAAAAAATTTGAACCAATAATAATGAATAAATGTAAAAAAACTACACATATATATGCATTAATTATTTGGAAAAATAATTGTATTTACAGAATTAATGGTGTATGATTTCTGATGTATAAAAGGTTAACTTTGGAGAACCAATTCACAATAAACAGCTTAAAGCAACAAAAACTATTGGTAAATGTAAGCTGATGTCAGTCTTTTAGATTCTCCCTACAGAGAGTTTAACAAGAGAGGTTAAAACAGAGTATATTATTAGCTCTTCCTAGCCAAATCCTTTCACTATTGGATTAATAATGTGGAAATATAAGTGAGACTATTGATTCTGGTTTTCTAAATTGTGAAGATTTAAATAAATATTTGAATATTTTGTCAGGCTCAGAGAAGGAAACAGATGACATACTCATATTCAAATAAAGTTATTAACAAGGTGGACATGTCCCTTATTGTCCAGTCCCTACGGATTTGCTATTCCTAAGTACACAAGAGCAAGAGACAGTAACTGGAATGTTCCTCAACAAAACCATGGTACATGGTCACTGTAGTGATTGGAAAAGTTTAATAAAGAAACTACTAATAAATATATAGGCAAGGTTAAGAATATCAAAAAGAGATGGCATAATAGTACCACAGAGCTCTCAAAATTTGGAAGCCATTACAATCTCTTCAACAGTAGGATCAATGGGAGTCGTTACTCAAAATCATAGAAAGGAAGGCTATAGGAAAGGTGTGTCTTTTAGTAGAGTAATATAGCTAATCTTGTATCCTAACAGGGAAGTGGGAAAAATACATCAGTATCCCTTCTTTTCTACATTCCAATTTTCAGTTTAACCTTAACTAAAAGCCAGACATCAAGGAACCATTGATATACTCCATATAGGTCAGACTCCCAGAATACAGAGGATGAGGAAGAACAGAAGGGTGAGGAGAATTGATAGAAAATATCTATACAATTACTGTATAATTTTTCTAAACACATTTCTTTCTACACAGATTTTTTTCCTCTTAAGTCATTAGGATAGAGATTTTCCTTAACTATGGGTGAGAAAAAAAAGAGATTGAATAACTTGCCTATAGTCATAGACTTAAGTAGGTAAGATTAGATTCTAATCAAGTCTACTTTGCTTGCATTGTTCTTCCTGAATGATCAATTTTTCAAATTCATTCTCATATATATGTGTATATGTATAAATATATATGTGTGTGTGTGTGTTTATTTTAAGTATATACATATAAATATATATACTCAGAATATTTCTGTGGGTGTCATTAATGCTATAATCATATATGTCCTTTTAGGAAAAGTGGAAGTTCCTGTGACAGTATCCTCACCTGACCCTAAACTACTTAATGATGTAATTGGCCTACTGCTAGGCTAATGCCTCCACACCCACAGACAATGAGCCATTATTGCTGGTGTTACTATATAAAGAGCTCCCCGCAGTGGTCTGCCTGGAGGCAGACATGGTTTGTGAACACACCAGTATCAGACGCGATTCCAGCACTCGGCTTGCCACTGTGAGAATAAAGCTTAGTATAACCCCTTTTACCCTAAAGTTCTGTTGCTTTTCGGTCTTACCGAATCCAGAGTGAACTTGGCCCAGAGGCAGTCCCCCTTAGGCGAGACAGACCTATTGTAATGTTAAAGTTCTCCTAAATATTTGATTTTTGGATATATAAAATGCTTAGCATTTTGTTTTGTTTTTATGATGAGACCCTTAAAATTGCCAAATGATGATTTGCCATTTGACCAAAGAGCAGTAGAGTGGTTAAAATCAAATGTTCCCTGTTTGAAAGTTCGACTTTTTCATTTAAGAATAAAATGGTGTGCTTGTGTGTGTTCTTGAGGAACTACTAGAAAGGCATTTTGATTGTTAACTTTGGATGCCTGTTGAGATTTTTCTGACAAAAAAAAAGGGATGGCAGTGAAAATGAATTAGAGAATGGCATGCATGCTTAAGGGCTTGGCATTTTCTGTTCTTGTGTTTTCTCTGCTATTACTCTACCCTTCTAATTCATGATTATATAACTGTCAGTATTATATATATAACATTAGGTGTCATTATTTAGTTAATAACATAATTAACTGGCAGCATTATATGTAACTGTCAGCCTTTTATAACATTAAGTACCATTCTTACATAAAAGATGCCATAAATGTAATTTTCCATTTTATTCATTGAGTTTAAACTAAATGCTAACAATTGAAAAATACGAAATTATAAGAGTAAACTAATTCAGGACTTCTACAGTTAACAAATTTGGACTTTCTACTTTTCTGGGAATCACACTAAAGCATAAAGAACAAAGATTTAATGGTGAGGAGAGAGTAGATTATGGGGGATTTCATTGTAAGCAATAACATGGATTTGAATTCATTACTTGGAGAAATAAAATACATGTGATGAAACATATGCAAGCAGCTAAAGCCAAGATTATACAATTTGGAAGCTACCCTTTGCAAAAGAACTTTGAAGAATTTCTGGGTCAGTGCCAGTAGATAAGATGTGAATAAACAAATCAAAACCAGGCATTTAATTTAATAGGGAACAAAAGTATTAGTAAGTACTCCTCTTTCTCAGAAGGCAATGGTATCAGACCGTTTCTTGAAGGAAATAACTTTCTGGAAAATTCAACCAGTAAATTTCTGCTAGTACCATATTGGCTATAGCTGTATCAAATGACCATATCTAGTTACAAACTGGATACAAACTAGGGAGGTGAGAATTTTTAACAGGGGGACTTTGTTATCCTGGAAAATATTAGAGACCTATTAGTAATATTTTGATTAAATATCTATCTTTTGAAGACAAATGCCAGTGTTGGTCACAAAATGACAATAAAAAACTATGTTCCAACCTGTAATGATTTTTTTACCAGTTTTATTGAGAAATAATTGACATACATCACTGCATAAATTTAAGGTACACAGCATGACGGTCTGATTTATATATGTTGTGAAATGATTACTTACAATAGGTTCAGCTAACACCTATCTTTTAATATATATACAATAAAAAGGAAGAAATGGAAAAATTTCTCCTTGTAATGATAAAGAACGCTTAGATGTTACTCTCTTAACTTTCTAATATATCATAGAGCAGTGTTAGCTATAGTCATCATGTTATTCATCACATCCCTAGTACTTACTTATTTTATAACTGGAAGCTTGAAATTTAAATACATTCCTCCAATACTTCCTCCTGCAACCCTCCATCCCTGGTAACCACAAGCCTGATCTCTTTTTCTGTGAATTATTATTATTATTATTATTTGTAGATTCAACATATAAGTGAAATCATACAGTATTTGTCATTCTCTAATTGCATTTAGTATAATGTCTTCAAGGTCCATCTTTGCTCACAAAAGCTTTTATTCATTTTTTATGGTTGAATAACATTCCATTACATACACACATGTGTACCACAGATTAGTGTTTCTGTTTTCTTTGGATAAATTCCCAGAAGTGGAATTGCTGAATCATGTAGTAGTCTTCCTTTTAATTTTTTGAGGATACTACATCCTGTTTTCATACTTCTGTACCAATTTACCTTTCCACCAACAGATTTTGTTGAGAATTTTTACATCTATGTTCATGAGAGATATTCATCTAGTTTTCTTTTCTCGTAATATCTTTGCCTGTTTTTTTTTTTAGAGTAAAAAGCTCTTATGCCCTCCTCACAGAATGAATTAGGAAGTATTTCTTCTGGTTCTATCCTCTGATAGAGATTTTATAAAACTGATATAATAAGTGTTTGGTAGAATTCCCCTGTGAATCCATTTGGGTCTGATGTTTTCTATTTTGGAAGATTTTAATTATTGATTCAATTTCTTTAATAAATATAAGCTTATTTAGACTTTCCATTTCTTCCTGTGTGAATTTTGGCAGATTGCTTCAAGGAATTCAGTCCATTTCATCTAGGTTATCAAATTTGTGGGTGAGGAGTTGTTCATAGTATTCTTTTATTATCCTTTTAATTTCCACAGGTTCTGTAGTGACATTCCCCTCTTTAATTTCTGATTTAGTTTTTCCTCTTTCTTTCTTTTTTTTTCTCTTTACTTAGCCTAGCTGGAGGCTTATCAATTTTACTGGTCTTTTGAAAGAACCAGTTTTAGTTTTGTTGACTTTATTGATTCTCTATTTTCAATTTTATTGATTTCTGCTCTAGTTATTATTTATTTTCTTCTGATTACTTTGGATTGAATTTACTATTGTTTACTAATGTCCTATGTGGAAACTTACATCATTGTATTTACATCTTTCTTCTTTTGTAATATATGCATTCAGTGCTATAAATTTCCTTCCAAGCATTACTTTCTCTGCATCCCATAAATTTTGATATGTTGTTTTTCATTTTTATTTAGTTCAAAATATTTTTAGATTTCTCTTGAGATTTCTTCTTTGTCTCTTCTGTTATTTAGAAGTGTGTTTTTTGAGCTCCACATAATTGTGGATTTTTCAGTCATCTTTTGGTTATTGAGTTTTGGTTTAATTCCATTAGGATTTGAGGGCATCTGTCTTGCCAATGGGTTTCAGCCCAGGGTTAGTCCATTATGGATTTGGTGAGACTGAGAAATGACTATGGAACGTTCTTGGGGTAAAAGGGTTTATTACCTGCCTGTTCTCCTGACGGTATGTTGATCACTAGAATTAATGTCTGAATCTTGCAGTCTGCAGGTCTGTAATCTTCCTTCTTCACTGCCCCCACAGCCATCTCAGTGTCTGTCCTCTGCGCCACCACCACTCCAGTCTCTGTTCTCCTGCAGCCTTCAGGCCATCCGGAGTTCTGGGCAGAGCTCTTTATATGAAGTCAATAATAACATATTGTAGAGCAAGCAAGCTGACCAGGGCCAAGTAAGAATCCTGGCCATAGGAACCTTCACTTTCTCCACAGCAGCCATGGTATAATTTCCATTCTTTTAAATTTCTTTGGGTGTTTTGTGGTCCAGAATGTGGTTTATCTTGGTGAATATGCCATGTGAACTTGAGAAAATGTGTATTCTGTTTTTCTTAGATGAAGTAGTCTATAGATATCAATCAATTATATCCAATTGATTGATGATGTTGAATTCAACTACATCCTTACTAATTTCTGCCTGCTGAATCCATACATTTCAGAGAAAGAGATATTGAAGTCTCCCATCTATGATAGTGGATTTGCCCATTTCTCCTTGCTGTTCTATCAGTTTTTGACTCAGTTAAATACTCTGTTGGTACTGGTTTTATGAGCTTTTCATGAGCATATTTGTGACAGTTTAAAACAAATTGATGAATCTTTAACAAAAATCAAATAAATAAGTAATTGGTTGTTTATTTAATAATTGTCCTGCTCTAATAGAGTTTATATTCATTCTAACTGGGAGATAAAGAGGAAACTGGGGAAGAAAAAGTAATTCAATAATATATACCTGAAAAGTAATTTAAGATGGTGATGTTATTAGGGAACTTTCTCAACTCTTTCTCACAATTTATCTTGACATCACATCCATGCACATTGATACTCCTACTTAATACTCCATGTATAGTAATAATACAATTTCATGAAGATGGCAACTCAATGTCTTATATTAACCAGCATTGAACTCCACTTCTCCTAGCCACAGGGTATACTTATTAAATGAATCTGCTTGGGGCCTTTTACCATGTTTTCCTGAGATACATTAGTTCAGAATGCCCATAAATAATTTTACCATAAGTAGCTGGCTAACTGCTAAATTAGGGCCATTTGATTTTTCTCCCACTATATAATCACATAATGTTAAAACAGAAGTATAGGCATCTGCTTTGATCTGGAGGGTTTATGAAGGTACACTGTAATGGTGAAATACTTCAGTGTAGGAAGAGAAATAATCTAAATTTAAGTGAAAAATTTCTATCATAAACTTCTACTATAGCTTACAATTGCTTTTATACGATATATATTTTATTGTTATTAATGCTTCTTATTTTCTTGAAAATCATTTCTGTAGTAGGCTGAATAATGGCTCTCTAATGTATCTATATTCTCATCCCCAGAACCTGTGAATGTTATTTTACATGATAAAAAGGACTTTGCCGATGTGCTCATGTTTAAGATTTTTGAGATGGGGAGATTATATGTATTACCTGCATTAGCCTGGATTATTTAGATATGCCCTAAATGATCTAATCACCAGGGTCATTATAAAAGGGGGGCAAGAAGTTCAAAGGAGACAATAGGAGAGAGGCAATACAAGCAAGATGTTGAAGAGATGCAGGCAAGGGGCCAGGAGCAAGGGAAACATGGGAGGACTGCAAAAGTTGGAAAAAACAGAGAAACAGATCTCTCTTGAACCTTTAATTGATTTCATTGATTGGAAAAAATGAAATGACTTATCAAAATGAAATTAAATAAAAAAAATTTTAAAGTATATTATAAATAAACAAAGTAATACATTAAGTGGTATACCAAGTTCATATATTAAAATAACAAGTCAAATGGATTTAGAATGCAGTGTTCTTGGTGAAGGTTTGCACATATTTATTTGAATCTTAATGAAAATAAGAAATAGAAAAATATATCTGTAATTTCATTTTAGTTGTATATGTGCATGTATAATGTTATTTTCTTTTGATTGCTCTTTCAACAACTATATAAATGGATAAATGGATCCTCTTTTGGAAAATAAAAGCAAATCTCATGTGTCTAAGGCAGTAAAGGTTAGCTATAAGAAATAGATATAGGCCACAGACTCTAACCACATAAAATGGCCAAGGAAACATGAGCTGGCAAAGACTGGCATTATTAACTTTTTCAGAACTTCTAGAATCTAACCCTAAACTTTTAACAACCAAGGGGCTGCTTAAGGAGAAATAGGTCAGGGGAATTTTGGTAAGAGAGCACTGTAGCATTTTGACCTACCAGCTTTTGTATAGGGATAGATTTCTCTAGCACAAAAAGCCCAATTTTTAAGATTGTAAATATTTTAAGGATAGAGTTCACATATTTTCAGGTTAGGTGCACCAACTCTGGGAGCAATTGCTTGTGTTTAAATCTGAACCCAATCATTTTCTAATAACCTGCTTTTGTCTAGTTACTTATTCTTGTAGTTCAGTTTCCATATATTTGAAATTAAGATAATAAAATCTCTACCTTGTAGAGCTCTGAAGATTAAATACATTAGCATTTAAAAAAATAATTACACAAAATATACTCAATGTGACACAAAAGAAGGCAAGCCTATGGAAAGAAAATAGTAAAAATGAGATGAAGTAAGGGCAGATGTGTTAGTTGTCACAGTTGTTGCACATGAGAAACAATGTTTTCACTTGAGACATTTATTCTATTTTCTTAGGTATGTGGGCTCACATACCCTAGGATATCATGGTCTATGACTTTCCATGGATGCCAAGCATTCTCCACATAAGCATTTCCCAACAATATGTATTTCCAGTATTTCAAAATCTCTTTGAATTTTTTTCCAAGCTCACAATGCAAATGTATGCAAATTAGAACTTTTTACGCAGATGGTGTCTAGCCAATTAATTCCCAGGTGAGGAAGAAAATGACTGAATTCTTTCATTCTTAAAAGATAAACAATTTCCTTACATTTCTATTGTAACTATATTTTATCTAAGTATTAGCAAGTATAGCATGATTACTCTAGAAAAAATGTTACCTAAGAATAATACTGAGTGTAATATTTCAATATTTATCTTGACAGTAGCCATGTTTACACTGGTTAGTCCCTACACTGAATATCCAACTCATGGGATTCTAATACCTGTTCTATGGAAAAAACAGAATGAAAATTAATTTTAGCTTCTCAAGTGTCACTTTTTCTGCCATCAACAGGTCTGACTCTAAGTAGTATTTTCTTACCTTTTCTAAATCACTATTTTTATTATATTTCAGTATATGAAATCAGGTAAACTATTTCAAGTGTATAATTCTTGTTCATGGGCTTTTAAACATATAATTTAACTTCAAAAGAACATAAGGTTTCTTTACAAGTTAACTGATTCTAGATAGTGCATATTGCCAGATTAATAAATACGGAATAAAAATTTGTCACCTCATGTGATTTTGCTCATCATCTCAATTTAATTAAATAAAATCTATAACTATTGGAGGAAAGGTTACCAATATTACTCCTTTCAGTGGCTCTTTAGTATATTGCTAAATAAAATTGTTTTTACTTTCTAACTTAAAAATGTTCATGCTTTGCTTCACAAAATAATTAACTTTTTTCCCCAAAATCTGTCTTAGTAAATATTTTAAATTAGGGTGAATTCTTAGAATAGTTATTCCTAAAGCCTTAAATTCAGATTTAAAGATAAGATTATCCAAATACCAAATATATAATAATTATTCATTTATTTTTGGGTTGTAAGATGCTAATAAAAGAGATTACTCATGATCATTGTTATTTAGAAATATATGTAAGTTCAATATATTTCATATTAAGAATTTTATGATGGAAACAGATGGAAGTTTATGCCTAGTATAAACTAGGTATAAATTGAGTCAGCCTGCAGCTCGTTATCGTAGTTGGTTGAGTAAGAGGGCACATGGTATCCTTTGTACCCACTCCTCAACACCGAGAAAATGAAAGATTCAAAGTATCTGTCACTGTAGATCCACGTGAACTGAATGCAACTGAAAATAAAACCACAGCACAAGAAAGGGGAAGATTTTTTTATATATTGTATGCCAAAGGTTTTGTGTGCATACAAACATCGGTGGATTATTTTACAAATTCACTGTTTTCCTATTTACAAATCACCATATTTAATTTTGAAACATTAATCCAACCTCCAAACTAGTTAATCCTCTAAATTAAGAGCTTTCTTAGCACATTTTCAGTTTTTAATCAGTATCTCTTGGGCTCTATCAGTTGTTTATATTGAAATATATTTGTCAAATAATAAAAATATTCATAGGGAATTACCCAATACTGTTTTAATGCTCATATTTAACCAGATTTTTGGGAAAAGCCAGTAGTAATTCAGGCTTAATTTATTTTCTTCTTATTTGGTTATTAGGTTTTTGTAGTATCTCTTGAAAGTGCTTCTAAAATAACAATGATATGGATATTCACTCTCTCATCTACTCTCTCACACACAGGCCCAAACACACACACACACACACACACACACACACACACACACACACTCACAAAGTTGGTTCTGGGGAACTTTAACTCATACAAATCAAATTTACTATTTTGTATCCATTGTTTCAAAGTTCAAGATTTAAATTAAAGCTTCATTTTTATTACTGAATTTCATTACAAGATTTAAATTAAAGCTTCATTTTCATTACTTAATTAACACAGATTGTTTTATGCATTTTACTCCAGAATACTTGTAGGAATTGTAAATAAAGAATTGGCTCAGTGTTACAGTATCAACATGAAATATAGTCCAAATAAATTATTTTTCTAGGATCCCCTTTCTAGAAATTTGTTCTTGTTTATAACTAGGGTAGGATTACATACCCTCCAGAATACCTAAGAATAAAAAAAAAATGGCAATACCAAGTATTGGTGCAGATATGGAAGTGGAAATTTCATACTTTTCTGGTAGAAATACAAAATAGTACATTCTTTTGAAAAAAATTAAGCAGTTTCTAATAAAGTTGAACTTATAACTACTATATTACCCAGTAATTCTTGATATTTACCCCAAAGACATGAAAATATGTCCATGTAAACACTTTTACTAACAGGTTTACATATAATAACCTGAAGCTGAAAATATCCTAAATGTCCATCAACTGGTAAATAAATTTTGCTACATCTATAAATAGAATGCTATTCAGAAATAAAACAAAATGAACTTCTGATGCATGCAGCAACATAGATGAATCTCAAAAACATTATACTAAATGAAAAAAGCCAGACATAAAAGACTAGATTCTCTTTAAAAGGATTTGTATAAAAATCTAGAAAATCTTTATAGATTCAGTGGTAGAAAGGAAATCAACCTTTGTTTATGCTGGATATCAGGGAGAATGTGAAGGAACTCTGCCAGGAGAAGAAAATGCTTTTCAATTGTGAAAGGTTACATGACAATATACAATTTCCAGAACTCAAACCACTATGCACTTAAAACTGTTGAACTTTATTGTGTATAAATTATACTTCAACAACCTTGAGAAGAAAAGTAGGGAGAAGTTATACAGAGTTGCTGAAGGATTAATAGTAAAATTAATGCAAAGCTCAGCATAGAGGCTCAAAAATGGTAGATATTTGATACATATGGTCATTATTTTTACTTTCCTTTATTTTGCTTCATTATTAAGCCCTTTACTTCATGGACTGTGTGCTGTGAAGGTTAATTTCAGTAGACCTGGAATTGGCCTGAGGGATTTTGTTAAAATACAGCCATGACATGGCCCCTACTCAAGGCATAAAACACATTGTTTTTAGTGTTGCTTTGTAACCATGGGTCTGAAGAATTTTAGAGTGGTTTGTACTAGTTTGTAGGAATTACTTGTTGATAATTTGTGGTGGTTATCAGTCAATATTTTTATAAATGTAGTTATACTAAACCTCCTTTGAATTTTGAGATAAACACTACTTGTCTGGGTGATATTATACCCTTATGTAAGAGATGGCTTTGATTTCTTAAGCACTTTCAGCATAATCACGATAGGGGCCATTGGGTCTACAAAATAATTTGCACACTAAGGCAGAGGCTTACGTTGTTCTCTCAGGTTCACAGCATTCAGTGTTTGCAAGGATAGAATTATTTTATAACTGGACTGGGCCAGCTTCATGCTTATCTTTGGGGAAGCCTAGAAGTCTGGTACTGACCATTGGCCAAGAAAATAATGAGCTGTACCAGCTAATGATTTACAATGTGCTGTTTAAAATTCAAAACTCTTCCGGGAGCCCATAGTAATAACTTGTCTCTGTTGTTGAGTGAAGGAGACATTGATAGTTAACTCCTGGGCTAACAGATACAGAGCATGGCTTTAGCAAAATGAAAAGTGGGGTATTAAAGACCCCTCAGTAAGCTCCTTTATGAGCCTCTCTGGAACTGAGAAATGTTGCATATACCTTGGTGGTTCATAATCCAAAACCACAGTACAACTTGTGTGATAAAGAAAGGATCCTGGGATGCTATGGAAATTCTGGGATTCTCTACTATTACTAGTGCTTTCTTTTCCCTGTTGTTCCATATCCTTTCCCTTTACTAAACTCCTTATGTGATTATGCCCTATGAAGTCTTGTCCTTTAAATTATCTCACCCTGTGATATCATTACAATAAGTATTCCCATGCAGAATTTGTTTTCATTTCTTGAATTTTCGCCACATAATTTCTTATGTTCATCCTCAATAGTATTTATTAATCCAATTTCTCACTATTAACATTCATATTTACTCAGGGAGCCGTTAGAATTTTGCCATGTTAAAGGGTTCTGGACACAGAGAAAGAGTACAGTATGCTCTTGGATAAGACTTTTAACTAAATTATTTTTAACCTGATAAAAAATAGCAATTAGTAAAATAATGTTATGCTAAATTTGAAGCTGCTTCAATATTCATTGCCTTAAAATTACCTATATACAGCAGGGTATAAAATGAGAACTCACTACCTTCCTGTAGATAATGTGTAGTGATCTACAAATTAAGAGCTATGCATTAATTACAATGTAGTTCACAAACATGGGGAAAAATCATGGAATTTAACTGAATGAATGATCATAATAGCTAAATCTACGAAACTAAAAAAGTTGGTAACAGCTATTTTTATATTAAGGATATGCTTGCCACACTCAATAATATTTCTGTTCATGGGTTGGTGCCCTTTCCACTATCCAAGGAGGTTAAAAAATATTACCGAAGTATGGTATTCAGAATCCTTTTATAATCCTGTTTTCCTTTTTCCAATGCTGTCAAACACCTCATTTTAGTGTCAAATTCTTTGTTTATATAGAATAATGACTTCAAACAATTTGCATTCAAGTCACACAACCAAAGATTTTTTGCATTTTAAAAAATATTGCATAATATTGTTTTGATCCCTTAAGTACTGATTTTATAGTTTTGCCCTCAGAGGGTAGTTCTTTTATTTTTAATTTCAAATTTCTTGAAGCAGACAATGGTGAAATAAGGGTATTTCCCTGTTTGTGGGAGAACTCAGGTAGTCTGAGCTTTCCAGATGTAACTGGATGCCTGAGTTCTATGATACATTTTCCCAAAACTGGTGGAAAATAAGTTTTACCAAGGAAGGCAACCAAGAAAGAAGCTCTTTTGCAAAATTAGTTCACTGATTAAAAGTAAATGTCAAAAAAAGATCAAAAGTACTTGTATCTGAGAGATCATCGCTATTGCATTGGCCATTCTTTTTTATTTTTAGCATGTTATAATGTATTTTAAATTATACTTTGAGCAAATTTCATAAATAACCTTTTTTAATTTCTTTGCATTAAAACTTAGGAATGTTTAGAACTGTCTCTCAACAACTTTCAATCAATTCCTCAAGCTGAAGTTTATATTTGACTTTGAATGTTGGTTACTTAAAAGCTAGGTTGATTTTATATATAGACCATATAAAATGCTATCAATCAATGATGGTAAACAAATGGCTTCTGGCAAAAGCTTTTCTTTAAATCCTTAGGTGCCCAGAGAATACTTTAACAAATATAAAATATATTTCAGTCTAACATATTTCTAAAATTTCACTCCACTGCTTTTCTTTTCCTCTCTGAAAACATAAGTAGCAGATTTTGTGGGATATAAATAGGTGAAAAATTAAGGATATAATCCAGCACTACTAAAGGGAGTCTTGAGTTTTCCTTTTAAAGGCAGTTGTTCTACATAAACATGGATATTCAAATATAGTCAAGTCTGAAATTATTTCATGCTAAAAATTTATATTCTTTGTGTGTGTGATCCAGTTACTGTCAACATTTTTAAGTTAATATTTAAAAACATGCAATAGCTCTCTTAATACCCTAAATGATTTTAGATAGCACATTGATAGAACATTAAACATTAAATATAAATTACATTGTAATGAGTTACAAAGATGATTTCCTCCCTTCATTTTTCTCCTAAGTCATGCAGAAAAACACTGAGGTTCAAAAGCAAATTCATAAAACTTGACATTTTCTTTGTATAAAGATAAGAAGAATGATATCAGTTCAGATCTATTGAATAACACTTCTCGTTGTGCTTGTTTTTATAGCCAAAAATATTTATAATGAGACTACAGTTTCTTTTAAAATAAATATACTTAAGCAAAAACATGAATTGATATAAATCAAATATTAAATAGATCATAGTATACTTGTTGCCTATATAATGCATATATTGGGAAGGCAATATATGTGTATGACAGGAATTAAGGAAACCCAGAACTAATCTAATTTCTGTAATACTGAAAGTTTGTGCTAAGCCCAATGAATACCATAAAGTAAAATGAAGTTCTGACAGAACTTTACTGAACAATTCGAGCTTTTATGCTAGACACAATAGTTTGCAAACATTTGGGGAATATATAAACACTAAGAGCTAAATAAAATTAATGGTAAATGATTTTAAAAAGAAGCAGGTAAAAATAAGTAAATCATGTTTCATCATACTGGATCTTAAACTGGTGCTTAAGGATTAGAAGG